>NW_012116265.1:16633523-16661842 GCF_000951035.1 Colobus angolensis palliatus | reverse complement strand
AAAAAAAAAAAAAAATCAAAACAGAAACGGATGGCCCAGTCTCAGATTTTGCCATGATAGGTTTTGAGCAAAGCCCTAGGGGGAGAGAGAGGTGGGCAAGGGCTGCTCAGCCCTCTGGGACTAGACCAGGGAAATGCTCCTTTTGTCCCTCTGTGGAAGGAGGGCTTAAGTTAGATGATTTGTAAGATCTCCTCCAGCCAAAACACTCTGGGTTTGACATCATGGGGGCCAAATGAGTCCTACCCCAACCCACTGCCAATCTTTCCTTTCCTCTGCAAATATTTGTAAAGCACTCAACCCTATCCAGCACAGCAGAGGAAATAATCAGCAAACACAGCCAAGGGCTCTGTTGTCAAGGAGCTTCCCTTTGCGGGGAGGTGTGGGGAGTCAGCCATCTGCTACGTCATTCCGTAAACAACATCGAATGTACTAGGTACAACAAGGAAAATTACTCTTAACTTTATTGAGCCATTGCAATGTGCTAGGCACTGCTCTAATGTTTCATGTGAGTTGGCTCTCTTAAACCTCACATCCACCCAATAAGGTAGGTGCTATTAACATCTCCATTTTACAGATAAGGAAACTGAGGCACAGGGAGATTAAGAAGCTTGCCCAAAGACATGGGGCTAGTAAGTAGCAGAGGCAGAACTTGGGCCCAGAGAGTCTAGTACTAGAAATCCACATTTACTGCATGCATGATGCCTGCCTCCCAAGATGCTCGGAGGCATGGGACTTGGGGAGCTGGGCCTGGCCTGAGCTCTTCCCTAAGGAAGCAAAAATGGAGCTGAGATTAACCAGGAGGAGAATGAGTCAAGTAATGGGAGGGAGAACCTTCCAGGTGGTGGGACTGGCATATACAAAGGCCTTGTGGCAGGAGGGAAGATGGCAATGCTCCAGAAACTGAGGGAACAACCTAGGAGGCTAGAGATGGAAGTGAGGGGGAAGTTTGACACGATGAAGCCAGAACACTAGGAAGGGCAGCACACCCAGGCCTTGGTGGCCAAGTTAAGGAGAGCAAAGAAAGCCCTTCTAGCTGATTCCATAACAGCTTGGTCCAGGAGGCCTCCCTGGGCACTGCAGACTGGGTTCGGTGCATTTGCGAGCCCTTCTCACACTGCGTTGTCACTGCCTTTGAGCCAAGGCCTTTCTCATTGCCCTTCTAGAATGAGCTTGAGGAGGGGAGGAACACATCTCATCCTCTTTAGCAACCCCTACCTGGGTGAGAACTCAGGAAAGAGTAAGTGAGAACAGTAGGATGGAAGGGAGGGTGAGATCACCAAGACCTGGGGGTGTACCCAGAAGGCTGCCTGAAGAAAGCAGAGTTGAACTGGACCTTGCCAATGGAGCACTCCTGTTGGGCAAGGATCAAGGTCCTCCACAGAGGGGAGGAATGGAGGGGGCAGAGACAACCAAGGCCTTTGATGGGCAAGGGGTCTTCCTTTGGCTGGAGCTGAGACTCCTCGTGGGGAACTGGGGGAGGTGAGACTGGAGAGGCTCCTGGGACCAAGAGGGCCTCCCCTAGTCCCAGCTTCTGCCCTGGAGCAGAACAGGACCCGAGAGCTCAGATGTCAGAAGGAGCAGGGAGCTGTGCAAAAGCTCGGGCCTTGGCTTTAGATCTCCACCCCCGCTGCTCAGCTTCTAGTTGTGTGAGCCTGGGCAGGCTGTGCACCTACTCTGGGCCTCCGCATCCTCCTTTGTAAATGGGGACAGTTGGTACCTCTCCTCTGGCAGGACTGTTGGGGGCCAGGTGAGATGATGACTTTGTAAACATACTTTGTCACCTGGAGGAGAGTGCACATAGGCCCTCCGTCAGGCTCAGAGGTAGAGACCAGGCCCATTCAGGACCCCACCCCCCACCTCCTGGAGGCTACCATTTCTCTTTTGTTCCCTTCCCTATAGGAGTCTAGGTTTAGACCACCCCAAAAAATGACTAGAGGGGCCACAGTGGCCACCATCTTCCACTGATCCATTGATGTTGGGGTAGGGAGGTGGGAGGGGTGGGGCAGGGGGCTGGGGAGGCTGCTCCTGCCTGTCCTAGTAAGAGCTGTGCTGGGGAAGCCTCCAAGTCCCCTTCCTGATCTCTGCCCCTGGGACTTGATGCTGTAGTCAGCACAGTACCACTGCTGTCAGGAGGAGCCACTGACCTGGGGTGGAGCAGGGATGGGGGCTTGCCTCTGGCTTCCAGGCAGACGCCCAGGGACCTGGTGGCCACCTTGGCTTCGATGGTGCAAGGTCAAGTCTTGATCTGCCTGCATGTGGCCCAGCCAGATCCCGACAGGGGAGGGAGAGGAGGTGGCATTGGATTCAGGCTTTGACTCTTTTGAGTAGGCAGCCTGCACAGGAACCACTGGGCTGCATGTCACCGTGAGAGCTCAGTCCCTCCACCCTCTCCTCCCCATCAACAAGTCTGAGTGGGAGCTGATCAGAATGAGGGCATTTGAGGAAGGGAAGAGAGATTTGATGCAGGAGGAAAGCTGGTTACATGGATGCCCGTCAATCTCAAGCCTTACTTTTAATATATGATCTTTTTCTAATTAGAAACAACAATACATATTCATATTAAATAGTTTTTCAAACTCAGAAAAAAATGTTAAGGACTATTAAAAGCATGTGATATAATTTAATTTTTTTCTTTTATTTTTCTTTTTAGAATCTAGATCATTTCATTTAGCAGCATTGTGTCCTGCTGTTTTTATTTCCTATTTTACCTTTTTAACATAGGCACGGAGTCACCTGTCCTCCTCCCCGTGTCTCCCTGAGTCACTGCCCAGTTCCCAGGGGCCTGGGTGACTGTGACATCCCCACAGCTGCCTCTGCCTTCTGTCTCCAGCCCCACATGGGCACCGTCATGGCTGCTCACGGACTCTGGAACATGGGCAGAAAGACATGGGTTGTGGTCCAGGGTCTGGAGGACAAGGAAAAGAAACTTCCTGCCAAGGAGAGGCATCTCTGGGAGGGTACCAGAGGTGAGATGGATAGGGTGGGGAAGCCAACACACTCAGCTTCCAGCCTGGGTCCAAGTGGCCACCTTCTCTCCCGACGGCATCCCAGCTCCCTCTGCCACCCGCAGAGGTGTTAATAGGATAAGTTTCTTAACCTTCTGGGCCTGAAATTCCTCATTTATAAGATGGGATAATAATAGAAGCTGCCTGGTCCTTCTCTTTAGTTGAGAGTCCCTTAGATGTAGTACAGATGTGGGAGGCCATCCTCTTGTACCCCAGAAATACAGTCCTCCTGGAATTGTGCCTTCAGAGGCTGCATGATGTAGTGGAGCCAGACACTTAGATTCCAATCCTGCCTCTGTCTCTCTCCAGCTGTGTAACTTTAGGCCAGTTACTTAACCTCTCTGAGCTTCAGTTTCTCTATGTGTAGAATGGGGATACTGGTTCTTACTTCTTAGGCTGCTACCTCTCAGGTTGCTTGTGAGGAATAAACGATGTTCAGTGGGATAGCCATAAGAAGGCCTGGCCCATCACAAATGCCCGTATCCTCTCCTGCCCCTTTCTCTCCCTGAGGCCGCCTCAGGGGCTACACCCACGTGAGCCTGGAGCGTGGTCCCCATATTCCCTGTCAGCATTTCCTTTTTTCGATGTACTTCTGTCTTGAGCCTAGCAGCTTCATTCCTGCTTGTTGGAATCAGTGTTCTCTGCCTTGAGGGTGGCGCATAGCAAAGTGATCAGGAGGGGGCTGGGGAACCAGCCCCCCAGCTCAGGCCCTAACTTCACGGTACTAGCTCCCTGATCTGGGCAAGTGTCTTAACCTCTCTGGGCCTGAAACTCCTCATTCATAAGGTGGGATAATAATATCACCTGCCTGGTCTTTGTATAGGAAACAACACTCTAGGAATCTTAAGTAAAACCAGGACTGGGACATGAGGCTGTAGTCAGCTTGATTCATACAGGGAACCACAGGGTGTTGAAGTCACTGGAAAAATTAGAAACTGGGTCTTCAGAACAGAGCAGAACTGTCCCTCCAGACAAATTACTGCTTTCCCAGTCAGCAGGGCCATTACTGGAGCCATGGAGTTCACGTCCTTTCACCTGCTACCCAGGGTTAAGAAAACTGCTGCAGCTTTTACCATAATTGCCTCTCACACCACCCCGTCCCTGGGAGCCAGAGACTAGGCATTGAACTTCCTGCAGAGAATTCCTGCAGAGAATCCTGCAGGAAGCCCTGTCCTTGACATGGCTTGTCAGCAGAACGCCTGAGTACCAGGGAGATGGCCTCTTCCTCCCTCTCCTCCCTTCAGCCTTGTAAATCTATCTCCAGCATGTCTAATTGATGGGCTCTAATCTGTATCCAGAACCCCAGCTGCAAGTGAGTGTTGGTAATGTAGCTTTTAACTTTCCAGTTTCTGCAAGATAGGAAGGCACAGAGGTGGGAATGGATGCTGAGGGCATCAACCGTGTCCCACATGCAACCTGATAGGTTTAACCCAGTTGACACCTGAAGAGACTTGGCACAGGGCCTGGCACATAGAACTCACTCAATAAGTGTTAGCTGTTATTCTTATTCTTGGGCTGAGGCACCAACGAGAATTGCCTGGCCCTGCCCACGAGCCCTGGCAGAGAGCAGCAGAAGCGGAAATGCCTTTGCCCAGCATGGTGCTGTCCATGGTACTGAGAGCCCTGCTGGACCCAGCCAGGAGCGGCGGTATCATTGCCCTGCTTACATCATGGGCCCAATGGCAAGGTGGAACTCCAATCCTCTCACCACATGCTGGGGCTTCAGGAGCCACTGTGGCAGAGGGGTCGTTTGGGGACCTCTGAGGGAAGGCTGGCTTCGATCCTATGAAGAGGACAGCAAAAGCAACAACTTACGTTTGTGGCACAGTTTACAGAAAGAGTCTCCATGCACTATCTCCTTTAACTAACCCTCATAACCACCCTGGTATATGCAGGGCAGATATGATCTTCAAGAAAAAAACTGAATAGCAAGAGGTTAAATAGCAGCTGATAAACAGTAGAGCCAGATTCACACCCAGTCTCCTTACCTGCAACCTCCACTCCCTGCAGTGACTCGGGGAGGGAAACTTGGTAACCAATGTGCGCTATGTGGGGGCAAAAATTTGGGACTCGCGTACTCTGTGCACTGTGCAAATGTGTGCAAACCACCTACATTTTATTCTTTCCTACCCCTGAGTGTGTCTCTGGGTAAAAGGCCTTCTGTCTCTTACTGAGGCTGACTGTGTGATGGTCTTTGGGAGAAACATGGAAAGTATAAGAGAAAGACATGGTCCCTACTATCAAAGAGCCCATGGATTTGTTGGGGAGCTGGCTGTTCATGTGTGTGGAAAAGTGAGAGGATAGTCCCAGGCAGTGGTTGCAAGGCCAGCTGTGTGAAGAGGGTGGGAACAAGGTGCAGACAGGGCTGGTCATCTGAAAGAAGGTTCAGAGGAGTAGACTATAAGCTGGACTGAGGGGCTTTAAATGCTGATGAGACCAAGGCTCACCCAAGTCCAGGAGGAAGTGGCTCAAGCTGTGTAGGGGTGGGGCAAGCAACTCTGAATAAGGGGGCTGGTGGGGCAGAACAGAGGGTACCATGAGGAAGTAGCCAGGCCAGTGGCCTCTGGGTTAATGGGAGGAATACCAGAGCCTGGAACTTCCAGGGAAGAAGTGGTGTGGGCCTCTGTAGATTTTCAGCCAACTCTCCACAGATTTGCGACCAGCTGGGGGAGGGGGCAGAGATTGCATGGGAGGAGAATATAAGGACCAGCCTCATGAACTGCCACACTGTGAAATGGTTTAAGAGGCAGTGAGGTATCATCCTTTATTCCCACATCTCCCTATCCTCTCTCCTTATTTAGGAAGAGTGAGAAAACTTTTTGGGTCATCAAGAACTCCTTCTCTAGGTGTAAATAACCCTGGAAATGTCAGTCTGGTGCTTTTATGTCTTGGCTGCACACAATAATTGACTGGAGATCCTCATGCTTAATGTCTGGGGTGGAACATGAGTATCTAGATTTACTAAACACCTTCTAGGTGATTCCAGCAACCCCCTCCCAGGCTAAGGAGTCACTGAAAGCAGTGAGTGGGGAGCCAGAAACCCCAGTTCTATCCCCAATCCAGCATTTTCCCCAGACTTAAGCAAATCTCCATGTCTGCTGGAGGCTCAATTTCTCCATGTGTAAAGCTGAGCAAACCACTCTTTGTCATGAAGATTTGAGGAGTTTGAGGATGGTATGGAGCAGGGAAGGATCCCTTACTGATATTTAGGGAAAGATTTATGGCCAGCGAACATGTCAGTGGTGAAGGATGTGAACCAGAGCCCCTCATTCCAGTGACACACCCTCCCTCTCTTGACACCTCCTCCAATAGTACCCAGCCCCCTAGCTGTGAGAGTGAACCTCACTGAGAGGGGGGCCCTGAGTGAGAATGGCCAAGGGGTGGTGGGGGCAGGGCAGGAGACCTGGAGAAGAAGGAAGAAGGGGAGGTGGGAGGTGATGCCCAGGACCAGGAATCCCAGCTTGTTTGTTTAAGTCCAGAACCATGGGAGATAATCTTACCTGTTGTTTACAAAAAGGTGATTAATTATTGAAACTACTGGGAAGGCTAAATGGCAAGAGGGCAGGGCGAGAGCTGTGGCTTTGTGCACTCTGGGGGTCATGGGGTTGGGGGAGAAGGTGGGGGTGGCTCCCCAACCGTAGCATCTTTTCCTAGGACATGGCTTGTGGCTATAGTGATTCTCTAATCCAAACCAAAACACATGCCCTATGTACCAGTTCCTGAGAACTCATGGGGATGGTGGAGCAGACTGGGCCCTGGGCTGTGCTGGGAAATGCAGGCTCAGTGGCTGCAGTAGGTTCCTGGCTCAGCCCACTCTGCTCTCTGCTGCATCACCCTAAAGGCTAGGGAAGCTGCTGTCCCTGGACTAAAGTCTGAGCAAGGTCATCCCCTTCCTCTGCCCCTTGCTCAGCATGTCCAGAGCAGCAGAGGCTCAGGGCCAGCAAAGCAGAGGGTTACGAATGGTCTGGCTTCAGGGCCAGCTCTGCCACTCACTAGCACCGTGACCTCGGGCCAGTTAACCTCTCTGGGCCATGACCTTGAGCCGGTTGTTTAACCTCTCTGGGCCTTAATTTTCTCTTGCCTTTAGGGATGATTCTCATACCCTAGGGTACTTATGAGAATTAAATGAGCTAGTACTTAAATAGAAAATATTTAGCCCATATTACTTGCTCTGTAAATGATAGCTATTAATAAAATTCGTCCCTCCCTGGGCTCTTCTGGACCATCCTAACTCTGGGGTCATCCCTGAGATTTGGCTTTGGCCTTGCGATGTCTAACTCATCTGGAAGGGGAAGTGGGAAGCAAAGTGCTGGCCTTGCTAGTTAGGGCAGCAGTGGATGAAAGCAGGCTAGGTCTGGAGGCCTGGGGGTGAGCAGTAGGATGGGGCAGACAGAAAGGCAAAGCTAGCTCTTTTTGAAGCCTTTGCCCAGTTGCCAAGGACAACTTTGCCCAAGCCTAGAACAGCTGAGCTGCCAGGTTTTGGCATAGGAACCCAGAATGGAGGAGAAATGGGACAGAAAGAGAGCCATACACTTTCCCATCAGATAAGATATGCAGCTAGGAGGGGACCTGAAACCCTGACTCATCAACCAGCATTCACATCATCTCCCACTGCCCCTCTTTGGCCCACAAAGCAAGGCTGACATTTGTTTTTTATGCACAGGAAGGACAGAAACAACCACCACCTACCAGCTGCAGTCTGAGGGATAGTGGATGGACCTTTCCATCCTCACATCTTTCCTCTTGCCTGCCCCAGAACAGAGAGGCTGGAAGGAGGAGCGTAGGGACTGTGCAGTCTGGGCCTCTCACCATAGCCTGACAAATAAGCTGATGATGAAGAGGACGGCAGCGCTGGCTAATTAAGCAGTCATATTTCTCAAGCATTGTACAAGTGGATTTGTGTGAACTATCTTCCTTCCCCTTTGCAATAACCTTGTGAGGCAATACTGTTATTATACCCATTTTCCAGATATGGGAACTGAGGCTGAGAGAGATGAAGACACTGCCCCTGGTCACAAAGCTAGCAAAGGTGGATCTGGGATTAAGTACAGTCAGTGGCTTCAGAGAGCCTGATCCTTCCCATTGCCTCAGGCAGCCTTTGTCCTATGCTGTGAAAGTGATGTCTAAGCTGGTGGCCCTGCTGTGTTTTCTGTTGGCATCCCAGAGTTTCTAGCTTCATTCTTTCCAGTGCTGATGCTTTAGTCTCCAGTAAGCCAAAATCTGGATTTTCTGCCTGCCTTCTTCACACCCAAGAGCTAGGTCTCCCTCCAGAAAGAAGTAAGGTCCAGGGAGGGTGAAGGGATGAGGAGAAAAGGCTTGGTGCTGCTCTAGGTTTCCACAGCAACAGCCTCCCTCGTTACTGCCTCTGCTTGCTGCCTGGGAAAGCTGAGGAGGGTGGTGAGGTGGGAGAGGGTGAGGATCTTGTCTCCTTTCTTTTCCTCCCTCACTGCCCTGCAGGTTGAGCAGTCAGGTGGAGCTGAAAACCTGCATCTGACCAACCTGCTTGATGGAATTCCCCACCTTCTGCCCCACTCCAAGCTTAGTGGCTGGGGCCTTGTAACTAGGGGTCCTCCCAGGCAGAAGGGCCACCTGGCCCAAGCTGCCCAACAGTAGTCCTCTCCGTAACCCCAAAGGCTGGGATGTGAGCTCCCTAGAGAAGACCTCATGTTTGTACTTCCAGGGGAAATAGATACTCAATGTATTCTTGTTGAATCAATCAATGAATGAATGAGCCAATAGTGATCTATTCTGCACTGTAGCCACTGCCATTCATTTTCACTTCCTCAAAACATTATGTTCAGCCTTCCCTCTGGGTCTTTGCCAATATGGGTGCCTCTGCCCAGGCTTTCCCATTGCACAGGACTAACTCCTACACCCCCTTCATATCTCGGCTTGGTCACTTTGTCAAAATTCAAAACTTATGCACTTCAAAAGATACCATCAAGAAAATGAAAAGAAAAGCAATAGACCAGGAGAAACTATTTGCAAAGCAGAGCTCTAATAAAGGATGTGCATTTGAGCATAAAGATGACCAAAGGGGCCCTGAAGGAGGGTGCTGCCGGCAAGGGAGTTCCTGGGTCTGTAAGTCTTGTAGTCTCTCCACCGCATTTTGTTCTTTTGCAGCAGCCCCGTAGCTGAGTGGAGCCTCTGGGCCTGACGTGGACCTTCACTGGAGAAGTGACTCAGGTGGGAAAAGTCTCCCCAGGCCTCTCCACCCACAGGATGGCCTTTCCTTCACCTTCCCCTGCCCGCTTCCTTAGCGCGGGCTCCTCCCAGTGACCACCAGCAGAACTGCAGCCTCCTGCCATAGCTGACCTAGAGCCCGAGGTAGCTCAGATGCCAGCTTCTCCCTCCAAGAGACCCTAGAAATACCATTGGCCGCTACTCTGATGCTTTGGCAGAAGGCATGCCATTAAAGTGTGCTGTGTTCGATGTAACTATTACGGGTTTGCATTTGGCTAAACATGCTAGTGAGTGAGTTAATTAGCCAGCTGGGGTAGAAACAAGAACACCATGGGTGGCCTAGGCAGAGCTCGATGGAGCAGGAATTAGGGAAACTGAAAAAGACAGACAAGAGACTCCCGGATCCTGCTAGATGCTAATCTTGAGGGTGGGAGTGGGAAGAGTTTTGTGCACCCCTTCCTATTCCAGGACTACTCTCAGGCCCTCCATCGCAGGTTCTGTGAGTGAGCGCAAGCAGCCCAGACTCCCAGGCCACCTCCCATCCCCTGCTTCAATCCCTTTACCTTCATTCCTGCTCCATCCCCATCTCTCAGCCCTCCCCAACTCCTGGAACCTTTCCATGGTGCCCCCTGGATCTCCATTCTTCATTTTGCAAATATTTATGTGATGCTCCCTGTGTTCCAGGCATTGTTCTACAAGATGAACACATCCTAACTCACTCCTCTTAAGAGCTGTGTGAAGTAAAGTGGAGTAAAGTGAGGCATGGAGACCATAAGTGCCTCGCTCAAGGTCACCCGATGAGCGATGAGCGAGCATCAGAGCTGAGATTCGGGGTCACGGAACCCATAATCCTCAGAAGCATCCCCAGCTCCTCGGTCTCCTCACCTTCTGACTGGGAGACTCCCCAGCCCAGCTTCCCCTACCACCCTCTCAGAGGGTGGTTCCTGCTTCCCCACCAACACCACTGGCCTGGGGATGGAGACGTGTCTTTCTTGTTCCCCTTGGCAACATTGAGACTCTTCCTCCCTGCTTTCTAAAGCCCCCTGTCTTGGACCCACAGGTGTCAGCCTAGACATCTTGTTAGTCATTAAGGAGTCCCCCAGGCTACTCTCCCCTTCCCCCCTCACTGTCTCCCCAGTACTTTTCCTGTCTTCATTCTTGCTGATGTCTATGTTCCCATCTCCACAAAGATGATCCTTCTGATACTCAACTGCTCGCTCCCATGGTCATGCCCGAGACCTGATCACCACCAATAGCTGGAATCTCTTTCATCTCAGCACCAAGCATCCCAACATCCCACTTTCTGAGTGCAGCTCCCTCTGTTCTGCACCCACTAGTCGTCCACAATTCTACCTCCCCTTGGAACTCCAGTACCTTTCCCTGGTCCTCACCCATCTTGCATCTTATTTCTCTCTTGGCTCAAATTCCATGGCAAATCATTACAATTATTCACATGCTACACCATCAGCCCTCTTGTCTTATGCTCATACTTGCTTGGGGAAACCTCTACCCCAACTAAGTCTTCCACACCTGCAACCATACAGGTGAATCCAGCATAGCAAGTCTGACTGCTCTCATCAGTTCAAGATCATGAGCCTCCATGGGCCCCACTGTTGCCTGGCAATCCTGCTCCATTTCCCTAATCCCTCCTCTCTCATTCCCCTAGACTTCTATTTCTACCTTTTCTCCTGTCCCCAAACATCCAACATCCGCCCATCACCACCACCTCACACTGCGCTGAGACCTCATTCCTTCTTTTACTGAGAAACTTGAAGGAAAGCTGGGCATGGGGGCCCATGCTTATAATCCCAGCTCTTTGGGAGGCTGAGGTGGGTGGGTCACCTGAGATCAGGAGTTCAAGACCAGCCTGGCCAATATGGCAAAATCCCATTTCTACTAAAAATACAAAATTTAGCCAGGTGTGGTGGTGGGCACCTATAGTTCCAGCTACTCAGGAGGCTGAGGTAGCAGAATTACTTGAACCCTGGAGGCAGAGGTTGCCGTAAGCCAAGATGGCGCCACTGCACTGCAGCCTGAGCAACGGAGTGAGACTCTGTCTCAAAGAAAAAAAAAAAAAGAAACTAGAAGCAGTAAGGACAGAACACTCACTGGCTCCTGCTGCCACCCCTGGGACCAGCCAGCACCTGGGCATGTGTTCTGCCTTCCCTCACGCTCACCCAGCCAACAGCCTGGCTCTCAGCAAACATCTCCACTGTGCACTAGTTCCCAACCCTCTCAGTCTCACTTTGCTCCAGCAGTTCCCGCCTCCTCCTACTTCTTCTACTGAATCATTCCCACCACTATACAATGTGTTATTTCTCCCATCTTAACCACTTTCACCTCCAATTACTCTTCCAGAGAGCTGTTTTTGCCCACTGGCTCCAATTCCTCTCCTGTCATTCTCTCTGGAGCCTATTCCAGTCTGGCCACTTGCACATGGCTTAAACCATGGCTAATTTGGCCAGGCGCAGTGGCTCGTGCCTCAAGTGAAAGAGAGAGAGAGAGAGAGAGAGAGAGAGAGAGAAAGGAAGGAGAGAGAGAGAGAAAGGAAAGAGAGAGAAAGGAAGGAGAGAGAGAAAGAAGGGGAGAGAGAGAGAGAGAGAGACACCATGGATCATTCACAGTTGTCATCTTTCTTGACCACATCAACACTGATTCCTCCCTCCTCCTGGAAACATTGTCTTCATTCAACCCAGGACACCACCCTCTCCTGCTTTTCCTCCTTCCTTCCTGGCTGCTGCTTCTCAGTCTCTTTCTGTTTTCTCCTCCCCTGCCCTGTAGATATTGGTGCACCCAAGGCTCCCACCTTGGATCTCTCCTCCCGCTACATTCTCTTCTGTAATTCAGGGCTTTGCCTCGAAGAGTTGTCGCTCTGCTGGTGGCTTTTGTCTCAAATTTTTCGTCTCCAGTCTCTTCGGAACTGCAGACTCACCTCTCCAACTCTCTGTTCCCCATCTCCACTTAGCATGTTCCAAACTCAACTCCTGGTCGCACCCCTACACCCACTCCCCCTCCACTGTCCATTTCCATCCTGCACTTTCTGCCTCTCCCATTCCATAACAGCAACTCTATCTTCTAGTGGCTCAGGCCAAAAACTTGCGAGTCATCCTTGACTCCTCTCACTCTTTTACATCCCCTATCTAATCTACCGGCAAATCTTGTTGGCTCCACATTCAGAATATTTCCAAAATCTGAGCACATCTCCCACCTCCACTGCGCCCATCCCAGTCCAGGCTACCATTGTCTCCTGCTCGGACCCTGGCTGAGCTCTCCACGTCTGCTTCTCTGCTTGTTTACCCCTCCTGCTCCCTCACCTAGTCTCCATATGAGGATCAAAGAGTTCTCATTAAATCATGTTATTGTGGGCCTGGTGCAGCGGCTCGTGCCTGTAATCCCAGCGCTTTGGGAGGCCAAGGCAGGAGAATCACTTGAGGTCAGGAGTTTGAGACCAGCCTGGGCAACATAGTGAGACCCTTGTTTCTATTTAAAAATGTTAAGAATTAGCCTGGTGTGGTGGCATGCACCTGTAGTCCCAGCTACTCTTTAATATTGCTTGAGCGCAGGAATTGGGGGCTACAGTGAGCTAGGACCGTGCCACCGCACTCCAGCCTGGGTGACAGAGCAAGTCTCTCTCTCTTTTAAAAAAAAAAAGAAAGTCGTTTTAATTCACTCCATGGCTCACTCCCCATGCCCTTCACCCTGCCCTGTGCAGCCCACTGATCTGCTTGCTTCCCCAGCTCTCCGCGCAAGCTCCAAGCCCAGGGCCTCTTCTCCGCTTAAAGTGCTCTTCCCCCGCAACTGCGTGCTTCACTCCCTCAAGTCCTTGCTCAAATGTCATTCTCTCAGCGAGGCCTTCCCCAATCACTCCTTTACAATTCTAACCTCACCTGCATCCCTCCACTTTGTCTCCCCAGTGGAATCCCACAAGGGAGGGGTTTTTATTTATCTTGTTCACTGGTGCATTTGTCTAGCATAAAGCAGTTGCTCACCAAATACTCAAATGCATCAATGAATGGATGAATGAGTCTACTTTGCTTGAATGGAAGTGAGGGGTTTCCAGGTAGAGGTGAGGTCTGAAGGCAAAATGAATGGTCTTTTGCGAGAACAGCTACCTTGCAGATAAGTTCAAGTAGCTACCGGACACCTCCCATTTTCACCCGCCCTTCCCACTCTTATCCATGCCTGAGGAATGTGATGCCAGGGATGGCAGGCTCTGCACTGGTGTCTCACCAGAATGTTCAGGCTCACGGAGTTGGCTCAGGTCCCTGGGCAGGTGCTGGTCTCCCCAGTTCAAATGCCTGGAAGACAGAGACCTTTCTAAGCCAGGCATAGAAATAACAAGCTCCACATATTCCCAGTTATTTGTGGGAGCAAAAAATTAAAACAATTGAATTCATGGAGATAGAGAGTAGAAGGATGGTTACCAGAGGCTAAGAAGGGTATGGGGGTCGTGGGGAGTGGGGATGCTTAATATGTACAAAAAAACAGAATGAATAAGACCTAGTATTCACTAGCACAGCAGGGTGACTATAGTCAAAAATAATTTAATTGTACACTTTAAAGCAACTAACAGAGTATAATTGGATTGTCTGTAACCCAAAGGATAAATGCTCAAAAGGATGGATACCTCATTTATCCTGATGTGCTTGTATCTCATTGCATGCCTGTATCAAACATCTCAGGTACTCCATAAATATATGCAACTACTATGTACCCACAGAAGTTAAAAGAAAAAAAAAAGACAGGGGCCTTTCTTGAGTCACTGCACGTGCCAGGCACTGCATCCCCTAAGAGCTATGGCCCTTACCATGGCTGGATGGTGACTGGATCAGAGATTGTTGAATGCAGAGATGGTTGTCACTGAGCCCTATCTGCACGGGCGTTCCGTGAACACAGCGGTTTTGACTCCCAACATGAACATTTCCACGCCGGGGTCTGACCCACCTTTGTGAGATTTGTTCATTTATATACAAGAAAAACTTCCCAAGGTAGAACTGGAAAGACCCATTTGGATGTGCATTTTACAGCTCTCATTCCAGGGATCCAGTGGTACAAAATAAGAACTCTCCCAGGAAACCAGAGCTAGTCTGTCATCCGGCCCTGGGTGTGAGGCAGCTGTTCTCTTGCAGGACAGGGCTGTGTGCCGTCTCGTGGGCTGAACTTCCTGTCTTGGGTATGGAGTGGCCCAGCCTGGCCAAGGCACTCGGTGCCCATCCACAACTCCCCATTAGGCTTCTGTGTTTTGCAAAATGCAAGGGAATCTTTGTGTCTGACCTGGACGCCCTCTGTTCCCCAGGGAACCTCCCACGATGTCTGCCTCACCGGAGGAACTGAGTACAGGGGGAAGGTTAAAGAACATGACAGTGGACGAATGCTTCCAGTCTCGGAGCACCGTCCTCCAGGGGCAGCCCTTCGGGGGTGTCCCCACCGTGCTGTGCCTCAACATCGCCCTGTGGGTGGTGAGTCCTGGGCACTGCAGGAGGCAAACAGTAAAGCCTCAGACAGGGTTGAACTTTCACAGGTGACACAGTGGGGGACCCAGTTGTCCAAATGGACAACAGCCACAGTGATACGAACTACCTGAATGTCAGTCCTGCCCAGGGTGGCCCGGGTAGGTGGGCCTCGGAGAGAAGAGGCTGGAGGAACAGGCAGAATTCCTGGGATTCTCTTCCATGCATCATTGTCCAAAGGTCCACCTGGCCTCCCTCCTGTTTCTCACTGCTGAGGTCTTCAAGGCACATTCTGGTCCCATAGTTCTGAACATACCGCCAGCTCCTTCATTCAACGAACTCTGAGCGTCCGCTCTGTACCCAGCAGCTGCTGGGCACTGGCAACCCAGAGTTGAAAGGAATGGCCCCTACTCCAACAGAGCTCACCTTCTAGTGGAGGAGCTCCCTGGGGACATTAGGGACAGGGTCTCCCCCAAGGGAATGCGGGGGGCCAGCCAAGGGGAAGGGATCCATGAACTCTCCCACCCCACATTGCTTTTCCTGGCCTGTAGCTCGTCCTTGTGGTTTACTCCTTCCTCCGGAAAGCTGCGTGGGACTATGGGCGCCTGGCTCTGCTGATACACAATGACAGGTGAGGAGGGGTCGAGATGGGTGAGCTGTTGCCCCCTTGGGGAGAACCTGCTGCCCCCTTAGGGAGAACCTGCTGCCATGGTCAGGACGCGGCTCTGCCCAGCACCCAAGCTGCAGCAGGTGTCTCGCCAGCAGGTGGCCTGTGCCCCTGCTCTGCCCTCCCTGCAGGAAGGGGACCTGGAGGGCAGCCATCCCCGGGCACAAGGCCATGTTCTTCTCTGGTCTTAGACTTTCTGGATCACATGACTGGACTCCCAGGATGCCTGGTGCACCTGGCACGGGGCGATCGCCGTCTGTGCCCAGAGCTGTGTGCTCAGCAAAGGAGCTGAGGCATGCCTGCCCCTTGCAGAGCAGAGGGCAGCCCTCAGCCAGGGAGTGGAGAGGGAGCAGGGCAGGCAGCTGGGACCTTTTCTTTCCTTTCTTACCTCCCTGCCCCGTCCCTGGCTGGCAGCCTGACCTCGCTGATCTATGGGGAGCAGAGCGAGAAGACTTCTCCCTCAGAGACTTCCTTGGAGATGGAACGCAGAGACAAGGTGAGTGCTGGTAGCAGTCTAGGCAGGGGGAGTCCCGGTGCTGGGCAGGCGGGCGTGGTGGGCACGGGGAGAAGCACGGCTCAGACCCTGGGGCTTTGCAATCAGCCGGGCTCAACCACTTCCAAATTCCTCAGCCTCCCCCAGACTCAGTTTTCCCACCTAAAAGATAGAGATATTGACCATACCTACTACTAGGGTGCCAAGTAAGTGTTAACTAATTAAAACATCTTAGAGAGATTTTTAACATTAATTTGTCTTCTCTGCTCAAATCTCCAACCCTTCTCACAGTCCTGTCCTGCCCATGTCCTCGCCTCTGACTGAGTCAAGGCCTCACCGCCCATTTCACATAGAAGATTCTAGTCATCTGGCAGGGATTCCCTCAGCCTCAGGCTCCCCAGCCTTGTTTAGTGGAGCGCAGTCTGCTGCCTCCTCCCCTTCCCTGGCGAAGACCAGCCCTTCAGCCACTTGCTGGGAAGCACCTGCTGTCTGCCAGCCACTGGACTGGGAGCTGAGCACCAAGTCCTGCCTCATGGCGCTGTCTTCCCCGGGCAGGGGAGACGAGCAGACAGAAGCACATAGACTGGTGATAAGGCACAGTGGAGAACAAGGGGGATCTGCGGCACAGGGGAGGTCAGGGATGGTCTTGGGCAGTGGTGACATTTCAGTGGGGCCCTGAATACTTTGAGAGGGCGCCCTGAGAACATCCTCCCTCCCCACCCCCACACACAGCTGAACTTCTGACAGTGGCCCATGCTGCGGTCACCACTTCCTCACCTCTCACTCACACCCGGCCTCTCACTCACGCCCCGCCTCCCACTCACACCCCTCCTCCCATTCACGCCTCCCCTCCTACTCTTGCCTCCTTTCCCACTCATGCCTCCCCTCCCACTCTGGCCTCCCAACCCACTCATGCCCCCTCCCACTCACCCCTCCCCTCCCACTCACGCCCCACCTCCCACTCACGCCTCCTCTCTCACACCCCACCTGCCACTCACGCCTCCCTGCCACTCAAGCCCCGCCTCCCACTCATGTCCTGCCTCCCACTCATGCCTCCCCTGCCACTCACGAGCCCTGCCTCCCACTTATGTCCCGCCTCCCCTCCCCCTCTCACCTCCCACTCACGCCTCCTCTCCCACTCATGCCTCCTCTCCCACTCATGCCTTCCACTCATGCCTCTCCTCCCCCCTCACCTCCCACCACGCCTCCTCTCCCACTCATGCCTCCTCTCCCACTCATGCCTTCCACTCATGCCTCCCACTCATGCCTCCCCTCCCCCTCTCACCTCCCACCACGCCTCCTCTCCCAGTCATGCCTCCTCTCCCACTCATGCCTTCCACTCATGCCTCCCCTCCCCCTCTCACCTCCCACTCACGCCTCCCCTCCCACTCATGCCCCCCTCCCATTCACGTCTCCTCTCCCACTCATGCCTCCCACTCATGCCTCCCACTCTCACCTCGCCACCCTCTCACACCTCCCCTCCCACTTATACCTCCTCTCCCACTCACGCCTCAACCTCCTCAAATGTGAACTCCTGTCCATCACTCCACCCAGACAACCCTGAAGGTCAGCAGTGGTTCGCCCCACCACTAAATCCAATGTACTTTTCTCAGTTCACATCTCGCCTGTGTTCTCCAAAACGTGCGACCCCGTAGACCGTCTTTCTCTCTTGCACGGGTGTTCTCCCTTGCATAGGTGATGTCACATTCTTTGGGTTTTCCTTCTAGCTCTCTGTCTGCTCCTGCTGTGTCTCCTTTGCAGGCTTCTCTTCCACACTGGGAGTCTCCTCAACCAGCTGATCCCATCCCCTTCCCCTCGCCCTGACTCCTGGGCAGTGACGCCCACACTGACAACTTCCTTTGCCATCTCTACACATAAACTTTTAAATTCCTCTCTCCAGCTAATCCTCTCACTGGGCCCCAGGCTGATTTATTCAATGTCTTTCAAAATGCCTCCACATGGATATTGTGGTCATTTGGGGTTCCATTTGTCCAAAACATTGCATGATATCCTACCACACCCACCTGTTCCTGTGACCTTGGTCTCAGACCTCCCACCATCCTCCCCAGGGTCTCGTCTCCCTCTTACCCAGGCCCCCGAGCATGGCCAATGTGTCTCCACGTTGTGTTGCTTTGACCTTCCCCGCTTTCTTTCTCTCTTTCCCTCCTACCATTCCCTGGTCCAGGCCTCCATCAGCCTTTTGCCTGGACAACTGCAGTAGCTCTAACTGATCCCTTTAAGTCCACACTCCAGGGCCCTTATCCATTTTCCACCTGCATCCACAGAGATTCCCCCGCCTGGGGACATATTTTCTGCTGCAGAGACCTTCACTGTCTTCCCAGGGCCCGCGGAATCAATTATAGATGCTGTGCCGTGGCCTGGTAGTTTGGTCCGTCCTCCCTTACTCCTCCCAACTCCCCTATCCCCGCCACATGGGTCCACCTTTTAGTTTCTCAATAGGGCCACCTGCTTCCCTCCACCAGTCCTTTCCCAGGCTCTTCCCTCTCCCCCTTCCCCAGTGGCCCTTCTCGGAGTCGCTCACCTTTTGTTGAGATTGCAGCTGAAGCATACTTCCGCAGGGAGCCCTGACCACCCTTCCTGGGTCCAGATCTCTTGTTATATAGCCAAAGAAAATGCATTCCTTCTGTTTAACATTTTTAACCCTGTCTGTAACGATCCCTCATCTGCGAGATCAGTCTAGTGCATCTGTTTCCACAAGCCCTGAACTTGGATTTGCTCATCACTGTACCCCACGTCCAATCCAGCCTGCCATGTACTTAGCATCTGATGCGTATTTGTCAGCTGTGCTAAGTAAGTGGAGCTACATTCCTTCCATAGTCATCCCTCGAGAGGCTGGATCCTTCACTTGCTAGGATCTGCCCTCTCCAAAGTGCAGAGCCTCAGACAAGTGACTTCATCTCTTGGAGGCTTCCTAGGTAGAAAAAGGGCAGCAACACCTACCTTGCAATGTGGCTCGCAGCTTTACTTTTAGAAACATCACTTTGATTTTTTTTCTTGTTACAATGACAGAAAAAAAAGGTTTTATTTTTAAAAGTCTAGAAGATAAATCCCTATGGCAGCAAACTGAAGAAGGCATAAATTAAATTAAATGGGGAACAGAGAGTTCAGTGAGGCGGCCCCCACAGTGTCCAGCCAGGGTGGGGAGACTTCAGCCAGGGCCAGGTGGTGTGGGTGAAGAAAATGGGTCTCACCATGGTTCCCTGAGCAATTTGGGTCAGGCATTGTTACCCCCAGGTGGTGGGAGCTCAGATAGGCAAAGTGAACTGACAGCTGTCACTCTGTCACATCAGCTGAGCTGGCTCCTGGGAACTGCAGCCCTGTGTCTGCCTCTCGTGTGGCTGTTCAGCTGCTGAACTTTCTGAATGGTTTATGCCTTCAGAGCCACAACGGGTACTCAGGGGAGGGAGTGTGTGTGTGTGTGTTGGTGGATGACCCATCCTCTGTCTATTCTAGTATACACCTGTGCACCTGTAGTGGAAGGGGCAGAAACACATTCCCAGGAAGGTGTGTCCCCAGTGGTGCCTAATCATGAGGGACCATCAAGAAAGCTACTTATGGCCGGGCGTGGTGGCTCACACCTGTAATCCCAGCACTTTGGGAGGCCGAGGTAGGTGGATCACGAGGTCAGGAGATCGAGACCATCCTGGTAAACACGGTGAAACCCCGTCTCTACTAAAAAATACAAAAAAATTAGCCGGGCGAGGTGGCGGGCGCCTGTAGTCCCAGCTGCTCGGGAGGCTGAGGCAGGAGAATGGCGGGAACCCGGGAGGCGGTGGAACTTGCAGTGAGCGTAGATCACACCACTGCACTCCAGCCTGGGCGACAGAGCGAGACTCTGTCTCAAAAAAAAAAAAAAAAAAAAGCTACTTGTTCCCTTAGTCAGTCGCACCCTGTTTGCCCAGCTGGGCCGTGGAGACAGACTCTCCATGCAGGAGGGGTGACTGGACCTCTCTCGGCCCAGCTCTGCCTTGCTAGTTACCCCTCTCTGGGATGCTCCCCACTGCTGCTGCCACCAGCATGCTATTCCCCTTCATTGCTCTGACTCACACCTGAACCTTTATCCTTAATTTAGCTCCCCAGGATATAGCTGGAGGAATATCCTGCCATGAACACCCACCGATTGGCCATTGTCACCATCAGCCAACCCAACACAGGGAAGGGGTCTTAGAAGGTGGGACTTATGCCAAGGGGAGCAAGGGACTGCTGTTTCTTTTGTGCCTTCTCAAAAGGAAGCAACGAGGAAAGGCAAAAAAGAAACAGATGTCCTTTGCTCCCCTTGGCGTAAGGCCCACCTTCTAAGTCTCCTTCCCTGTGTCAGGTTGGCTGATAGTTGCTTCCTTTTGGGAAACACCTCTTCCCCAGTCCATGTGGTTCCAGAGGACTGTCAATCAAGAGGTCTGCCTGGTTCACAGAAGTGCACATGACCCAAATGGAGTCATTCTAGAGCTGTAACCTTGTGCAAGGTTTTGCTAAGTCCTCTGGGATCCCAGAAAGAAGGAGGCACCAGGGTAACTTCACCAGCTACCGGAGCTGGCAGCTTTTAGAGTTGCAGGCCCTAGCCCCCGCTCTTACACACCATTCCAAAGACGACTCTAGTCCGCCACCAGTCTCCCCATGGCTGAGGCCACCTTTCCCCACCACCCAGAAACTCTAGACAGCAAGACCCCAAGAGAAAGGTGTCAACAGGACAGTACCCTCAGCACATGGCATCAAAGATGCCACCAAACCACTCCAGGCTTCATGATGTTTACTGAGGTGCAGGGATTCAGAGGTGACGTTTACTGAGGTGCAGGGATTCAGAGGTGACGTTTACTGAGGTGCAGGGATTCAGAGGTGACGTTTACTGAGGTGCAGGAATTCAGAGGTGATGTTTACTGAGGTGCAGGAATTCAGAGGTGATGTTTACTGAGGTGCAGGAATTCAGAGGTGATGTTTACTGAGGTGCAGGAATTCAGAGGTGATGTTTACTGAGGTGCAGGAATTCAGAGGGAAAGAGACCTTCTCCCTTGCAACACCCATATCAGTCTCCTTAAGGGATTTTTTTTTTTTTTTAATTTTAATAAGTGGGGTCTCCCAGGCTGGACTCAAACTCCTGGGCTCAAGTGATCCACCTGCCTCAGCCTCTTGAGCTGCTGAGATTAAGAGTGTGAGCCACCATGCCTGGCTTCCTTAAGGAAATTTTAATTGGCCCCACTTGGGTAAAGTTCCCATTGGCCAGTCAGTCACTGGAGGCAAATTCCCACTTGGACAGAGTAAGAGTAGGAGCCCACTGGACCACACGCATCCAGGCAAGGGCATCTCCGGAAGGAAGCATGAAGGACGGACAGAGAGCGACAGATGTTCACCCCAGAAGGAGTCACTTCTCCCCCTCCAGTTCAAGAGTCACCTTCTAAACCCCATTTCCTATAACAGGAAGGCAGAGATGTCCCCTCATTTCCAAGGAAGCATCTCCCTCCACACTCACCGGTTCCCAACTGAGCCTTCAGACTCTTTTTCCCAGGAAGGAGGCCCCGGACACTGCCGCGGCTGCCTCAGATGACCCGGCCGCCTGGGTTCCCAGAGCTGGGCAGGGCGGGTCAGGGCCTGAGTTTTCTCACAGTTTCTCTCCTTTCCCCCCAGGGCTTCTGTTCCTGGTTCTTCAACAGCATAACCATGAAGTAAGTGCCCGGGCTCTGTGGGCTTGTGACCGTGTTGCCTCGGGGATAGGGGGTGGAGGCTCCTGGAAAAGTTAGCAGCCCCCAGCCTGGGATGACAGGGCCTGAGCTCCACACCCTCCCCACCACCTTGGCCCATCACCAGTGAAGGATGCTTTCCTGGGTGACAATTGGTGAAGTGGGAACTGGGCACAGCCCACTGCCCCTCAGGGAAGGACCACTTTTAATAACTGAATCATTACTCACATGCTTATAGAAATGCTTCTGTGAACCCCACATGAGGAAAAAGAAATCCTTCCTTTGTGCTATCTGCTTGATTTCTGTGAACATCATTCAGCGTATCATGTGTTCACCCTTCTGCCCAAGCAAACACATCGGGCAGAAGGGCAGGCCTCTCTCGGCCTCAGTGCCTGGAGAGCAGCGGGGCAGCCCTTGCCCACCTCACCTTCTGGGTTTCTTGAATGCCAGACCCCACTTTGCAAGCAAGCAGACCCCAAGTCACCCGTTTTCCCCTGCAAGCCGACCTCAAGTTACCTATTTTCTCCTGATTCCTCAACACCAACCAGACGCTTCAGCAGCGCAGACACTTACCAGAACTCTATGTTCCCACTGCATAGGCATACACGCGTGCACCCTCATACATATACGCACACACACATTCATGTGTGCACACGGCTCTTCCTCCACCTCAGACCCCACATACTCATGGGCTCTCCCTCAATGTGCTCCATCTGTCCTGTCCTGCCCATCCTTAAAACCCCTCCACCCTACCCTTACCCAAAGACTCCTATCATGGAGGCCCCTCTATCAGGGACTCAGCATCTGGGAAAGCAGGAAGGCAGGGCATTGCACTGTGCATCCAGCACCCCTTGAGAGCAGCGTCATAGAAGACAGTTTAATGCGTTTACTGAGCAGCAATAAGTCAAGCAGAGTCCCCATGCACAAACGCATGCGATCTGATTGGAGAAATAAAGGTGAACAAGACTCCCTTCGTAGAATTCAGAATGGGAGGGTTATAATTGCCGTGCAGAGAGCATCTGGGGAAGAGATAAATGAATTCCAACTGGAAAAGTACAGTTTTGAGCTAGGCGTTAGAGGACAGGAAGAGTTTCGACAGGCGCGATGTGGGATGTGGAGGGCACATCAGAAGTAAAGGACTGTGGCCGGGCACGGTGGCTCACGCCTGTAATCCCAGGACTTTGGGAGGCCGAAGTGGGCGGATGACAAGGTCAGGAGATCGAGACCATCCTGACTAACATGGTGAAACCCCATCTCTATTAAGAATACAAAAAATTAGCTGGGCATGGTAGCAGGCACCTGTAGTCCCAGCTACTCGGGAGGCTGAGGCAGGAGAATCATGTGAACCTGGGAGGCGGAGCTTGCAGTGAGCCGAGATCATGCCACTGCATTCCAGCCTGGGTGACAGAGCGAGAATCCGTCTCAGAAAAAAAAAAAAAAAAGAAGTAAAGGACTGTGTGAGCCAGTTTGTTGCAGAGATGAGTAGGGTGTACCCAGACATGGTAAATCTGGTGTGGTTAGAAGCAAGATTTCATGGTAGGTGTGGCAGGGGAGGGTAAAAGATTGGGCTGGAAGGATCAGTTGGGGTTTTTTTTTGAGGCAGAGTCTCTCTGTGTCGCCCAGGTTGGAGTGCAGTGGCATAGCCTCAGTTCACTGCAACCTCCGCCTCCTGGGTTCAAGCAATTTTCCTACCTCAGCCTCCTGAGTAGCTGGGATTACAGGCACACGCCACTATGCCCTGCTAATTTTTGTATTTTTAGTAAAGACGGGGTTTCACCATGTTGGCCAGGCTGGCCTCGAACTCCTGACCTGAGGTGGTCCACCTGCCTCAGTCTTTCAAAGTGCTGGGATTACAGGCATGAGCCACCGCATTGGGCCTCAGCTGGGATCTTGACTGGCATACTGAGAATCTTGGGCTTTCATCTAGAGACAGTAGGGAGTCAATTAGTATTTTCAAGCAGGAAAGTCAAAACGATATATGTGTTTAGGCGGAAGTGTGGAGAGTGAATGGCCTTAGAGAAAGTCCAAAGTCAAAGTGAGCAGTTAAAGAGGCTATTCCAATAGTTGAGGTGGGAGGTGCTGGTGACCTGAACTGGGGCAGTGACTACAGAAACAATGGAAAAAATTGTCTTCCACAAAACTGGTCCCTGGTGCCAAAAAAGTTGGGGACCACTGCTGTATAGTATTTCATGATTTATATATCACATTTCTTGTGTCCATTTCACCTTGATAGACATGTAAGTTGTTTCCAGTTTGAGGATGTTACAAGTAATGTATCTATGAAATTTTTATACATGTCTCTGGGTACACATGTCGTGCATTTCTGTTGGGTGTAAACCTAGGAGTGGAATCGCTAGATCATAGAATGTGCATGATTTCCATTTCAGTAGATAATACCAACTGTTCTCCAGTGTAACTGGGCCAGTGTATACACCCGTGAGAACAGGAGAGCTCCCAGTGCCCCACACTCTCACCAACACTTAGTGTTGTCCAACTTCCCAACTTTGGCAAATCTGGCAGTGTGGAGTGATAGCTCGTTATCTCTCGTGGGTTTCAGGTGTTCCTTTTTTCCCAATAGGCTGCCTCTCAATACCATGAATGCTTTGTCTGGTGGTAAGGCTGCACCACAGCAACCACTCAAAATGTTTGAAGAAGTAATAAAAGGATGAATGAACGCTCTATTTCAAGAGTGTTTCTGGATTCCTGAGTGTGTATCTGTAACAGAGCCCCTATCTTTGATATGTCTGTGAAATTTGGTTAAGGTATACTTCAGGGATAACAGAGGCTTTGAGATATAGGGCAATATTAAAAAAAAAAAAAAACACTTGGGGAGGCAGTGATCATTTGCTGCCCTTCCCTCTACCTCCCCGCAACAAGTGGTGACCACGCTGGCTCCCGAGGCATGTCCTTGTCTATGTGTCTCTTCCAGGGACGAGGATCTGATTAACAAGTGTGGGGACGACGCACGCATCTACATTGTGTTCCAGTACCACCTCATCATCTTTGTGCTCATCATCTGCATCCCCTCCCTGGGCATCATTTTGCCCATCAACTATACTGGATCCGTTCTGGGTAGGCAGAGCTCAGTGGGCCCCAGGGCAGCAGCTGGACCTGAGAGGCAGCCAGGCAAGCCAGTCAGGGCTGGGGTTGAGGGTCTAGACATCTATTTTAATCCTGCCTCTTGGAGTTTGTTGTTGTGTGAACTTGGACAAGCCATGCTTCACTTCTCTCAGGTGGAGACTGGAGACGATTCCTCCTTTGTCACAGGTTTGACCCAGGGCCTGGCACACAGTGGGCACATAGTGTTAATTCAGTTGGGAACTCAGTGTTCATTCATGGCCCCACTCTGGCTGGGTGTTCCTGGGGACCCTTTTGTGACATGTGACCCACTGCAAAGATCCCTGAACCCACTCTGTTGGACATAACACCGTGAGTGCAGAATTTGTCTTGTGGGACCTCTGCTCCCACTCATTGGAAGAGGGTAAGCCCTTTGGACAGAACAGCATTGTGGATGAGACCTTGGCTTCCAAAACAGAAAAATCAGGACTCCACAATGTTTACCCACACCTGCACCCCAGAAAATACCTTTGCCTAGCTAATACGTTATTTTATTTATTTATTTATTGAGACAGAGTTTTGCTATTGTCGCCCAGGCTGGAGTGCAATGGCACAATCTCAGCTCACTGCAACCTCTGCCTCCTGGGTTCAAGTGATTCCCCTGCCTCAGCCTCCGGAGTAGCTGGGATTACAGGCACTTGCCCCCACGCCTGGCTAATTTTTGTATTTTTAGTAGAGACAGGGTTTCACCATGTTGGCTGGGCTGGTCTCAAACTCCTGACCTCCAGTGATCCGCCCGCCTCAGCCTCCCAAAGTGCTGAGATTACAGGCATGAGCCACCGCGTCTGGCCGCTAACATGTGATTTAACCTTGTATATGGCAAATCAGTCTCCCAAGCTTCACTTTCCTCAACTGTCTTAGGGATTGGGAGATCACATACCTACACAGTGCTTCATATACATAGTAGATGCTCAATGAATAGCAGGTAGTATTTCACTTAGAATCATGAAGCTGAACGGAGCTGTATGAAGACTGTACAACTGGGTGGTGCAGAATAGCACCTTAAATGCCCCAGTGGAAACCAGCTTTACCTTGATTCCAGGTTTCTACCTGTTTGTCCTTGGCCAGAGGTAGATCTTAATTCAGTTTAGCACACAGAGTGTCCATGCCACCAAATTCCACTACTAGAGTAACATCTGAGTCCTTATCTTGTCTCATCCTAAGAGCTGGTATGTTGGCAGTGATAATATCATGCAGGATTTTTAGATACATTTTACAAGGGAGTATCTGAACCGTCAAACTAATACACCTAGCCAGAAGGATTTCCTCTGAATAAGGCAGTGTTGCCTTTTCTGGACATTGCCAGTGGTGATAGTGTTGCTAATGTCATCATTCTGCTCATGGCTGGATGGCTGGTACCTTCAACAAGCATTCACTGGGTGTCCATTATGCGCCAGTTGTGCCCTGGAGATACCACACAAAGAAGTGTTCACGCTTTCCTCCCGAGAGCCCCAGTCAGCAGTGCCAGGGAAAAGAGACCTCCGATGTTTTTGTTAAAAGTTGGGCACAAGCTCTGGGGAACTGGAAGGAAGAGGAGGACAAAGGCAAGCATCTCCAGACCCCAGGCATTCGTCCAGGAACCTTGAACTCTGGTGCCCCACAGCAACTGAGGAGCCAGTAACTTCTTTCTCTTTCAGACTGGAGCAGTCACTTTGCTCGGACCACCATTGTCAATGTCTCCACAGAGTAGGTACCTGATCTGAACCTCCCATTCCATTGGCTGGGGGTGTTGGTGTGGACAGGAGGTCTCACATGTCAGTTTGTAACATGGGCACTGTTTTGCTGATAAGAAAGGCCTGGTTTCCCTGGGAACCGGGTCCTGAGTGAGATGCTGGAAGCTGCATCCTCTCGGTAGGGCAGGACTCTTGGTGTGAGATGAGACCCTGTGTCCTCATCTGTCATGAGTGGAGCTGCCCAAACTGGCCACTCATGAAGACGTGGAGAAATGGTCCTATTTGCTTAGTGTACCCAGATCCCAAGAGGCAGAGGCCCTGTGCTGAAAGAGATTGAAGATTGTTTTCCTGCCACCAATAGGTTCCAGTCAGCCATCATATCCCTGAGTGAATCACGGGCCTCACAGTCCCCCTCAGAGTCCCACAGCAGACTCCTGCCCCACCTCTGCCATTAACTGGCCCTGGGTCTGAAGCAATGTGCCCCCAACACTGAGCTTCAGTCCTTATCCATGTCCATCACTGGGGAAGGGCTGGTGGATGTACTGTCTAAGCTCCTTCCCCTCACAGGCCAGAAACCTGTGGGTTTCAACATCAGCCGACCTGGCTGGTGGCATATCAATTTACCCCAAGCCAAATGCGGCCCTGTTGGGCCGTGCCATGGCCTAGGTGTCTAGGCCAGCTTGGCTGATTCCTGAAAAAGCTGCAGAAGCAGTTCCAGCCACGGTGAGTGGGGTTCACACACCCCTGCCCCATCTCGCCTCCTCCCACCCCTGTCCCTCTGCCCCTGCTCTCCTGCAATACACTTTGGAGCAGACTGGCTTAACCCAAACTTGAAATCAGCGGAAAGGGGCTATGACATCCTCTCATCTCTGCTTTCACCATATCCTCCCCTGGGGATGCCAACCAGAGCAGGGATATCGGCTCCTTCCCAAGGCCCATTGCTGGCCCGAGGTACCTACATCTTCCCAACAAAAAGTGAATTCTAATAGAACAGCAAAAAGCCATCAATCTCCATGACTCCATCCTGGCAGAGAGCTGGAGTGTTCTGTAGAGACCATGTAGCCTTGCCCCTCTATGGAAACTGAGGGTGGAGGCATCTAGCAGATGGCAATGGCATGTGAGGTGCCAGGCACCTTTTGAAGCAAGGTGACCTTTCTCCCCTCTAACCATGTGGAATAAGGTAGGCCCTATTTCTGAGTAGCAATCCTAGCCAGATACTTTGGGATGGCATCACGTGAGTTGAAAGCAGGGATGGCAAACATGGCCCAAGTGCCATGACTCTCCTACCCCAGGGGCGGTGCTGCAAACCATCTGGCTCTCCTCCCCCAAGGCCTGCAGGTAACCCAGGTTCTTCCTCACTTGGTCTGCTTTGCAACCATGGGGGCCTGAGCCACAGCAGCTGGCAGGATGGTGTTACAGTGATGAATCTAAGTTCTTCAGCAGCTCTGGGCTCACCTCCCAGCGCACCACTGCAACGGTGACCTTGGATGGGTCACCGACCCTCTCTCACCCTCATTTCCCTTTGAGTGAAGTGAAGATAACCACATGCATGGCTGTGTGTGTGGTTGAGTCTAGTGAGAAGATACACACCATGCACTAAGTCCCACGTGGATCTGGCTCAGAGTAAACACTCAATACACGTCCCGCTCATGAGCTGGAGCAAGACCCCTTCTCACCACTGATGCCCCTTCCAAGGCACCTGAGTGTCTGGACTCCAAGAAGGTGTTCCTGGAATGACTGCATGTGGGCTGGGAGAGGGGGCTCCTGGGAGATTGTGATCAGTGGGAGGGGAGGGTCTGAGAAGACTGCAATGGATGGGGAGATATTTGGGGAGACTGTGATGGCTGGGAGGGAGACCTGGGAGACTGTGATGGGTCGGGGGAGGTGTCCCAGGAGACTGCGACGGGTGGAATGGGTCCAAGGAGACTGTGACCGTGACCGGCTGGGGGGTCCAGGGAGACTGCAATGGGTGGGATGGGGGGTCCGGGGAAACTGTGATGGGTGGGAGGGAGCAGGGAGCCCTAGGAGACTGTGATAG
>NW_012116265.1:16627770-16632415 GCF_000951035.1 Colobus angolensis palliatus | reverse complement strand
TGTGGGGAGAGTGTGGTGGGTGGGGCTGTGGGGAGAGTGTGGTGGGTGGAGGTGTGGGGAGAGTGTGATGGGTGGGGGGTCTGGGGAGAGTGTGATGAGTGGAGGTGTGGGGAGAGTGTGATAGATGGGGGTCTGGGGAAAGTGTGATGGGTTGGGGGTTCTGGGGAGACTGATGCATGGGGGTGTGGGGACAGTGTGATGGGTGGAGGTGTGGGAGACTGTGATTGATGGGGGTGGTCCCGGGAGACTGGGATGGGTTGAAGTCTGAGGAGACTGTGATAGGTTGGGAGGCCCCAGGACAGGAGACTGATGGCAGGAGGAGGCCCAGGGGTCTGTGTGCAGTGGGCTCTGGGGAGCTCGCAGGCTGACCTCACTGCTGCTGCCTGCCTCCCTGTAGGAGCAAGCTCCTGTGGCTGCACAGCCTGCTGTCCTTCTTCTACTTCATCACCAACTTTGTGTTCATGGCTCATCACTGCCTGAGGTTTGCGCCCAGGAATAGCCAAAAGGTAAGTGGCCTACAAAGCTGCTCCCCATTGGGCCGACCACTTCCAGCCTTCAGAGAAGCCCTCAGAGGGTCCAGGGAGACTGTGATAGATGGGAAGGGGCGGTTTCACCTGAGCAGCGGCCAAGCTTCCTCCCTTCAGTCCTAGTAACAATCATCTGGCCCCCACCTCTCACCCTCCTCCACCTTCTCACCCTCCTCCACCTTCTCACCCTCCTCCACCCTCCTCCACCCTCTCACCCCCAATGAAACTTTCAGACTGGTTGGTAAATAGCTGCTGCCCAGGTACCTCCTATCCCTGCCCCTCTGCTGCCCCGCCCCTCCCCAGGGACTCTTGGACTTCCCACCATCCAAAAACTAAAGGATTAACAAGGCCCAGTGAGCCAGCGGGGGCCTCCATGCTAAGTGGTCAGGGCCCTGCTGAACTGCTGCTACTTAGTGTACCTGGCCCTGCCCACTCCTGCTAGGGCCATGCCTTGCCCTTCTGCAACCTCTCTGAGGTCAGAGACCCCCTGTGTATCCCCACCGTCTCAGTTTGGGTGACTCCATCCAAGCAGACCCTGAGACTTGGATTGAGTAGCACTTGTTTATGGGAGGTGATCCCAGGAAAGGCCAGTAAGGGAGTGAGGATACAAAGGCAACCAAAAAAAGGGAGCATAGAGGGGCAACTTACCACTGGAGGCAGCTAGAGCTTCATGATCTGGGAACTCTGGGAGTTGGTGTAGAACACATGCCCCAGAATTTTCCTGGAGGTGAGCAATCGGGGGTATTTTCCACCAGCTCCCTGTCCACCATTCATAGGGGGTTGCACTTGGGGGCTTTAACTCCTGCACTGCTTGCCCTGCACAAAAGTTGAACATGCCCCAAGGCCGGGAAAGAGCAGTCGCTGTGTTTGAAGCAGGCTTTGGTGTGCAGAGATGATTGACGGGGCCACAGGCAGGCACCATCCGGACCAGCACCCATGTTCTGGTGGGGAGGGGCAACAGCAGGGATGAGCATCCTTGGCTCCCGTCCTCAGCCTTTCAGTGGTTCAGTGGTGTGGAGTCAGCTCCTTCCAGGCCATCCATTCAAAAGGCCTGATTCACTTGAACCCACCCCAGAGTGCAAATCCACATTCCCTGAAAAGTAAACCCAAATGCTTCAGCCTGCCAGGCGTGGAGGCTTGGTCACCCTTGACCAGTCTGGGGTCTGCTACTTCAGCTTTCCTTATTGTTACCAGAAGCCTCTTTCAAGACCCCTGATTCTTGCAGTGCAGTTTACCAGACTGTCATCTTAACGGTGACGACCCAGGAAGATATTTCCCATTCACAGAATAAAATGTGAAGTTCGGGGGAAGCTTCCCTATCCTCTCCCCAGAGTCTTGTTTACTTCCCAGCTCCCCCGCCCAGTCTCACATGAGGGATTTCCCTAGCGATGTGAGGCTTTATGCTGGAGTAGTGGAAGCTACAGGGAGAGCAGAAATCACTGTGGGGTCGCTCGGGCAGCTCTTTCCAATCATGGAGCTCTGATCCTCCACCCCAGCCTGATGGCGGCTTCCAGCCCTTCCTCCCTTCACCACAGTGGTCTATGGCAGGGCACCCACAGCTGGGCACAGAGGAGAACAGAAGTGCAATTGACCAACCTCAGAGCTGCCTGGCTCAGCTGGGCCACTGTGGGCTAAGGAAGCTGGCACTGTTTTGGCCCACAGTGTCCCAGCTTGGCTTCGGCTTTCTTGGCTCTCTCAGCAAGGAGGCACTGGCATCAGCAGCCTGCTGTGGGCAGAAGGCCTGCTCCCAGGAGACTCCGGGCCACCAGAAGACTCAGGTATCTGGAATTCCTATGCAAGCACAGTCTTCTTTCTTCATTGATTATTCCCACCCAGGTCACAAGGACGCTAATGATCACCTATGTGCCCAAGGACATTGAAGACCCAGAAATCATCATTAAGCATTTTCAGTAAGTGGGTTGGGGGTGCTGAGGTGTGGATGGCTTCTTCCCCATAACCCCGTCTGGGTCCTCAAGTGGGTAGTGAGTTGGTGCAAGATGGTGGGACTGGGACACCCTGGGGTGGCTTTCCCAGCATCTGAAAAGCTTTTCAGAATGGGGAGGGCCACTGGAGCTGGTGCAGGGTTTCTGAAGTCAGGGACTTCCTGCATGGTATGGCTGTGATATGGGTGATGGGAATTTTCCTTTCTGCTGTTGCTCCAACTACTGGGCACAGGGAACCTTGGATCACAGCTATTTAGAGCAGATCATCTGGAGACATCTATTGTGACCCCAAGTTCCTAACCCCAAGGACACTGTTCACTGAGCTGATTCTCTCTTTGTGAATAGCTCTCTCCTGGGTTCCCCTTGGGTGGAGCTCTACCCTTTGGCCCTGTTCTGAGTTGTGTAGGAAGGATTTGACAGCTCTCAGATCACCAAGGTTCAAACCCTGAGGTTCAGCTTTAGGAGCAGAGATGGAGTCTCCCATCCAGGAACACCAGGCAGCTGAGCCCCCCAGCCCTGGGGGCCGACATGCTGGGCAGGGGCTTGGGGCAGCACATCCCCACCCCACAGGCCAGCTCAGCACCCATGTTTGTGGCTGCAGCGAGGCCTATCCAGGCAGTGTTGTGACCAGAGTCCACTTCTGCTACGACGTCAGGAACCTGATCGACTTGGACGATCAGAGGTGAGGCTGCAGCGGGGCCTTTCGGGGCCCGGGGTAGGGGTAAAAGGGGAGGATGGGGCTCTGCTGGTCCCTGACCTTCTCCCGTTGCCCACCACTGGCAGGCGCCACGCCATGCGGGGCCGGCTCTTCTACACAGCCAAGGCCAAAAAGACTGGGAAGGTGATGATCAGGATCCACCCCTGCGCCCGCCTGTGCTTCTGCAAGTGCTGGACCTGCTTCAAGGAGGTAACTGGCTTGAGCATCGGGAGCACAGCAAGGGAGCGGTGGGGTCCTGGGGCTCTAGGATCTGTGCCTTCACCCGTACTGTTGGGCCCCAGGCCCCACTCAGGTCTGCTCCAGTGCTCCCCACCCAGCTCCTCCCTCCCCATCCACCATGTCCTGCCTCTCTGTTGAGATGGGAGCCTTTCTGGAGGCCACTTTCAGAACAATGCAGGGAAGCTTGCTCTTGTCTCCTTTCTGGTCTTGGATGGGAGAATGAGAGAGAAGGACCAGAGAAAACACAGCAGGCTACACGAGGCTGCCAGGCCTCAGGCTCCCAAAGAGATAGGACAGAAACATTTGAAGGCAGCAGCCTGTCTTATCACCTGACCACTGTGGCTCAAAGAAGGCGTCAAGACTCAGACACCTGCTTCAGGACCACACCGAACTTCTGCCATCCCAGAAAAAGGATCACCCTCTCTTGTGGAAATGCGGCAAACACATTCTCTCACCTCTCTGGGGTCCACCCCAAGCCTGAAAGCCCCTGGGTATTCCTAGCTATGCCTCACTTTCCCCAGATCTAAGGGCAGCGGTGAAAGGCAGTCATCGCCTCTTCTTGTTCTAGAGGTGGGACTTTGGAGGCCAGCCAGGGTCCTGGGCTCCTTGAGGTGCTTCAAGGCCACCACAATCCAGGGAGGCTTGAGTGGGGAGGAACCTCGTGACCAGGGAGGCCTTCCTGGGGCTCTGGCCCCAGCCCTGAGGGCTGCCTGCCACCCCAGGTGGATGCAGAGCAGTATTACAGCGAGCTAGAGGAGCAGCTAACGGACGAGTTCAACGCTGAGCTCAACCGCGTGCCGCTCAAGCGCCTGGACCTGATCTTCGTCACCTTCCAGGACTCCAGGATGGCCAAGCGGTGAGCACCAGGCAGGCACCCTACTGAGCCCCAAGAACACCCCTGCTTCTCGGCACTCTCCTCCCTCTCCCCCTCCAGTTTCCCCTTCTGCCTCCCCTGGGCCCTCCATGCTCCTCACAGGCAGCTGCCCTCTGGCTCTCCAGTAGGATGAGATGGCCATACCTGCTTCTCCCACCTGCTGGGGCCCAGCCGGTCTTGAGGGGTGCCCAGGCCGGGGCTCCTCACTCCCTGTCCTTGCTTCAGCACAGTGGTGGCCCCAGAAGCCTTTGACCTCATGGTTCCTCTTCTGTCCTTGACAAGAATGACATCCTTTTTTCTTTTTCTTTCGTTCTTTTTTTTTTTTTTTTTTCACAAAACTTTGAATAGTACAAGTTGATGAGTT
>NW_012116265.1:16624583-16627720 GCF_000951035.1 Colobus angolensis palliatus | reverse complement strand
TTTGAGACAGAATCTTGCTCTGTCACCCTGGCTGGAGAGCAGTGGCACAATCTTGGCTCATTGCAACCTCTGCCTCCCAGGTTCAAGCGATTCTCCTGCTTCAGCCTCCCAAGTAGCTGGGATTACAGGTGCCCGCCACCAAGCCCAGCTAATTTTTGTATTTTTAGTAAAGATGGGGTTTCACCATGTTGGCTGGGCTGGTCTTGAATTCCTGACCTCAGGTGATCTGCCTACCTCGGTCTCCCAAAGTGCTGGGATTACAGGTGTGAGCCACTGCGTCCAGCCGACACACACGTCACTCCCTCCTCACCATAAGAGAGCATCAGGATAGAGAAGCTCTGCTTGCCCTTCTCCTGCTGCAGGCCTCCCCTAATTCATAACTCTACAGTCCCCTCTCTTTTCTGCCCCAGCCTCTGGCGGCCCATGCATTGACAAGGAATGAATTCAGTCTACTCTGGAATGTTCCAGAAGGATCCTTAGGACTGGGACAAAGTCCTAAAGGAGCTCCAGAATTTATCTCTTAAGAATTGTGGGGGGTGGGTGGGCTCTTCTTTCTAGGGGAGACTGATCCTGTACAGCACATTGTTCCCACCCACCCCAACCCCAACAAAGGAAGAGAACTGCCTAGATTTTGCTCACAAATAATGGTGCACAATTTTGCAAGTTCCTTACACTCTCAACTTTTTATCTGGAAAATTTGGTTACTGATATCTGCCCTGTTCACCTCCCGGAGGGTTGACAAGTGATATGCCTTCTATTCCATTTCTGTGTTGTTTAAAGCAATACACCTACCTAAGGTAACATTGTTCATTCTTTGAGACATCATCATTTGGTAGAGAGGATCCGAGGCTTAATTACAGCGGAATATGAGCTAGCAAGCCAGAGGTGGGGCTCCAGCACCTGCTCCTCTTTGGTCACATCTCTAGGCACCTCGATTTAGTCATCTGTGCATTGGAAATGATACAGGTCATCAATTAGCACAGTATCAAGCACACATAAAGAACTCAATAATTAGTAGCTAATGATATTAAGATGAGGCTAAAAGTAGTACCTCCCTTATCAAATCTCAAAGAAAGAGTGTGTCTATGTGCTGTCACTGCTGTTAAGGGGAAAGGCAGAAACAGAACCACATGGCACCCCTGCCCTTCCTGGGCAGTCAAGGCACCCTCAAAAGCCCTTTCCTCCAGACACTGGGCCTTAGGAACTGTCCGCCTCTAAGGTCCTGAAGACATAGCCAAGGCTTCAAGAATCCCCAGGAAGGGGGTGAGCCCCCATCTGTAGGACCACCATAGTGACCCTGAGCCCCTGGCATGAGACCCTCCTAAGCCCATCCCCCAACCCCAGACCCACGTCTCCTCCTCTTCTCCCCTCTCTGCAGCGTCCGTAAGGATTACAAATATATCCATTGTGGTGTGCAACCCCAGCAGTCCTCAGTGACCACCGTCGTCAAATCCTATTACTGGAGGGTCACTATGGCTCCACACCCCAAAGACATTATTTGGTAAGCCTTTTCCATCCCTCCCCTCTCCTCTGAGCTCCTCTGAGACTGAAGAAGGCAGCAGGACAGGGCCTTCTCTCCCCGTGTCATTGCCCAACAGAGACTCCAAGGAGACTAAGTTCCATGCTTTCCTAAGCACCACAACCTGTGTGTACCACCAGATTCATTCCCACAAGTGTGGGAGGCATCCAACCCTTAGCAAAAAGGTTCTTCCTGCAGAAGGAACTCAGGTCCATTTTTTTTTTTTTTTTTTTTTGGCTATATGCACCGGATCCTTTATAAACAGTGTGACAGGGGGCGGTCCAGGGGCCCACTGCATGCAGGTCTAAGCCCAGGAGGCTGGATTAGACCAGGCCAGCCTGGGTCCACAGCTGGCCTGCAGCAAACAGCACATGGGCTCTAAGAACTGATGTCTGTAAGTGTGCCTCCTTCTTTCATCCCTTCCCAGGAAACACCTGTCTGTCCGCCGCTTCTTTTGGTGGGCCCGCTTTATCGCAATCAACACCTTCCTCTTCTTCCTCTTCTTCTTCCTCACCACGCCTGCCATCATCATGAACACTATCGACATGTACAATGTCACCCGCCCCATCGAGAAGCTGCAGGTGCCTCCTCTGCTCAGGCCAGGCCTGGGGGCCCCAGGGAGATCAAGGAAGAATTCAGGCGAGGATGGAATGGGGGGGCCCCCTGGGATGGGGCTGTGGAGCCCATACAGTGCGAACATTGTGGAGGTGGCTATGGTGCAAATGGTGGGGTAGGGCTTGATTTGTTCTAAAGGGATGAAGGTGGGTGACTGCCAGTCTTAGGGACCAGGGCTAGAACAGGAAGGGAGAGTGGGGAGTCCACAGGCAGGTCCTGGGCTGAGTTGGAGGGGGTGTCATCCTGTCAACATGGGCTCAGAGGTCTTCATGAACGGGGTCATCCCAGGCCAGCTTGGAGTCCAGAGGGTGTGGCAGATGTGAATGGCTCTGCTTTCCACAAGTTGTCCAGGGCAGCAGGCTCCTGGTTTGTGTAGTATGGTTAAGGGTGAGGAAGAGTGAGGTAAGTCCCAATGCAGCCCTCTCAGAGAAGTGGGAACTCCAGATCTGCCTCCACCTCCCTCATCTCCAGACACCTGCACTGTAGGCTGGGATCCCTCAGCCCTGGAGGAACCATCTCTGAAGTCAGGGGATGCCTCCTACTGATGGTGCAGGTCAGAGGGAGCCTCGCCTATTTCCAAATTCTTTAGGCTCAAGACTGTTAAGATGAGCCTAGAAGGTCTCGTCTTCCATATTCTCCCCATCCTCATTTCCAACAACACACATGTGCACGTGCAAATGCACATACTCACACAAGGTCAACACACGTGTATGCACACATGCACACACAGAGTCAACACACATGTGCATGCCCACATGCACATACAGTCAACACACGTGAGGCCGGGTGTGGTGGCTCACGTCTGTAATCCCAGCACTTTGGGAGGCCGAGACAGGTGGATCACGAGGTCAGGAGATCGAGACCATCCTGGACAACACGGTGAAACCCCGTCTCTACTAAAAATACAAAAAAAAAATTAGCCGGGCGTGGTGGCGGGCGCCTGTAGTCCCAGCTACTCAGGAGGCTGAGGCAGGAGAATGGCATGAACCTGGGAGGCAGAGCT
>NW_012116265.1:16621064-16624533 GCF_000951035.1 Colobus angolensis palliatus | reverse complement strand
TGAACCTGGGAGGCAGAGCTTGCAGTGAGCCGAGATCGTGCCACTGCACTCCAGCCTGGGCAACAGGGCGAGACTCCGTCTTGAAAAAGAACAAAAACAAACAAACAAAAAAACACGTGTGCATGCACACACACACACATGCACGCACACGTGCACATACGCACACAAGTCAAGCCACACCACTTCTGCTGCTGATTTTTGTTCCCCTTTGCAAACTTTGTAATAGGCCCCAGACCCCATGCATCCAACCCCAGGACCACAGTTCTCCCTGAGGACTCCTCCATCCTCCCCTCCTCGCCCGCTCACATGTCATCACAGCAAAGGCAATGTCATCTCCTAGCTAGCTCTGGCCTTAGGAGGAAGTCACTCAAGAAAGCTCAGGCTGCTCCTCCAGTGACCTAGACCACTTGACCTTGGGTGTCAGCCTCTGCCTGGCCAGGAAGGCCAGTGAGAAGGGCCAGGCCCCTTGCAGCCTCCAGGAGAGCAAGCCAGCCCTGGGAGTGAGTGGGAGGAGAAGAGGCAAGGGGAAGGGGATGCTTGCATTGACGTCTCTCCTGCCATCCTCCCCTCTCCCCCTGCAGAGCCCAATTGTGACCCAGTTCTTCCCCTCTGTGATGCTCTGGGGCTTCACAGTGATACTGCCTCTGATTGTCTACTTCTCCGTCTTCCTGGAGGCCCACTGGACCAGGTGACCTGGGGGCCTCCTCTCCTAGCCCTGTGGGTTCTCCAGCCTCTTCCCCTGCCTTGGCTTCCCTGCCAGCCTGGCGCTTGGGCCTCCCCTCTAGCCTAAAAAGGAGAATTGATAAGGGATGATTTTGATACCTGAAACCATCCCCAAAGACCAACAGGTGTTCTGTCTTTGGAAGGAGGGTCTGGGTTGTCTCTGGGCCCCTGGGATGCTGAGATAGAGCCACTGTCTAAGAGCGTGGGGCCAAAACCAAGCCCTCCTTGGGCTTCTCCCTCAGCCCCCAGCCATATCCTGAAAGCATGGAGCCGTAGGCATGAGCTAGGCCGTCCCAGGCATTCCACGCAGAAGGCACAGGAGGAAAGACTTGTGTGGGAATGTCAGTAGAATGCTGTGGCCACACAGAGGGGCCCACAAACTCACTGTGACTGTCATCACATATGACCCACACCATGCCAACCTTTTACCCAATCAGAAGCTTTCCCATTTGTTAGCCTTGATGGTTCTATGGTGGGTAGAAAGTATTTGCCATGCCCTGGGCAGGTGGCAGTACTTTGGCTTGAAAGCTGCATGCATCTCAAAAGTTATTTTCCACACCAAAAGTTCCTACCATTCCACCAGGCAGCAGCCAAAAGGTTTGTCCTAATGGAAATCCTTCCTGGTCTTTTCCTCTGGCCAAGAACAAGACTCACATTGATGACTGAAACTCTGCAGGGATTTTGAGTATTCTTGGTAATGTCTCTTTAACACAGAGACATCAACTATATGGCAGATCTGTGCCTTCCCATCCCTTCCTGTACCCAGCACAGACATCACTAGTTGATCATGCTGTTCTTTCCGGCTGCCCCCAGATGCAGCACAGCTCACAGTGGTATATGGAGTTGGCATCAGTATGCACGATTACACCAATTTCCCAGCCCAGATCTCTACTCTGCATATGTCTGTATTAGTCTGTTTTCACACTGCTGATAAAGACATACCCGAGACTGGACAATTTATAAAAGAAAGATGTTTCATTGGACTCTGTATTAGTCCATTTGCACTCTGCTGATAAAGACATACCTGAGACTGGGTAATTAATATAGGAAAAAGGGTTTATTGGACTTACAGTTCCACGTGGCTGGGGAAGCCTCACAATCATGGCGGCAGGCAAGGAGGAGCAAGCGCATGTTACATGGATGGCAACAGACAAAGAGAGCTTGGGCAGGGACACTCCTCCTTATAATACCATCAGATCTCACAAGACTCATTTGCTATCATGAGAACAGCATGGGAAAGACCCATCCCCCATAATTCAATCTTCTCCCAATGAGTCCCTCCCACAACACGTGGCAATTATGGGAGCTGCAAGATGAGATTTGGGTGGGGACACAGAGTCAAACCATATCAGTGTCTCTCTTCCTCTCTATTACATAGTTAGGCCTTTGGTTCTTATTAGGCTACGTCCATTGATGAATATCTCTCTGTTTCCTCCTAGATCAAGTCAGAATCTGGTCATGGTGCACAAGTGCTACATCTTTCTGGTGTTCATGGTGGTCATTCTGCCCTCTATGGGACTGACCAGGTACCTTAATTCCAATTATCCCTTCTCTATTAGCCAGGTTCTCTTAGAGTTAAGACCGCCTCTTTCAGATGCTGTAGACCTGCCTGTGGTTGCTGCAAGCCCACTCCTCAAATGACAGCCCCGTGCCTGTCATGGGTGTAGCATGAGCCAGGCTTCCTGCAAACACTAACGTGTCGGCCGTGAGCTTGACCCACAGAGAGCTTGTCATCTGGCTGGGGACACAAGACGTGCTTACCAGCTGCCTGACAGCCCCACATGGGAACAACACAGCCAAAAAGCAGTAGAAATTCAGAAGAGGGAGAGAGTACTGTGAAAGAAATGAGTGAATGCTGTGAGAGAAATGTTTGCTCACAGTTTTGCAAACCAGCCCAGGTTTGCTGGAGGAGGTGGCCTGGAGCTGAAAGGCCAAAGGGCTCAGGGCCAGGACAGCCCAGCGCTAAGAAGGAAGAGGGGAAGTGTGGACTGGCCAGCTGGAATAAAGCAAGCGTCTTTCTTTGGAGATTGGGCAAGGGAGGATGGTTGAACCCTCAGCCTTAGCTCATAGGTTTGCTAACTAACAGACCTGCCTTGTTTTTGCTTCTAGTTTGGATGTCTTTCTTCGCTGGCTCTTTGACATCTACTATCTAGAGCAGGCCTCCATCAGGTTCCAGTGAGTACTCCCGCATGTCCACCAGGGCTGCTGTGTATGCACACTGGAGTGGGTATATGTGCCCTTCCCTGAGTCCATCACCTGAATTTGCTCACAGAAGTGTAGACAAATGCTTGTGAACACCCTCACTGGACAGACTTGTTATCTTTCCTGTGCTGGGATCCCTTTGGCAATCTAGTTAAGCCCAGGGACCCCTTCTCAGAATGATATCTTTGAAATAATTGTATATTCGCAGGAAGTTGCCCCAAAACTGTATGGGGGTGGGTGTTCCATGAGCCCTTTATCCAGTTTCCCCCAATGGAAGCATTGTGTATAACTATAGTGCAATATCAAAACCAGGAAATTGACACTGGTCCAATCCACAGAGCTTATTCTGATTCTGCCAGTTTTACATGTACTCTGAATGATGTCTTTATGTGCACAAAATACATGGATTACAAAGAAAACCGATTATACTGAATTATAGTTATGAAGATATTTTAAAAATCAAAATTTTGACATAGTCTTTATAAACACATCAATAACAAGATATTGCCCTTTTTTTTTTTTTTTTTTTTTGGCTATATGCACC
>NW_012116265.1:16618144-16620593 GCF_000951035.1 Colobus angolensis palliatus | reverse complement strand
AGGCGCCCGCCACCTCGCCCGGCTAGTTTTTGTATTTTTAGTAGAGACGGGGTTTCACCGTGTTAGCCAGGATGGTCTCAATCTCCTGACCTCGTGATCCATCCGTCTCGGCCTCCCAAAGTGCTGGGATTACAGGCTTGAGCCACCGCGCCCGGCCGAGAATCCCAGTTTTCAAAGATATGTTGCAAATGACATGCAAACTTCCATAACTTGCTCTATAAGGCAAGGACCAGAGTCCTTCAGGGTATTTTTTAGTAGAGATGAGGTTTCACCATGTTGGCTGGGCTAGTCTCAAACTCCTGACCTCAGGTGATCTGCCCACCTCAGCCTCCCAAAGTGCTGGGATTACAGGTGTAAGCCACCATGCCCTGCCATATTGCCCACATTCTTAATGCAAGAAACTGCTAAATTTCAGCTAGAGATTAGTGAAAATAAAGATGTTATTCTTTCTCATCCTAGTTTACAGACCCCCCAGAAACCCACTCATGGATTCTCCAGAGTCTTTGGACCTGGCTCAGACACCCTTGCTTTGGATCAAGTCAATGCAATCCCCTAACACACCCATGCTTTATGTGGTCCCTGCCCCTCCCTGCTCAGAAGACTGCTTGTTAACTTAATTGGGTTGGAGGAATATATATTATAGGAGAGAGGCAGAGAAAAAGAAAGAGAGGAAATGTTATTCTCCTTGTCTGTATCTCCACCCCCACTCCCATTTCCTCTGCTGCTCTCCTCTCTCTCCTCCCTTTTAACATCTCTCCCTCTCCCCATGGCTTCTGTTGCTGCCTTCCCTCTCCCTCACTGCCCAGGTGTGTGTTCCTGCCAGACAACGGCGCCTTCTTTGTCAACTACGTGATCACGGCAGCTTTACTTGGCACAGGCATGGAGCTGCTGCGTCTGGGGTCACTCTTCTGCTACAGCACCCGCCTCTTCTTCTCTAGATCGGAGCCAGAGAGAGTCAACATCAGAAAGGTACAGGCTGGCCCTTCGCTGAGCACAGCCCTCAGTTTCCTTTGGGAGGGTGTCAGGGATAGAGCCTGCTAGAAGCACCAAGGGGGCTGAGGTGGGAGGGACGGTGTGAATGGGTGGCGGTGGGGCACCTTGGTCTACAGGGTTGGAAAGGAGGCTGCCTCCAGGCCTGAGCTGCCAGCAGGCTGATGAGGAGCCACAGAAGTAGTGAAGCCAAGGGGACTGGGCCACCGCAGGGTGACGCCTGCCTTCTGCCCCAGAACCAGGCCATAGACTTCCAGTTTGGGCGCGAGTACGCGTGGATGATGAACGTGTTCAGCGTGGTGATGGCGTACAGCATCACTTGCCCCATCATTGTGCCTTTTGGTGAGTTATCTCCAAGGCATGCCCAAGGGCTGCACACCCGCAGATGGGGAGGAGGAATTGAGCCCCACAACATCAGTCCACCTCCTGGAGCATGAGGAGACCTGTGGGGGGAGGTGTCAGGACCAGGGCCAAGCCGGGGGTACGGGGGAGCTGAGGTTGGATGGCTGCCGACGAGGGATGTTTGTTGAATGAATGCATGAGTGAATGACTCTTCACCTAGCTGAAATAATCAGTTCTGGGGGCTCAAGGGAAGCTGCTGGCCCTGGAGGTCAGCACCACAGAGCTCCCCCAATCCATCCTGGGCTGTTCTGACTCTGACAGCCCTGGATCTGGCTTCTCAGGCCTGTGGAGACACTGGAGCCGCAAAGGTCCAAACTTGAAGGGGTCACTGAATAAGTTTCCACCTTTGGCCCCCCAGGGCTGCTCTACCTGTGCATGAAGCACTTGACGGATCGCTATAACATGTACTACTCCTTCGCACCCACCAAACTGAATGAGCAGATCCACATGGCTGCCGTCTCCCAGGCCATCTTTGCGCCACTCTTGGGTCTGTTCTGGATGCTGTTCTTCTCTGTCCTGCGGTTGGGTAGGTACCGAGCCTGCCTGGAGACCCCACATCCGCCTGCCCCACTGCTCTGTGAGTCCCTTAACACTGACCCTGTTAGAGGAGAAAAGCCCAGGCAGGGCAAGATGCTGCTTACCAGACCTGGCCACACCCAGTGACTTCTCTGGGCCTAAAGGGCCTGCATTAGAGTCTCAGCAGAGCTTCAAGGCTAAGAGGAGGCCCTGGGCCAACACGGTCCCCATGTGTGGATTTGGGTTTCCAGGGCTCAGGGGAGGAAACCTCATATTCCTTCTTTCTAAGTCCAGACGGGCAGGAAATAGAATATCAGCTATTGGGAGGCTCAGTTCCCATGATATTTCCTCTGGGATCCCATAAGATGCCTGGTTTTTTGTTTTGTTTTTAAATTTTATTTTATTTATTTATTTATTATTTATTTATTTATTTTCTTTTTTGAGATGGAGTCTCGCTCTGTTGCCCAGGCTGGAGTGCAGTGGCCAGATCTCAGCTCACTGCAAGCTCCGCCTCCCGGGTTTATGCCATTCTCCTGCCTCA
>NW_012116265.1:16611332-16617299 GCF_000951035.1 Colobus angolensis palliatus | reverse complement strand
TTTTTTTTTTTTTTTTTTTTTTTTAAGAGACGGAGTCTTGCTCTGTCGCCCGGGCTGGAGTACAGTGGCCTGATCTCGACCCACTGCAAACTCTACCTCCTGGGTTCAAGCTATTCTCCTGCCTCAGCCTCCTGAGTAGCTGGGACTACAGGCACCCGCCACCACGCCCCACTAATTTTTTGTATTTTAGTAGAGACAGGGTTTCACCATGTTGCCCAGGCTGGTCTCAAACTCCTGAGCTCAGGCAATCCGAGGCGGTGTTTTCTTTTCTTTCCCTGTCATGGTGGCATCTGTACGGTCGACTCTCAGTCATTTATGTGGTTTACCCATTTGTCGTCACCCCCAGTTGCTTATCCTGCTAGCCTTTCCCTGCCACCTCAGAGACTTCATTTTTTTCCATAATGTTTTTTTCTAAGAATAAAGGACTGCATGTTTATTATCAAAAATAGAAAAAACACAAAGATCAACATGTAAATGACCCATCATCTCACCCAGAACCTGATGTCTCTTGTTCCCAGCCCCCACTTTCAGGCATGCGCTTTGGGCGCGGGATGGTAGAGAGGGAGCTGTTGGTCTATTGTTACTTTACAAAACTGCGATCGTCCATATTGTAACATTCAATCCTGTACCCTGAGGTTTTATACTGAACACGATGTTCTGAGCAATTCCCTAGGTTGTTAAAAGACTGAACACGTAGGTGCCTTTTAGCGGTTGCATGAAAGTCGACCAGTTTTAGTCAGTTCTCCATGATTGGATATTGAGGTTTGCCACTTTTTGCTACTATAAAAACACTGCAGTAAGCATCATTAAGCAGTGATTTTTGGCTGTAACGCATAATTAAAAAAATATTTACCTAGTTAGAAAACTGCTGCCGTAAAAAAGGAACCAAATATTCCCAAATGCAATGTAGATGACTTTTACCTTCTACATTCCCTCTCTGTGCCATCAGCACAGATAACTGAGCATGCTCACTTCAGAAGGGCTTGCAGGGAAAGGTGTAGGTCAGAGATGGTGTTGGGGGCACTGGCAGAAATGGTCACTCCAAGGTACTTCCCAGGGACCGTGGTGTTGGAGGTGACCAGCAGATCAGGAGGGACACATTTTTATGGGCAGTGAAGTGGGTACTGAAGTCAATTAAGACATTTTTTCATGGACTCCAGAGATGCCAAATTCTAAACTGCTCAAATCAAACAGAACAAAGGGATGATGTTATTGTGTCGGACTCCTTGATACCAGTTGTTATCAGAGGAGGACTGGCAAAGTCAAAGCCCTTGCAGTGGTGCTGTGACGGTCCCTGGGCATCTGCCAGTTGGGGTGGCATTTCAGCTGGCAGACTCCTGCCCATGGCCTTTTCTTCTCCTTGGCAGGTTCTCTCCATGCCATCACCATCTTTTCCCTGTCCACCCTCCTCATTGCCATGTTAATTGCCTTTGCTGGCATTTTTCTGGGGAAGCTTCGGATGGTTGCCGACTACGAGGTGAGTTGCCAGCCTGCCCTTCCTCCACTGGTTCTCCTGGTCCCTTGGGGGACACAGCTGTAGGATACCCTCCATGCCTCGGCTCGCATAGCACCACAGGACGAAAGGGTCTCGCCTTTCTCTCTGACCGTAGAGCATGGAACCCAGTGTGCATGCGTGCATGCATGCATGCCTTGCACTAGCTTAGGCTCTGGCCCCCATCCAGAAGACGGCTATCCTCTCCTTTTCTGCCCTCTGACACCTCCGAACTGCAGGCTGCTGGCCCCTCCTTCCTGTGATGTGGGTCCAGTGCAGTCACTGAGCTGTGAGCCTCCAAGGACTGGAGGTCAAGAGACAGGATGGAGCAAAGGAGGTTGGTGGGGGAGTTGATAATGATTCAAAAGAGGGGGGATTGTCATTTTCTCTCCTTTAAGACCCCAGGCTATTGAACTTGAGGCGGCCATGTTTGGAGGTGGCCCCTGCCCCACATGATTGCTTTGGTTGTTGGCAGTGGGTCCAGCCTAATCATTAGGGGAAGGGAGCCAATCCAGGCCCTTTTAGAGCCATGCCAACAACTGTGTGTTCTAGCTCAGCATTTCCCAGAATGGATATCTATCCTGGGGCACTGGAATGATTTCCAGTGGATCGCAACATAATTTTTCATTTTTCATGGTTACATATTTAACATTAACTTTCTGCTTATGGCAACTGAAATACAGTTTTCTGTTTATAAAAGTGAATCATTTCCTTTTTTTTTTTTTTTTTTTTGAGACGGAGTCTCGCTCCGTCTCCCAGGCTGGAGTGCTGTGGCCAGATCTCAGCTCACTGCAAGCTCCGCCTCCCGGGTTCACGCCATTCTCCTGCCTCAGCTTCCTGAGTAGCTGGCACTACAGGCGCCCGCCACCTCGCCTGGCTAGTTTTTTGTATTTTTTAGTAGAGATGGGGTTTCACTGTGTTAGCCAGGATGGTCTTGATCTCCTGACCTCGTGATCCGCCCGTCTCGGCCTCCCAAAGTGCTGGGATTACAGGCTTGAGCCACCGCACCCGGCAATCATTTCCTTTTTAAATGAATGTATATAAAGAAAAGAGAGCTGATTTTAAGGACTGACACCCTGCTGAGCCTGAGGAGGGACTCGGAGAAGGATCTCTTTGCTGCTGGTGTCTCTGTGTCCAGGGCTCTGGGCACAGGCGCCCACTGCCCTCTCTGCCCAGCCTTCCTTTTCCATGCCTGGCTGGAGCACCACACTAGTGAAGGGTCTTGTGAATGACCCCGCTGGCTCTGTCTTTCTAATACAGCAGCATTATGTGATTGGGTTGGCCAGGTGTCCATGCTAGAGAAGGAGGATGGCCAGGAACCTAGGCAGTGTTGGTGTAGGACACTTTCCAAATTAGAAGGGCAGCCGCAGGAAGAAAGACGACAGTGCTGAAGTCAAGGCTTCTCTTGGAGTCAAAGCAGGCTCATCTTTGAACTTCAATTCCAGCTCTGCTTATTTCCTCCCATAATGGCCCTTGGGAATAGAACATTCCAGAAGGGACTCCCTTGCATCCCAGGCCTCTCTCTGTCCCCCTGGGCCTCAGTCTTGCCAGATTGAAGGTCTGGAAAGACAGAAGATGAGTTGAGTTCCAAGGTGGTGAGAAGCCCAGGTGTGGAGTTGAGGCTCCTCTGGATGTGGGGGGAGGAGCAAAGGGCAGGCCTCCATCCTGTAACCCACCACCTCTCCCTGCTGCAGCCCGAGGAGGAGGAGATCCAGACGGTGTTTGACATGGAGCCGAGCAGCACCTCCTCCACGCCCACCTCCCTCGTGAGTCCTGAGTCCCAGGGACAGGTCAGGAGGGCGGTGCTTGCAGGGGTGGTCTACTCCAGTGGCATCGTGGGGGGATGCCAGCATTTGCTGCCCACTCTGGGTACGGGGGAGGAGATAGGGGACCCCTGGGCTCCCTCCTCTAACGGAGCAGGACTTGGTCCAGGTCCAAATGCTGCCGTGGCCCTGGATGAAGAGTGAGAAAAAGAGAAGAGCCACCATATACTCGGCATTGTCTAGAAGGCACCCAGAGAGGAAGTACTTGGTCAGGCAGGCCGAGACCACAGCGACCTCAGTCATGTAGACGCAGGGGGGCCTGCTGAGGATTGGCCTCAGGACCAAAGGCTGCCCCTGAGGCACAGGGGCAGGCAGAGCGACACAGACAGAGCTTCAGGGAACTATTAGAAGCCTGCACTGCTGGTAAGGCAGGGACGCCAAATGAGCGAGCCTGTCTGCATGCAGAGAGGCTGGCTCAGAGTGCAGGGCCCGCAGGCTGGGTGCTGGCTCTCACACGGCGGCTCAGCCTGGAGGGGAATGGGCATGAGCACCCACCCACATCCCTGCCACAAATGCAGCTGCAGAGCCACCAATGAACGCACTGAGGTGGGTACTGGGGTCAGCCTGTGCCCCAAGGCCAGGGCTCCTGGGAGGAGCTCTGAAGAAGGGTGCCAGGCTGGCACTTGGCAAAAGCATCCCAGAGGAGGGAGCATCGAATCTGACCCCAGGAATGGGCATACGAGGTGCCAGATGAAATAGGGTGTGGGGCAAGAGTTTTCAAGGAAGAGGAGCAGCCTGTGCAAAAGCCTGGAAGACAGACCAGAGCCTGGGGGACTCAAGACAGTTTTCAGCACAGGGGGAACAAGGAGTGGGCGGCAGGGCTTTCTTTAGTTGTGGGCAGAGCTGGGTGTGAGTGCACAGGGACAGAAGCACAGACAAAACGCCAGCAAATGGACAGAAGTCACTGGGGTGCCAGATTTGCCTCGCTTTGAAAAACCCTGTATACAGGCACAGATTATCTCTGAGTGGGGACAGGAGAAGGTGCTTTGGTAATGAAGAGACGACAAAGATTTCAAAGCAAGAAAGTCTCTCTTTTCTTGGGACCCTTCCAAAAGGACCCCTCTGGGAATATTGTCAGCAATAAGTTTTTGAAGTCTTCTCATGAGCCTGGTTCTTTGCTGTTTTCGCTCTTAATCTTTTGATAAACCCACACAGTAGGGGTTTTCATCCCAAAATGGAGGCTCCAAAGTTCCGTCAATATAGACTCCAGGGCACCAAGCAAGGAAGTGTCAGGACGAAGTTCGAACCAGGTCCATCTGACTCTAAAGCTTATGCTTTTAAAAAGCACGACTAGGATTTATTTTTTAAATCTTGCCTTATTACAACAGGGCTATATGAACATTGCACATCATTATAGGGGGAAAGGATAAGCAGAAATAAGAAAATAAAAAGTCCATATTCCCACCACCCAGAGATGACCACTGGTAGTGTATATTCTTCCAGGTATTTATATACTATGTATCTCTTCCAGATAATATGTATGATTTACATAGTTTTGCTAAAATGAAATAGTACTGCACATACTGTTTTATAACCTTTTTTTGTTGGCGGGGGGACAGTCTTGCTGTGTTGCTCAGGCTGGAGTGAAGTGGCACCATCTTGGCTCACTGCAACCTCCGTCTCCCAGGTTAATGCAATTCTCCTGTCTCAGCCTCCCAAGTCGCTGGGATTACAGGCACACACCACCACACCTAGCTAATTTTGTATTTTTAGTAGAGACGGGGTTTTACCATGTTGGCCAGGCTGGTCTCGAACTCCTGACCTCAGCTGATCCACCTGCCTTGGCCTCCCAGAGTGTTGGGATTACAGGCGTGAGCCACCGCACCTGGCTTGTAACCTGCATTTTTAGTTAACAGTCTCTTTCCATATATATCAATTTTTGATCTCTTTGAGTACCCAGCCCATATTCAAATTTCCCTAATTGTGCCAGAAGTATCTTTTAGAGCTTGTCCAACCCAATATCAAATCTAGCATGTGTGCATCAGGTTTTCCTGTCCCTTTTATTTTAGCACAGTGCCTTTTAAATGACTGGAGAGACCAAGCCAGCAGTCCTGCAGAATATTCCACCTGGATTTTTCTGGCTGTTCATGATGTCTTAGGACAGGTTCCATGATCTCCTGTATTCCCTGAACACTGGAATTTAGATCTGATGGCTTGATAGATTCAAGTTCAACATGGGGCTAGAACACATTACCAGTAGTGCTGCAGTGTATACTCAGAGATGTGACATCCTGTTAATTCCCATTCATTAATGATGCCATCATGACCCTCTAATTAGGGGAATGACAGAAGGATTTTTCCATGGTTCAGTTGACATTTTCCCCTTTATGACCAAAAGGTCATCTAGATGGTTTACTTGGGTGCCATACAAATGTCTAGATTCTTTTGTAGGAAAACCATTCCTTCGACCAGGGCTGTTTGGTTTCACTGAAATAAACTCCTACGGGGAAGGTTTCATTCCATTCCCTAATTGCCTATTTTCAAAGTAAAGAGATGGCTTAGGAGCCACTTCAGAGGATGACAATTGCTCTTTTTCCTAGTATGTCCTGTGTTTTTCTAGTCTGCTGCCCTCCCAGGCATGGGGATCATTCCTGGGTGTGACAGGTCATATGACCAAAGTCTCTGCTAGCAGTTCCACATCTTTTTTTTTTT
>NW_012116265.1:16596477-16611282 GCF_000951035.1 Colobus angolensis palliatus | reverse complement strand
GCTGGGACTCCCAAGTTTCACTCATCATCGGGAAACTCCAGGAGGATTCTGGGGAGGAAGATGACGCCCTTAGGTATTTGTTTTCCAGGTTTTTTTTTTTTTGTGGTGGTGGTGGTGGTAAAGTACACATAATCATATTCACCATCCTAACCATTGATGGGTTTTTTGTTTGTTTTTTGTTGTTGTTGTTGTTGTTGAGACAGAGTCTTGCTCTGTCGCCCAGGCTGGAGTGCAATGGCATGATCTCATTGCACTGCAACCTCCGCTTCCCAGGTTCAAGCAATTCTCCTGCCTCAGCCTCCCGAGTAGCTGGGATTACAGGCACACGCCACCACCATTTTTGTATTTTTAGTAGAGACAGGGTTTCACCATATTGGCCAGGCTGGTCTCGATCTCCTGGCTTCAAGCAATCCACCCACCTCGGCCTCCCAAAGTGCTGGGATTACAGGCATGAGCCACTGCGCCCGGCTGCAGTTCCACATCTTGAAGACAGGCCAACCAGTGACAGACCCCAGGGGGATTCTGAGTGTGCTGCTGAAGCTGTATTAGAAAGTACACTAGCTCAGGAAAGGGGGTCTCTCTGACCCCAGCTGAGGGGAGCCTCATGTCACCTTCCCTGGATGCGGCTTTCCTTGGAACCGAGAGTGAATGGAACATGTTCTAAAGGAGCAGTGGACTAGGAGTGGGGAGTCCTGCCACTAAACCAGCCCTGGGAGCACCTGGATGTTCATTAAATGATCAAGAAAAATTAGGCAGGTAGGGCAGACAGGACCCAGGCTGCTGGGGAAGAAGGCAGGCTCCAAAGTTTGGAGGAGACAGAGGCGATGGGGGTGGGGCATGAGGAGAGAGGGGGTGCCCAGGGCCTTGCTCCGGACGTGACCTTGCTCCTGTCCCCTGTCTCTATCCCAAGCAGCTATATGTGGCCACCGTGCTGCAAGAACCGGAGTTGAACCTGACCCCCGCCTCCTCCCCAGCCAGGCACACCTATGGCACCATGAACAACCAGCCGGAAGAGGGAGAAGAAGAGAGTGGTCTGAGGGGCTTTGCAAGGGAGCTAGACTCGGCCCAGTTCCAGGAAGGGCTGGAACTGGAGGGCCAGAACCAGTACCACTGACTGGGACCTGAGGCCTCCACTGGCGGCTTGTTGAGGAGCCAGAGGAGGGCCTGGCAAGGGGAGGCAGGAGGGTGGCCTGGGCCTCCCCACTACCTCCTGCAGACTTTGAGAAGCCCCCAGTGGAGACATCTGCCACCCCAGCCATGGGCCATACGGGCGCCCTGACCTGCTGCCCAGGTGGAACTGGGGGTGCTCAGCAGTGCTGAGGGAGCCTGGGAAGGGATGGAGGATACAGGGAAGCCCATGCCTTGAAAGAGGTGGCTGGAGCGCCAGCACAGAGACTGAACGCTGGGGTCCCTTCCTGGGACCAAGATGGAGAAGGTGTTCCTAAGGGAGGAGGCAGAAAGCGGCCGCCGAAGGCTCTCTGGGGTCATCACCACTCTGCATCAGCGGCCCTTCCAAGGAGCTTCTGCTGCTGCTCCTTCTCCCAGCCCCGGCCCATTCCTCCCCTGCAGTCTGAGGAGGCAAAGGTACGTGCACGGGGCACATTGACAGGACACAGAGGACCACCTCATCACGGGGTTCCCTGCGTGGGGATCTGTAAACAGAAAGTTTCTGTACCCACCCGAGGAAGAACCAACTGAAAACATAGACCTGAGAAGAGGTAACTCAGCCCCTTCCTGCTCCTCTGCCCTCATCCCCAGGAGCAGCAGGGCAGAGGCCCTTCTCCTTTCTATTCTTACGAGGATAGCTAGAGCGCGACCACTCAGGGCTCATCAAATGAGACTTGTGTGCATTTTTCAGAAGGAAACCTTGGTTAGTCCTTGCTGGGTAACACAAAGTGGGGTGAGACAGAGGCCGAATTCATGGAAGGGGGCTTTCTCCCCAAAACTCTGGGTGGTGGGAAACCAGCTATACCTCTCCAAGCCCCAGGGTCTAAAGAGAAGACCCCCCCCAAAGCCAAAGATGTGGCCACTTAAAAGAGTCTCCTGCCTCCTACTCAACTGAGTGCCTGGGCCCCCAGCTTGGTCAAGATGGGCAGTACGTTAGGGTAAGAACCACATGCTTCAAACTGAAGGACTGACCTTCACCTGAGTCCCAAGTAGGACCCTTCCTCCCTTCTCAGGACTGCCCCTGCACCCTGCCTTGAAGACCACCCAAGCAGCCTCCAGTGTGGGCCTGGTCTAGACACTGCAGATGCTTCAATCATGATGTCGCCCCAGGCCTGCCAGGGGTGGGGTGGAGAGGAGGGTCACGTGCTCCAAGGAGAGGCCCTTTCTGGAGAAGCAAGGCTGCCCTCCCAGGGCTGCCACCACCTGAGACCTGGGGGAGCTGAATTCCGAACAGTGATGGTGACACTCAGCACCTTTGCCATAGCAGGGGGGAACCGGCCCGTGCCTCTGGGATGGGCTCTCATCGGGACCACCATGTAGCCCAGCCAGGGAGGACATGAGAAGGACCAGTGGGGGCCTCAGTGAAGCAGAACAAGCCAAGCTGAATGGGGTCTGTGTGCTCTCCAGGGCACTCTTCAGCCCCCTCCTCCAAAGGTCTGGGTCCCTGCCACCAGCCTACTGAAGGTGGGCTCATCTCACCTGAGCGCCTGCACCAGGCCCCAGTCACAGGGCTGCCCTGAACTCAGATCACCTAGGCCTTGTCCCTGCCCCACCTTTGCCCCATCCCAACCCCAGAAGCTCCAAGCTTCACCGCAGGTGAGAAATTGTGCTCAATGGGCAGAAACTGCTGTACCCCCAGGGCATGGCCCACATTTTGGCATGGGGGTGTCTTTCCAGAGAGCTTGGGTTGGCTGGAGAGAGGCTGCCTTTCCCATTCCTTGTCCAGCTAGGAATAAGGGGAAAATGATCCTAGCCTAGCCCCTACACACCCAGGTCCCACAGGCCCCCTCCCCACTGGCATTTCACCAACAAGGGGAAAGGACACTGTTACAGCACAGCAGTCAGGCCCAGCAGGAGCTTGGCACATGGTGGGGAGATGGCCAGCTCAGACCCTGCCCAACCTCATCGTATTTGGTATATGGGGCGTGGGACACGCCAGAAGCTGGCCTGGGGTCTCTCCTTCACTGGACACAGCTTGCTGGAGCCTGCCCCCAGCCCCTAAGGCCCCTGCCAGACTGTGGAAGCCACATATGGGAAAGGTCCTGACAGACAATGTGGCGGGATGGCTGGGGGCTTCTCCCTCTGAACCTGGGTCCAGTGTAGCCTGGCTCTGAGAGAAGGTGGTGAGCATGTGGAGGAGGAGAAGGTTCCATAGTCCACTCTTAGGGGAACCAGCAAAGCCTCATGGCAGTTGGCTCCATCTGGACCTCCCATGGTCACTGCAGGGCGGTGGAGCGGGGCGTCTTTTAGCCTCCCCACCACCACATACAGGCCCTCTCAGGCACCTCCTGCCTCAGCCTACACCTGCCTCATCCACTGCCCCCTTCCCTCCACCTACTGCCATCCCACTCCTCCGCCAGCCACTTCCCAGCTGCCCCACCCCACTCCGTCCTCCAAATCACCCCCTGACTTAATCCTTTCTGGAAGGAGCTGCCGCCCGGGAGCCGGTATTGCCTAGAGCCTCCAGGAGGGGCCCTCCTCAGGCCTCCAGTGGCCCCATGCCCGCCTGCCTGACCCTCCACTGCCCCGGAAGCAAAGTGCCTATCAGCAGCGTTGCATCATCTGGGGCCCCCAGTGGGGGGGGTGTGGGCTAACCTTGGCCACCACCACTAAAGGAATGTGCCAGAATGCTGAACCTTCTTGTTAATGCTATGACCGTGCCTTGAATAAACAAGTCCTCCCAGCCTCCCCGGCCTCTGCCTCTGCCTCTGCCTCTGGGCCAGCCTGGCCTTGCTCCGCTGTGCAGTGGGGAGAACTTTCTGGTCCTTGAGCTACTCAGGAAGCCAGTAGAGTAGCCCCGAGAGGCAGTAGAAGTCCCTGGTGAGTGCTGAGCCCCATGAGTGGGCCAATGGGCTAGGCTAGCGGCCAGACTTCAGAACACACCAATTTCAGCTGAGGCCCCAGGAAGAGCGGCAGACAGGGCTCAGGTCTGCAAGAGGATGAGGGTGGAGGACTTCGGGGATGGGGGAGGTGGAGGAGAGGTTGGGTGGAGGAGAGGTTGGCACGAGGGAAGTGTGTGGGGCAGCCAGGTGGGATAAGAAACACCCATTAGCAAAGGCTGTTATAGCTGTGGCAAGGAGACAACAGTTCCCTGCCCTGGGAGATACATCTCAGGGTCAGGAGACCCATTCTGTCCCTTCCTCCAGCAGCTGCATCACTCAGGCTGGTCACCTCATCCAGACAGTAGGGCTGGGAGGATATGAGGCGGACTGTTCTGCTTCATGACTGAGCAGAGCAAATTTGGGGGCAGAGGATGGGAATCTTGTGTGGGTGTTGGGTAGGGGGAGACTTCCTCCTATAGTACTTCCTATGGGGACAGAGGATGACAGTCTCACATCTCCCTTGCTGGGTCCTCTCTGCAAGCTTCCACAGTCCATCAGTGGCCATTGACTCAAAGTCCACCATGGTGTGGGCCTGGGCATGGGATCAAGACCCGTCCACTTGTCCCCTCTTCCCCTCAAAACAACTATTTTCCAAGTCAAGTCAGCCCTTGAAATCCACAAGGGCTGCGTCTCAGGAGAGAAGCCATGAAGACTCCCTGACTGGATGGGAGGGGGCTGCGCCCTGCTGCTGCCTCATGGTCCCCTCCCAGGGGCCAGCAGCTCCAGGGTCCCCCGATGGCAGGCCTGGGACACTCTGTGGTTCAGCAGATCTTTCAGGGGCCTTTCTCAGGCAGAGACTAAGAAAGAGACAGAAAAAGAAGCTGAAGAGGGAGGGCGGTCGCCCCAGGGATGGAAAGTCCTCCAGGGAGGTTAGCATTGGTCCATCCTCTCTCCACTCAGCAGACAAGGAGGGACTGGAGGCCTGCACGTGGATTTACTTGGGCTGGGGACGGGACTGGGGCAAGGCAAGAGGGAGCCCCAGGAGGTGGCGCCACTGCGCTGTGCCCAAGATAGGATTGGAGCACGTGACCTGTGCAGGGAGGAAGCAGCGGGGCCTGAGCGTGCCCCATGCCTCTGCCCGGAAACCAAGCCTGGGGTCGCATGGGGCCCGGCCAGGGAAGCCTGGGGCAACTCACTTCTGTCCCGAGGAACCTTCTTGCTGGCCGATTCCAGGTTTCTAGGTCTGCTCTGTGGAAGGCCTTGGGGAGGCGAGGAGAGCCTGGTCTATGGAGAGACAGGTTCCCAGGCTTTCTCAACAGAGGCTGCTTTCAGAACATCTGACAGTCCCTCGGCCTGGACAAGTGGCAGCCCGGCAGCTCTCAGCCTCAATTTCCAAGGTTCTCCATCTCAGCCACAAATGGGAGTTACTCTCAATGTCCAGGCCCCATCCCTAAACAAACCAAAATTTCTCGGGTGGGGCCCAGTACCCTGTATTTTACAAAAGTCCCCCAGGTGATTCCAGTGTGCAGGGAGGGGTGAGTGGATAAGGAAAACAGTCCCAGCCTCAGGCACCACATGCCCTGGGTGGCCTCAGCATCTCACCATTGCCAGCTTAGAAATGACAACTCCCTAGCTCAGGCACGCTTCTGCCATCATTATCTTCTTTTGCAATAAGTATGACTACCGTGTGGGCCCGAGGGCCACACACCAGGTGTCAGGGGGACTTCTGGCTACCTTATCACCTTCAGCGAGGGTTCGAAGACAGTCCCTCTTCCCTCCCCTCCAAACACAGAGCCCAAGTGGCTTCCATGACCGCCTGCCCATTTCTGTGCAATAGAACATGACAACTGCAGTCAACAAATAGGCCTACATAATGGGGTGTCAGGGAGAGACAAAGCTGGATAAGGGCAGGGGGTGCCTGGAGGCGGGGAGGGGATGCTTTGCACTAGGGGGGCCAGCACAAGCTCTGTGGGGGTGAGACATGATAGCCAGCAAAGGGTCTGTGGGCACACATGCAGGGCCTAAAGAACCGGGCAGAGTGAGCGAGGGGAGGAGAGGGTAGGGCGAGGTTTGAGTGGGCAACAGGCTGTGCAGGCCATGCTGGGACTCCCAAGTTTCACTCATCATCGGGAAACTCCAGGAGGATTCTGGGGAGGAAGATGACGCCCTTAGGTATTTGTTTTCCAGGTTTTTTTTTTTTTGTGGTGGTGGTGGTGGTAAAGTACACATAATCATATTCACCATCCTAACCATTGATGGGTTTTTTGTTTGTTTTTTGTTGTTGTTGTTGTTGTTGAGACAGAGTCTTGCTCTGTCGCCCAGGCTGGAGTGCAATGGCATGATCTCATTGCACTGCAACCTCCGCTTCCCAGGTTCAAGCAATTCTCCTGCCTCAGCCTCCCGAGTAGCTGGGATTACAGGCACACGCCACCACCATTTTTGTATTTTTAGTAGAGACAGGGTTTCACCATATTGGCCAGGCTGGTCTCGATCTCCTGGCTTCAAGCAATCCACCCACCTCGGCCTCCCAAAGTGCTAGGATTACAGGCGTGAGCCACCGCACCCATCCACCATTTTAACGATTTGTAACTGTCCTGTTCAGTGGCATGAAATACATTCATAATGTGCAACCATCACCACCAGCCATCCTCCACAACTCTTTATCTTGCAAAACTGAGACTGTATACCCATAAACAATAATTCCTCATTCTCTCCTCCCTGTCAGCCCCTGGCAACCACTCATGTAACCCTTGTGCTGAAATGGTCACTATCACTAGGGTGGGACAAGTAGAAGCAGAAAGCCCAGTTGGGGACAGGTGTGGTGGTGCACACCTGTAATCCCAGAACTTTGGGAGGCTGAGGTGAGAGGATTACTTAGGGCCAGGAGCTTGAGACCAGCCTGGGCAACAAAGCAAGACCCTATCTCCCCAAAAATTTAAAAAATCAGCTGGGGCATAGTGGCATGCACCTGGAGTCCCAGCTACTCGGGAGACTGAGGCAGGAGGATTCCTTGAACCCAGGAGTTCAAGGCTGCAGTAAGCAATGATCATGCCACCACATTTCAGCCTGGGCAACAGAGTGAGATCCTGTCTCAAAAAAAAAAAAAAAAAAAAGGCCCAGTTGGGACTGTGTCGGAGGCATTTAGGAGAGAGAATATGGTAGCTTGCACCAGGATAGGGAGTGAATAAAGAAGCAGTTAAATTTGGAACACAGGTCAAGGATTCATGGATGATTAGATGTGGAGTCTGAGGGAAAGCAGGAATGCAAGGATGACTCCCAGTTCTTTAGCATGAAGAACTCAGCAAACACTGATTTCTGAGGTGGAGAAAGCTGGGAAGAAAAAGGCCAAGGGAAACCCCAAGAGTTCCATCTTGAGTGTGTTCCGGTTCAGATGCCATGTGGGGATGTCAAGGAGGTGGCTGGATACAGGAGTCAGGCTGGAGATGTTCATTTCAGTCATCAGCACCTGGGTGGTGATTAAAGCATGGGACTGTCTGAGACTTTGATGGGAGCAGGTGCAGGTGAGGAGGTCTGAGGGCTGAGCCAGCACAAAGATATAGGAGGAGAACCGGCAAGGAAAACCAGGAAGGACGGCATCCCCAGCTCTAACCACACTTGAGAGTAAATGTGGCGTAAAGAGGAGTAAAGTCAAAAGATGCCACGAAGCAGCTTCAGCCAAGTGGAGAATGCTGGATAGACCATTAGACAAATGACCCACTTCTCCCACACAGCAATGGTGAGGGGAAATGGCAAGAGGGGCTGGGCCAAAGTGAATGAGTGAAGAGACACAATCAAATGCAAAGTGTGCATCCCAAGTTGAACAAACCAACTGCAGAGAGACGTCTGGGAAATCTACATGTGGATGAATGTGGGCCATCAGGGAATTGGAATTAGGTGGTGATGAGGAGATACTGTTCATCTTGTTAGATATATTGATGGCGTGGGTTCATATGTGAAATAAAGTGCCAGCTAGAAATTCATATGGAAGAATTTACAGGTAAAAGAACATGAAGTCTTGAATTTGCTTTAAAAACTCTCCAGCAAAAACAAAAAAACACAAAAAATGGTGGTGGGGGGTGTTTGGGCAACAGAGCATGGAGTACATGGAGATGCCCTCATCTCTTGATTCTTGTGTATGTTAACATTTTTCCATAATAAAAAGTGTAAAACTAAAGGCATGACCAATTTTTTCAAGTGCTGCTGAGCAGGAGAGGAAGATAAGGACTAAGATGTGACCCTACATTTGGCAAGATGGGGGTGGTTGGTGACCTTGACTGTAGTAGATTGAAAGTAGGGACAAAGCCTGGTTAAAGCAGGTTCCCATCCTCCCATAAGTGAGGAGATGAAAACAGCAAGGAAAGACTACTCTTTAGAAGGGTTTTGCTATCAAAGGAAGTAAAGAACCAAAAGGGTAGCTGGAGAGGAAAGGAAGTGAGGGGCTGTTCTTTGTATAGGAGGGGAGATGTGGGCTGACAGAGGAGGGATGCAGGAGAGAGAGAGGGCTGAGCCCTTGAGCAGAGGAGGAGGTAAGGGATATTGTCCCCAATACAGACACATGTGTGCATACACACACGTGCACACACACCAGTGCATGCCTATGCACACACGCACTCACACCTAAGTAGAAGAGTGGCTTTCAAAAAAGGTGAAAGCACCCATGCTTAGGATGACTCAGACACCAGGGGAGGGCATTAGATCTTTCCAAAGCCAGGCCACCTCGAGAGCTGTGGGCCAGACATGGACACCTGAGCCTGACCCATTAATAGGTCACACAGCAGATGAGGCCCTGCCTCACTGGAGCCTGTAGGGCTCCAGAAAATGCTTTGGGCACCACAGAGGGCAAGGCGTTCCTAACACGCTGCAGACCCAGTGCCTGCTGTCACATAGCCTGGCAGGCCTGGCATCTGAGCTTAAAGAAAACGAGGCCCCATCTGGGAGCTGGCAAGGCCCCATGGGCATCTGCTACATTCAATGTCAACTGAGAAACTGGAAGCTGAGGGCGAGGACAGCCAGCCCAGGCACAGGCCTTGCAGCCATGCGTGGGCTCTGGATCCGCCGCTGAGGCTGGAACACGTGGAAGTAACCCCAAACCTGCTCCTGTCATGCCCACTCAACGCAGTTCCTCCTCCCCACATCCCTGGCTGGCTTTCTAGCCCACAGCCTGTGGGGTCCCAAGCCCCCGACCAATGACCTGCTTCAGACCATAGATCAGTCTGGGTATGGGTTTAACTAACCCCAAAATGTATAATGGCATAAACACAAGAGAAATTTGTCTCTTTCATATAAAATTCAAAATGGGTGATTCTGATTAACGGGCACCTTCCTCCAAGCAGCGATTCAGGGTTGGGACTCCTTTCACCTGTGGCTCTACCATGTTTAACACGTAGCCCTCATGGTCTCTGTGAGGTCTGTATCACACCAGCAGAAGGATGACAGAGCATGGAGGAGCATGCAGGAGTTTTGGGGGACCAGGCCTGGGAGTGGCACACACATCTGCATGGTCCAGCAGCCAGAGCCCAGTCACACACCCCACCTAATTGCAAGGGTGGCTGCATGACATCCAGCTGTGTGCCCAGGAGGAAGAAGAGCTGGGCTTGTGACCTGCCAGTTTGGGCCACAGACCCCACAGATGTCTGCCACTGGCTTCCCAGAGCTTCCTCCCAGGCCTTGGCCTCCTTGACTCCATCCTCCCATCCTGCCTTGAGATCCGCTGCCCTGCAGCTTCATCTGGTACAGGCCAAGACCCAAGAAAAGACCAGGCCCGAGGGTCAGAGAGGCACACAGTACCAGTTTATTTCTCATGAGTTTATAGGATCACAGACAGCACAGAGCAAACGGTAAAAGTGCAGACGGCTGGGGTGAGGGTGGGGGTCTCCGCAGCTGCCTTCTCTCCAGCTGCCTGAGTACTGGCACACAGTGGGCAGTGAATCTGAGAAGCTGTGGCCTCACAGTCGCTGCAGGCTGAGCCAGAAAGGAGGGCCGGGGGAGGTAAGACTCACTCCTGCAGGAGCGGGTTGGTGATGAAGGGCTGGGGGAACTTGGGTCTCTCTGGGATGAAGTCACCCCTCCTTCCTGGCCAGTCCCCAGCCCCGCCCCACCTGGCCAGCTAGCTGGGTTCCCGCAGCAGCGGAATAGTCAGGGAGTTCCTGGCAGAAGTGCTGAATGAGGGAAAGGGAATGCCGCCAAAGGAAACCAACCCTGTCAGGGCATCTGCAGAGCCCGCGCAACTCAGATGAGCCCTATTGAGACCCAAGTCCCCCTTCCCTTCCCTGGCAGTTCTGATTCTGCTCCCACGCCTGGGATTCCACCAAGAAGGCTAAAGCTGCCTTTCTCTTTATTTGTGAAAAGCAAGCCATCTTGGGGCAGGAAAGTAGTGAAGGGACTGGGCAAGTAAGACAGAAGGCGCTGGAAGCTCAGCCATCTCACCCCTGCCTTGGCCTGCACTCACCTGAAGAAGCAGGACAGACAGAAGAGCCCCATCCCCTCCCACCCCCATACCTTTCCAGCTCCATCCCACCTCTGCCACCAAAACATTCCTCACAGGGCCAGAGGGAGTGCCAAAAAGGTAAAAAAAAAAAAAAAGGCAGGAAAGAGGCTATTGGGGATGACGGGACACCCAGAAGCCCCTTCCTGGAGGAAAAGCCACTCCTTCTGCAGTTGGACTCTGGGAGACTGAGACCCAGCCCTGCCCCAGCACCTCTCCAGTGTGGCCAAGTAACAAGGACCAAGATGCAGGGAAGCTTGGAGAGCCTGGGCTACAACAGATACAGACCAACAGACAGACACAAACAGATGGGGGCCACTGGGCAGGGTCGCCTCTTACTCGCTGTCCCAGCCTCGACTCATGGCCTGCACCACAGCCCTGTAGAGCTGGCTCCAGGCGGCCCGTGTGGCTGGTGTGAAGGCAGGGCCCAGACACTTCTCCAGCATGTAGAGCAGAGATTCACCCACTGTCTGCAGAGGCAAGAGGCACCTTGTCACTTCCAAAGGCAGGAAGGCACTGGTCCATTCCACAGGTGAGAAAACTGAGGCCTAGGGCTGATTAGGGCTCTTGGGCCTTTTTTTTCTCCTGCACGGAGTCCATGCTTCCTGAGCAGGGTCCTACCCAAATCCTTGGGTATCACATTGTGCCCACCTTTCCCTCTAAATGTGAGGCTTTATATCCTCACATTTTTCACCCCACTCTCGGTCTTGCAAACACCCCATGAGTGGGGTCAAGACATTGCCTGGGACCTCCCAGCTTAGACCAAACCAAATCATTGCCCCCAGACTTGAGTTTCCTCATCTGCAAGGCAGCAATGATGGGGTTAAGAGTCTGGGCTCTGGAGCCAGATAGACCTGAGTGCAGATTCTGACTCCACTCTTCATCAGCTGGGTGACCTTGAGTAAGTTATGTAACCTCTCTGAGCCTCAGCTGCTTCATCAGTGATACAAGGAAAGTAGAAGCTCCACCTCCTGGGCCTGTTGGGATGATAAATGGGATAATCCAGAAAAAGCTCTTAGCACAGCATCTGTATACAGGAAGCCTACAATGATAATAGGCCAGGCACAGTGACTCACGCCTATAATCCCAGCAGTTTAGGAGGCCGAGGTGGGCAGACCACTTGAGCCCAGGAGTTTGAAACCAGCCTGGGAAACATGGCAAAACTCCATTTCTACCAAAAAATACAAAAATTAGCTGGGCATGGTAGTGCATGCCTGTAGTCCCAGCTATGACGGAGGTTGAGGTGGGAGGATCACTTAAACCTGGGAAGTTGAGGCTGCAGTGAGTTGTGATCACATCACTGCACTCCAGCCTGGGTGACAGAGCAAGATTCTGTCCCCTAAATAAATAAATAAATAAATACAGATAATGGCTCTCATTTGCTATTATTACTCATAATAAAATAAGGTTTATTTATCTCACAAATATTAACTGAATATCCACTATAGCCCTGGTAGATCAGGCATTGTGCTGGTGCTGGGGATGGAGAGAAGGACAAGACCAACATAGCTCCTTCCTCAAGGTGCTCACCATCTGGCAAGGTGACTGGACTGTGTGGCAGACTGTCATATCAGTTGCCCCCAATGGGCCACACCTCAAGGATTCATGCCCTTGAGTAGGGTCCTCCCACACTGACACTGGGCTTATCCATGTGAGTGGCTTTGGTCAATGGGACATTAGCAAGAGTGATGCAAGCAGAGGCTTTATAGGCGCTTGCACACTGGGGCCTGTCCTCTAAAAACTCCCTCTCAGAACTCAGCTTCCATTCTATAAAGAAGCTCAGATAGACTAGTGAATGACAACAAACCGCAGGGACAGAGCTCAAAGGCCGACAGGCCTTGGACATTCTAGCCTCAGTTGAGCTCCCAGCTAAACACAACACACAGGTAACTCCAGTTACACCATGCAGAGCAGAAGAGCTGCCCAGCTGAGCCCAGCCATGAGAAATCGGAAAGCACTGTCATAGTTCTAGGGTTGTTTGATACATAGCAACAGGAAATTGAGCAGACCAGCTAATCCCAAAGGCTCCTTAACTTTTATGGTTTTAAAAGAAGCCATGTCAGAAAAGAGAATTTGGAAGCTCAGAGAGGTCAAGCCCATGTCAGGGCCACACAGCAGGTAACAGATGCAGGCCCACAGCCCTGGTTATCTAAGGATACGGGAATGGGAGACAGAACAAGTGGCTAGGGGAAGTCTGGGAGAGAGAAGTGGCCCCAGGCCAGGAGCTCTGGAGAGAGTCAGAGCTCCTTTACCCACCGAGAAGGAGCTGAGCTTCACACCCACTGCCCGGTGCTTCCTGCCCAGGCTGGCAAGGTACTCCTCCAGTGAGGACAGGTCTTCCACATTGGTCACCGCAGCATCAATCACGAGCATCACCTGCCAAGGCCAAGGCAGCAGTGAAACGGAGAGGCCAGAGCAGCCACATCTGCTCACAATCACAGCCCAAGGCATGAGGGTCCCAAAGCAAGAGAGGCCAGCAGGACCCTCAGTTTCCAGGATCAGGGGTCAAAGGCAGCCTGTGTCTACTACATATAGGGGGCACACAATACATGGTGGCCAAACTACTAATGTTACACCCATGAAGGAAGCCTCTCTCCTCTGAGGAATTCACATCTCTAAACACGCCTACTGGAGAGTGTTGTCTGCTGGGACGAGGAGAAACTGAGGCCCTTTGAGAATCATGAGATTCTAAGAAAATCTCAGCCTGGTTTTCATAGGTAGATAGTTCCCAATGATGAGGATCTGTGCTAACACAACCTATGGGAGCCAGGGGACAAAGGCAATGACAGAGGCTGGGACCAGCTCTCTGAACACAGGGTAGGGAAAGATGCTGATTTTGATGTCCCAGACCAATCCAGTCCAGAGGGAAAGGAGCTGATACCCTGCTTGGGGGAACAGGAAGGGAGTAAAACTAGGCCTGGGGCAGAAAGTCATTTTCCCCATTCTCCACCAGGGAGGTGCTTTGCTGGATCCCAGAGGTCACAGCAGCTCTGCCTCCCTCTCACCTTCCTGATGTGGTCCAGGAACTCAGGTGAGGAGAGACAGTCCTCTGGGCTGGAGAACTGGCGGCAGTTGTACTGGAAGAGGGGCAGCAGGTCAGGCTCCAGGGCAAACAGCCTGTGGGGGTGAGGCCCAGGTGTTAGCCCTGAGGTGTGAGTCCCTGCAAGCCCCAGCAAGCCTGGCTGTCCTGCAGTCAGAGGGCGGGGGTGCCAAGCCGGGTCTCAGCTGCAAACCACAGCAGACTCTCCCACCTGGCACTGCTCCCTGGCCAGCTTTGGTAGTGCCCTCCTCCTCACACCTTCTACTGGCTCTGGGCAGCATCCTAGAAAGGGCAAATGTGTCCCGGGGCCTCTGGTACGCAGGAGCCCCTCGGTGAATAGCTGAAGGGTGTGATTTGGGACAGGAAGAGGTCCCCAAACAGGAAACCTGGAGTTATATTGTGTGGAGAGCTCTCTCTCTCTCTCTTGCTCTCTCTCGCTCGCTCGCTCTCTCTCGCTCGCTCTCTCTCTCTCTCTCTCTCCTGCGCTGAGTACTTTCCGTGTGGTTAACTTTTAACTGTATTCCTCACCATCCTAAGCAGTGGGTACAACTGTTACCCCAGTTTTACAGAGGAGAAAACAGAAGCCCGGCGAGGTTAGAACTCGTCTAAGGTCACACAGCTTGGATGTAGTGGAGCCACAGCGGGTGCCAGAGAAAAAAGTGAGCTGGGGGAGTCCGAGGCAGAAGCAGAGGCTCTCCTCGGCATTTGGGAAGTCTCACCGGGTAACTGAATTTTTTCCCCTTTTGTTTTGGGGGCGGTTTTGCAGAAGCCTAGGCAGAAGTTCTGGGCTGCCCAAGGGTGTCAAGGATTGGGAACACCACAGTGAGGAAAGCAGTGCCAGGCTGGTGATGGCGGAGGGGTTACCGAGACGGCGAGCTGAGGTTGGAGACTGGCCTTCCCTTCCCCCCGGGGCCTGTGCACCCCCCCACCCTTCTCCCCTGCGGTGAGGCTCCCGCATCTGTCACCCCTTCCCCGGCGGCTCTCTGGCTCTTTCCTCGGAAAGGTTTGTCTTGTTGGTTGTCAGGAATCCACACACCTGGAGCCAGACAGGGGCGCAGGAGCTCGCCCCGCACACCTGCCCTCCCTGGCCCTCGGGACACCCCAGTACCCTGATACCTGCAGCGGGCTGCACCCCGGCAGTCACACGCAGGAGGCACAAGGCGGGGTGGAGGCGCCGCGCGGGGACAGAGGTCCACCCGCCCAGATGTGGGGAGATCCGCGGGAGGAGACCCCGCCCGGCCCGGTGAGCCCCGCTGGGAGCCGGGTGTGCGGCGCTGGTTGGCAACAGGCGC
>NW_012116265.1:16573782-16595840 GCF_000951035.1 Colobus angolensis palliatus | reverse complement strand
TCCAGGCCGCCGAGGCGCGCGCTCCCTCCGCCAGCCGCTCTGGCCAGCGACGACCTGGTGGCCTGCGAAAGGTCCGGCCTGCAGAACGTAACAGACATCGCTGCGGCTCTCCAGGCCTCAGTTTCTCCTCCCGAGCCCCGAGGGCACTGTGTTGAATTTGGTCGCCTCAGGTAGGCGCCGCATGCGCCCCCTCTCCACAGGCCCCTCAACTCACGCATTGCCGGAGGCATTTGAGTTTGCCACCCACCTGGCCTGCAGGTCAGGCCTGGGAGGCGGCCTAGGGGCCTAGTTCTCCGTCTGACTAGGGCACCAGCACACGTTGGGGACCACCAGGGCTTTCAGCCGTAGGGACAGGGCCAAGACCACAGCCGTTCCCAGCTAGGCTTGGGTTTTTTTTTTTTGAGACTCCATCTTTAGAAATCCCTGAGATCAAGTTCCAATCCCAGCTCTGCTTGGCCAGGGTGGAAACTTAATTCTAGCTCTGCTTGGCCAGGGTGGAATCTTGAGGGAGTTCAGCTCTAACATTCTACCATTCCATGATTTAATTTTAATTTTAATTTTTCACCTCTCCCCTCCCTGGGCCCTCCCCACTTCCATGATTTTTAATTTTTTTTTTTTAATGGAAGTACTGTTTCATTTTTCGATAGAAGTTCAGATGATAGAATCCAAGCTCCTCACTCAGGGTGTGCAGTTGGCCAACTGTCAGCTAGAACTAAACTTTTCTGTTTCAAAGCAGAAAGTTCCTCAGGCCCCAGCCCGGTGCTGGTGGCCCAGGTTAGGGAGAGCAAGCCCATTTCGCCTTTATTTCTCTCTCATTATTCCCTCAGGGGTCTCCAAGCCTATCTCCTCTGTCTGTCCACACCTCTCTGGGCCTGTTTCCTCAGTTGTGCAGCAAGGGCGTTGGGTGGTGAGGTCTCTGGGGCCTTTTAGTCCACCTCCTTTGGTTCCATGGATAGAAGGTGAGTGTTCCCGAGTCCCTGGTTATGAACAGCTGGGGCTCCATGCCCAGCCCTGTGTTAGACATGGAGTGGTGAGTCCTGGTCTTGAAAATGTCTCCTTCTGGCCCTGAATCAGAACTGAGTGCCTCAGCAGAACTCTTCTGTCCTGCTCCCAGCCATGCCCCAGGAAACCATGTAGCTGTTCTCCCTCTTCCAAGGACTCAGGAGTTTGTGACATCCCCTATTCTATTTCCCATTTCCTCACAAATCTCTGGGCTGGAGCAGGAGAGCAAGGCTGTAAGGCAGCCTGGAAATGCTGGTGTCCTAAGGTCCAAGGGGTCTCCAAGCAAGAGCACAAAGGGATGGGGACTGACGGGACAAGACGTGATTAGACTTCTAGCCTGGGGTCTTGTGGACCTGCAGCCAGGTGCGGCAGGTCACAGGGCAAGGCCATGTGTCACTGGTGAGCTTCACTCTTCAGTGCCCAGATGCCCAGTGCTCTGTGCAGGCCACCTGGCTGGTCTAAGGTACCCCACTCTACCCAGCTCACGCTTCTTGTGAGCAGTCTACACTTAGGACCCATCTTGCTTCCTCTCTCCTCTGGCCAGGGTCTGGAGTCTGATGGGGTAGTGGGGGTTATTGGCCCTAGCTAGTAAGTGGAGTCAGCACTCAAACCATGGCTTCACTCTTTGTCTTCGTAGAGCCAGGAGATACGTGCTAAGTAAGACAAGCCAAGGTAAGTGCACTCTATCCCTGGTTCCTTCAAGAAAGGCCTGAGAATCTGGATGGGGTAAGTGCACTCTATCCCTGGTTCCTTCAAGAAAGGCCTGAGAATCTGGATGGGCCTAAGCGACGAGAGTGATGTATTCCCCCAACCAGTAGACCAAGGGTCTGAGCCCACATTTGAGGGGCTCGGTAAAAGTCACAGGAGTCTCCTCCCTGTGGGTCATCCGCCCAGGAGGTAAGAACCTAGAGGAGAGTTCAAGTACTGCCCCAGAGCCAGTGCTGGTCACTGAGGTCCATGTATCATTAATAATACAGAGCTGGCATTTGTGTCTAGACACTGTTCTGGGCACCTTACTTCATTTCCTCTTTTCATCCTCACAATAACTCTACGAAGTAGGTGCTATTTATCATACCCTCATTTTACAGCTCAGGAAACAGAGGCAAAGAGGTTAAATAGCCCAAGGTCACATAGGTAATAAGCAGTGGGGCCAGGATTTGACCTCAGGTCTCTCTGGCCCATCCTGTAGGCCTCCATGCCTTCCTTGCTTTAATGGGCTGTGGCCAAAAGCCCCACCATAGTTCAGACCAAGCCATGGTCACCAGGTCTGGGTCAGCAGTGTGCTGGAGCCAGCGTTTATATGGCTTTCAAGAACCAACTGTACGCATCTTTTTCCAACTTCTCCTTCAGTGGAATCCAGTTGGTAGCTTAAAAAAGAACATGCTGGCCGGGCACGGTGGCTCAAGCCTGTAATCCCAGCACTTTGGGAGGCCGAGATGGGCGGATCACAAGGTCAGGAGATCGAGACCATCCTGGCTAACACGGTGAAACCCCGTCTCTATTAAAAACTACAAAAAACTAGCCGGGCGAGGTGGTGGCGCCTGTAGTCCCAGCTACCCGGGAGGCTGGGGCGGGAGAATGGTGTGAACCCGGGAGGCGGAGCTTGCAGTGAGCTGAGATCCGGCCACTGCACTCCAGCCTGGGTGACAGAGCGAGACTCCGTCTCAAAATAAAAAAAAAAAAAAAAAAAAAAAAAAAAAGAACATGCTGGAAATATTTACACCATGGAAATTGGCAAATGCTATACACACCAGTTTTTCCTCCCAGAACACCTGTTGTTAAACATCTACCAGCACACACTGATCTGGGTGCACCTGGGAGAGCCTGGAAAACCTGGGCCCTAGAGGAGCGGCTGCCAATGCATTAAGCAGAAGGCCCATGGGAAGGTGCTGCGTCAGGGACCTCGGGCTGAGTGCTCAGGCCTTCTCTCCAGGGTATCTAGGGCTGCCAGGCTGTTCTGGGAAGGTGCTTCTAGTCCCAGGACCAGACTAGAGAGGCAGAAAAACCCCAACTTGGTACTGAGTCCTGGCTCTACTATTTACTCATCGCGAGACCTTAAGGCAAGTCATTTAATCTCTCATGGGTAGAACGGGCACAAAAACATCATTGACTTCACTGGGCCTTTATGAGGATTAAATGTCAGAGATGTGTTGAGACTTTGTAAACGAAGCTGTGCCACTCAAGGAAGAGCGACTTGGCCCCTTCCTAACCTGCCTGTCGTAGGCATGTTCCACCTCCTGAAGACCCACATGCCCCTCTCTCCCCACCAGCCCCCACCAGAGGGTGGCTAGGCAGTCCAGAAGCCCCCCAGTTCCACAGCACAGTGCTACTCCCCTGCCCCACTCTCTGTCCAACACTCAGGTCAGCGCCTGCTGCCTTCAGATCCTCAGCATCACTCCTCATAACAGGAGACCCCTGTCAAGAGGCGGGCCTCTGTTAGGCAGAATGGCAAGTTGCTCCAGTGCTGGGACACTCGGCTGTCTGGGAAGGGGACAACTGTACCTCTTCTTCTTGCACTCCTTTCTATGCCGTGTGAGCAGGTTGAAAGAGGACAAATCAGAGGTCCAGCTTCCTATTTATTTTGGAATCAGTTTAAATATACCAAAATGATGACCAACATTACTCGAATAATTGTATACATGGGGAGGTCCAAACGCCCCCTGGAGGAATCAGGCTCACCTGCCCAGCCCAGGGCCTCTGCTGGAATTAGATCAGCCTCAGACATGACACACGGGGTGGTTCCTGCACTCAAAACATTCTTCTCAGGGAGGCCTTTCTGGGAGCCAGAGGGGAAGTCAGATTTAATTAAGTACAAGCACAACAAGGCATTCAAAACAACTGCTATTTATTATAAAAGTCAGTGGCTTCTGATTAGAAGCCTTTTTTTTTTTTTTTTTAAACCAAATAGGCTCAAGAAGCTGGATGGAGGTTGAACTGACTGACGAACATTTTCCTCCACCAGCAGTTTGTGGGACACATCACGTTTCTGCCAGTGCTAAGGCTAAAGCCCATATTCAGAGAAGCACCCTGACAGCCTTTCTCCAGCATCTTGCAGAGAACAGAACCTCAGCACTCAAAGCTAAATCAACCCATGTGACCTTGCCCCCAGAGAAGCACCTGCCAGTTTGGGCATGGAGGAAGAGAAAGTGGGCAGGAAATTCTCCTTGGCTCCTTAGCAGGCAGTGGGAGCCCGGGGAAGCGTTCGGCCCCAGTGCAGCCTAACTGGGAGGGAGCGATGGGTAGAGGCTGCTGGGCTTCTCCTTCCTCACCCTCATGCGGGGTGGCTGCCCCTCCGGCTCCTTCAGAGCTCCTGCCTTCCAAGTTCCTACTGACAAACAAACAGGCACAAAGGAAAATCAGCCACCTCCTGGAGGTCACTGTGGGCCACCTGCTTTGCTAAGAGCCAAGCACAGATCCCTGCATTCTACCTGCAGGAGAGCCCACCCGACTCAGAAGAAAGCAATTCTGCCTGTGGGGAGGCAGGAGAGGAAGGGAGGGGAGGGGAGGAAACATGGTGAGGTGGAAGCAGGGAGCAGAGCTTCTCCATCCCTCCTCTCCTTCCCTGCCAGAAATGCAATTAAGCAAGCAGCCCAGACTCAGCCGCACAGACAGCGGTTCCTGCTGGGGGAAGTCAAAAGGGCTGTAGTGGTGGGAGAGGGAGGTCATCAGGCCCCAGATCTAATTAACCAACCTGCCTTGCTTTTGATGTTGCTGCATTTCCTCTATTAACATTAATGATGGTTGGTTTGAATGTCCAAGCATGGCCAGAAGCTTTCCTCCCCACCACCCAGTAGGTAGCACAGCCTGTCCCTGGGACCAATATCCAGTCTCCGTGGCAACCACCTCCCGAAGATGCTTTAAAGAGATCTGACCCTGTCAGAGTTGTTGGGAGCTACAGAGGAGGGAAAATGGTGTGTGGCAGATTCATCATTACATCTTGAAGCATCAAAGTCCTCTGAGACAAAAGAAATATTTTGTCATGCACCAGGAAGGAGGAGGCAGGCTGAAGGGCTGGCCTTGGGTGGTTTGGTTCTATCACAGGGTTTTCTTCATCCCTTTCGGGGAGGAAGTGGAAGGGGCAGCTCTGAGCTTCTTGTTTGAGCTGCAGAGTGGTAGACGCAGGAAGCTGGGATGCATTTCTAGGTGCCATGGGTCTTCATTGCTACAGCAGTGACAGAGAGAAAGGGAACTGCCCACAGAGTGAGGGAGGGGTGAGCAGAGAAGGACTGTAGAAGTGACACTGGGAAAGCTTAGCAGGTGACAGGAACATTAGTCTGGAGAGGCCAGAGTCCCCATACCCCAGCACCATGCAGATTCCCTGTCCTGTCTCTCATCTACCTTGGGTGCTAAACAAGGTTCCCAAGGGCTCTCCCAGCAGCCAGGAGAATGCATCTGCCTTGCCCTCCAGGCCAGGCCAGATGCACTTGGAGAGACCCGGCCTCTGGCACACGGGGCCTGGAAACACTGAGCAGCCCAGGATAGGACATCATTCCTCCCCTGAGTCTCACAGTGTGACAATCCCAAAAAACGAGGAACCAAGGACTAAGGCAGGCGACGCTCCGGAGTCCAGTGCTCTCTGTGCATCACAGGCAGGAAGTCCAGCTACCTGCAGCCACTGGGGGGCGTGGTGGGAGCCAGGCCCTCCAGCTCAGGGCAGTGTGCCTTTCTCCACGCTGGATTCATTTGTTTGTGGGAGGGAGGGCAGCACAACTTTGACAGTCCCATCTGCTCTGCCTTTGGTGACATCCCAAGGTGAGGTCAGTATTCTCTGCCCTCAAGACCCTCTTAGAGGTCTGAGAATTTTTGATGGATCTTACAAACTAAAACCAAAGAAATCCAACATGAAAAAAATACCAGAAAATACTATAGCCTGGACTATTTTAGTTTATGACACTCAGCTGTCCACAGTTACATGGCTTGTATTCCACAGGGATATGGACAATGTGCCCTCACATACACACGCACCCACACCCACCCTCTGGCACCCATCTTCCCCTGCGCTCAGCACAAGGGAGCAGCCTGAGAGGTGCTGTCCTCTCTGGTTCTGTGGTGCTGTGGACAGAGCTGCGGCTCTCTCCCGGCTCTCTCCAATGCTGGGTTCCGTTCCCGCTGCACTCCCAGAGCTGGGTCCTGGTGGGCAGAATTCTTCAGGTTCCTTAGGCAGCTTCCTCATGGCTGGAAGGGTCCAGTACTGCTCCCCAGCTGGCTCTCCTGGGAAGTCCTGGACCCAGGATGGAATCTTTGCAGTGGCCTCAAAAGTCCCATGAGTCTAGCCACCTTAGTCCTGCCATCGGACTTTGGGGGTCCTGGGCCAGGGGACCAACCATCCCGTAAGCCAGAGGGTGGAAGAGGTAGAAGCTGTGAGAGAACCAGCAGGAAGCAGTTGGCACCCCCAGTGCCTCAGCTGAGGGGTTTGAATTCCATTCCTCCTGCTGGAGCTCCGGAGAAATTCCCCATCGCCAAGCCCAGTTCTCTTTCATGGCCTTGTCTGTCTGTCCCGCTGGGCACACTGTAGCTGGACAGCTTAGTAGATGCTGACTCAGTGATAATCGTGGAAAGGGCTCTTCCCAAGAGGCCCAGGAGGGCAATCCTTCTAGGGGTCTCGTTATGGGCTATTTGGCCCGGGGTGTTTGTCAACATGTAAATGTAGCCCTCTTAGGCAGGCATGTGCTCACAGGTCACAGGCCCAGCACCAAGTGGGGAACCGGGGAGACTTCCAAACAACTCTCCCTTCCAGCCACTCAGCCACACACTCCCCATTCCCACCCTTCCCACCCCACCCACCGAGAGCTGTTCCAGCAGGGGGCCACAGTGACTAAAGCGGGGTACCCTGTCCCCCATTGCCACCTAGTTCCCCCCTCACCCCAAGAGCTGTTCTGACAGGGGCCATGGTGACTAAAGAGGGGTACCCTGCCCCCCATTCCCACCCTTCCCCTCTGGGAGCTGTTTTGGCAGGGAGTCACTGTGACTAGATGGGTACCCTTCCAGGTATGCTGGGATGGCACAAAAGCTGAACCACCAGCAAAAGGGGAAAAGGCAGATTAAGCCCTGCTTCTCCTACCTGGCTGCACATTAGGATCACCTGGGGGACTCTGGAAACCATGGCCCCACCTGGGCCGGGGTGAAGCAGAATCTCTGGGCATGGGCACTGGTGCTGTTGAAAGCACCACAGGGGACTCTCGAATGCATCAGGGCTGAGGCACCACTGAGCCCACACTGGGAGGGCATGTGAGGTGCAGGGATGCTCACCTGTAGGCGGTTCCCAGGAGCAGGCTCAGGATTCCCACCACGTGTATGCCTCTTGCCAGGGGCCAAGAGGCCAAGCCCCAGGCACAGAGCCGCAGGAGGGTGTCCCACAGAATGCCTAGAGCAGAGGAGAGGAGAGAAACCTGGAGTCAGCCAGGCAGGGGATGACTTCTGGGCTACAGAAGAAGGAGCCACTACAAGTCAAGGAGCAGAGAGTCATTCCCAGCACTGCTGCCCCACAGTGGCTCCCCTCCACCTGCTCTGTCTCCCAAGTCCAGGTGGGTGGCACTGACCTGTCAACATGCTTGAGAAGAGCATGGCTGGGAAGTAGTGGTGGAAGTAGAGGACCCGGCCCATCAGGAAGAACGGGAAGTAATGGAGTGTCCAGCCGAGCAGGACCTGGCCGCCTCCTCGCAGCAGGACCTGGGACAACCCTGGGCCCAAGCAGCACAGCCCGGTCAGAAGACAAGGAGTGGGCAGAGATTCCAGGCTCTGGTCCAGCCCTGCCCCTTCCTTGCTGTGTGACCTTGAATATGTCACATCACCTCATTGGACCAACCCAAACCACGCTACAGAAACTGGAAGAAGAGAGAAGCTGGGGCTCAAGAACTCTGGTCAGGGTCCAGCCTAGTGAGGCCTGGGTACCAATGGCAGGTGCACCAAGCACCAGCAGGAGGCAGCCCAGCCTCTAAAGAAACCCCTCTACACCTGCAGACAGCTTCACTCCCTACTTCCACCTCCCACATCTTTGCTGCCACACAGATCTTCACAGTGGCAGACAAGCGCTAAGGTGAGGTCACAGGTGAGGATGGAGTGAGGGGGTGTCTGGGACTATGATTGTTCAGACAGAGAGCTGCAGAGGCAAAAGGGCCTGTGTGACTGTCTCAGGTGCTATGGCCCATGGTCTGGCAGCCAAAGTTACCAAGAACAGCACTGGGATGGGAACCCAATAACCCTGGAGGCTCCTCTCTAGCCCAGAGAGGACAGGGCCATGGGAGAAGGAGGTGACAGAAGAGAATAGATGGGCAGCTGTGTACATAGCATGGGGCTAAAAGTGAGGCGGTGGAGTCAGACTGCACGGGTTTGAGCCTCAGCTCTATCACTTACTAGCTGTATGTCCTGGGGCAAGTTTCTTAATCTCTTGGTTCCTTGGTTTCCTAATCCATAAAATGGGGGTCATAATAGCCAACGCTCTAGGGTTGTTGGGAGGAAGTAAAGTGTTTAACACAGCACTGGGTACTTGGGGGTCGTTAGCTTTCAAAAGCAAAGGATAAGGGAAGGTGTGGGGTGGTAAACGTAAAGGATGGCCCATCAGCAGGCAGCCGGCCCTCCCCAGGGGTGCAGGCACTCTGCCACCACCAGGTCAGGGGAGGGAGAGCCCCAGGGGACCTGACCTGCAACCTCCGCTGGCAGCTGTGCCCCTCTCTGTATGGCTATAGCAATGATGCTCCCTGAGAGGAGGTAGAGGGCGATGCTCAACAGATTCAGCCACCAAACCACCTGTGCAGAAATGGGAACGGGCAGATGAGAACGCAGCCACTCTCCATGGGCAAGTGCTCCAGGGCCTGAGCCAGGAATGTTTAGGCACTCACCGGGTTGCCAAGCAGATAGACTCGGAAGTCTGTGTCATTGATCCCTGAGAAGCGTAGGCCCTGTGGAACGGAGATCACCCTGCTGACCCAGGTCCAGCCCATCCCTGGCCACACCCACTAGGGGGAGGAAGATGGTCTTCCTTCACAGATAGGGAGGCTGGACATGAGGCTCAGGCTATGCAAATTCTACATGAGCTCTCCGGGAAGGCAGGGTCAGAATTAGGGCAGAAAACAGAGCCCTGCCTCTGGCCAACCCATCCCAGGATCTGCCTGCCCTAGCACACCCACCCCCACCTCCACCGGTCTCCCTGGTCTCGTTCTTGGCTCCATTTCCTGGGAGGAGCTCCAGCCTCGGATCCTACCTGATAGTTGATAGGCCAGTGCCAGGGTTTGGATGTGAACTCATTGTCCTTGGGTTTGAGGCCACTGTTCCCCTGCATGAAGGTAGCAAAGAAAAGCTAGTCAAGACAGAGATCTGGAGGGTTGACAGAAATGTGAGGCCCAGGTTTCTCTGATACAGGGCCAAGCACCGAGCAGAACCTTCTCTTCTTCCCTTCCCTTGCAGAGAAGAATCAGGGATCATTTGCAGCCACTGTCTGCCTGCCTACAACAATTGCTTTACTTCTCCCAAACAAGCCTCCATTTCCCATAAGGGGTCCATTCCAACCCTCTACACTAGGGAAAAAGAAGGGAAAGGGGAATGAGGAAATTGTTCCAATGGGTACAAAATATATACCCATCTGCCAAGCCAAGGACAAGGTGTGAAAATGATGGGAGAGGGGATATAAAATGAGGCTTACTGCCAGGCGCAGTGGCTCATGCCTGTAATCCCAGCATTTTGGGAGGCCGAGGTGGGTGGACCACTTGAGGTCAGGAGTTCGACACCAGCCTGGCCAACATGGTGAAACCCCATCTTTACTAAAAAATACAAAAAATTAGCTGAGTGTAGTGCTGGGTGCCTGTAATCCCAGCCACTCAGGAGGCTGAGGCAGGAGAATCACTTGAACCCAAGAGGTGGAGGTTGCAGTGAGCCGAGATCACACCATTGCACTCCAACCTGGGCAAAAAGACCAAGACTCAGTCTCAAAAAAAAAATTAAAAAAAATTTTTTTTAAATAAGGCTTACCTATTTGTTCCCTTCAGGGGCCAATTTCAAACAGAAAAGCGGAAACTCTCATGCATGCCTAGACTTGGAAGAGGTTACTTTAGTCTAGTGTTTCTCCACCATTTTTTCCCACTACTGCCCCTCTACCAGGAGCGTTTCTAGACAAGATTTTCCCTAAACATCCTCCATGACATTTTAATACTTTACACTGTACATCTCACTTGTGCTTCATACATAAAAAATAAGATTTTTTTTTTTTTTCCCTCCAAGAACACATTTCATCTACTGGGAGAGAAATCAACCCCAATGCATGCTTTGAAGGACCCAGACACAGCCTCCCTAATCCAGCAGCCAAGAACATCTGCTAACCTGTCTCTACAGGGCAAACCAGGTCTTTGCTAAAACAGGAAGGAGTAGGGTCAGGATCTGGGATTTTAACCACTAGGACTGGGGTCAGCCTCATCACTGGGACAGACTGAAAAGGCATTTCCCCAGAAGAGGAGTCAGCTGCCATGACTTAGGCCGGAGCTTCTCCACCTCAGCACTCCCGACACTTCGAGCTGGAAGAGTCTTTGTTGTGAGGACTGTCCTGTGCATTATAGAGTGTTTAGCATTCCTGGCCTCCACTCACTGAATGCCAGTAGCACTCCTACCCTCAGCCCCTCAGTTTCCCAGCCAAAAATTTCTCCAGACATAGCCAAAAGTCCCGAGAGGCAAAATCGCCCTCAACTGAGAACCACTGGTATAGCCTAAGAAAGATCAGAAAGTTCAGTGGACTGCCACCCACTGCCTTAGGAATCCAGTTCATCAAGGGGCTGGGAAGAGTTTACAGGCCTCTGCATGGTGGAGAGGTTGTGCCTCCAAGGTCAAAAGTGCACTGGGGGCATCAGACACAAAGGGGACAGCTGCATAGTCCCTGAGTCACTGTGACTCTTTGAAGGACCTGGGAATGAGGAATGAATCAGTCTGGACCCCTGGAGCAGTTGCTGAGGGAAACCAATTCCTTCACATTGTACAGTTGGGTCCCAAACCCAAGGACTCCAGCCAGAACTGTACCAAGCCAAGGGAATCTTATTCACTACATTAAACTCTGAGAAATCCTGCTCTGTTGCTAAACTAAGAGAGAGAGGAAAGACAAATCTGCAACCATCACAGGCATATGTACTTGCAGGTTGTTCTCTATGGCTGAAATCTGGATGGGCTCATTCCTGCAACTGCACCAGGCAAGGCAGCCTTCTCCTCCAGGTCCCGGGCCACTACTCAGCCGGCAGAAGAGCCCTGGCCCTGCAGTTTCTGTAGTCTGGACTCAGTGTTTTCATCTCTCTCCTCTCCCTGACTCTTTGTTGGCCGAATAAGAAAGCTCTCCTATTTCCCTTTTCTTCTCTGACTCTACTTCTTAGATAATGAAAGACAAAATGAAACTCCTAGACTTAGTCTTAAAATTTGACCCAGGCCCAGAATGATATTCTGACTGACAGGCACATGTTCAAAAGAGCTAAGCCGTCAGGCCACAGTGACAGCTACAAGCAGAGAGTCAGAGAGGAAGTGACCCAGAGATGCTTAATGTCAACTCATCACCTCCCAATGTGCAAAAATGACAAAATTTGAATTTTAAAAATTTAATCTGGTGAAATAAGTCAACTATATTTCCTGAGTACTGCTTACATAATCACTTCCAGGAAAGTCCACTTGACAATGGCTTACCAGGGGAAAAATAACAAGCGCTCCATCTCCCTGCAATGCTGTGGGTAGAGGGATAATCACAGAGCTGGCTTGAGATAGTGATTCTTAAACGTTATTCCTGCAGAACACAGGTTTTCCATAAGCCAGAATAAGGGGCTCTTCCACTAAACAGCAAGACGACAGCCGGGGAAAATTTAAGCTAGTGAGTAGAATTTTCTCAATTTAAAGATTTCTTCTCTGAATTTTTCTTAAACCTTTGATGCTACAACTGCTGTCAGCTACTAATGATAGACAGCACAAACAATGTCTTCAAAAATCTTAAAAAAGAATCAACCATGCCCCGCCTAAGCAGTTTCTGTCCAGGAATATGAGTGGGCTCGTGGCTGGGATTTCATGCTGCATGTAAACAACACACTCAAATTAGCTATCCATCCTAACTGATCCTGATTTCGTATGATGGAACGAACTATCAGTATCTCAGGATCTTCAACCAAGAGAACTATGATTTTCAGGGGCTCTGCCACTTGGACAGATTCACAGATCACTTAGAGGTGGAGGAGTGTAGTGGTAACTAGCAGTAACTCTAAAAGCCTACCAGCCTGGCTCTGAGGGCTGGATCTCCCTCCTACACTTAGCTGTGTGATCCTGGGGAAGTTCCCCGACCTCTCTGTACCTCAGTTCCCTCTCCTGTAACTGGGAATGACAGCAACCTCCACATGATTGTAGTAAGTATCAGATGAGTTGATAAATGTACAGTGCTTCACGTAATGCCTGGCACACGAGCTGTACAAGCATTCACTGGTATCATCAACATCACCACCATCCTCATTCTGTGGTGAGGGAAATGCCTTTGAGGATCACGGAAAGCCACAGTGAAGACGCTTTCAAATTCCTCCGCAAGGGGGAATGGATCTGTAGCATGGCATTGACTTGTGATCCAAATACATGGCTGCCCAAAAGCTCTTAGAGATGCCATGAAATGAGAAGGGGACACATACCCGGATCATGACCATGTGGGATTCTAGCAAGATCTCAGGAAAACTGGGCTGCAGCACATTCAGGCTGATGTTTGGCACTAGGGGAAAAAAAGGCAGGAGAAAAGCCTTTGTCATACATTCTCTCCTCAGTCTGTCCATGGTATCCGCATTCCCACCAGAATACAAGTGCAGCCTTGCTAACAAGTTGACAACTGTTGAAGAGACAGAAGAAAGCTTGGCCCAATTCTTGATCATTTACTTAGCTGTATGAAGAACTCATCAGGCATTCTGAGAAATGCAAAGGAAACAGACAAGGAGGCTTCACCTGCCTGGTACTCTGACAGCTCTCAGCACCATCACTTTTCACTGCGGTACTGGCTCAAATGCTGCTCTCCTATTAGGCATAAGGGACAGCTGCACAGCCCCCAGGCACTGTGGCCCTTTGAAGGGCCTGGGAATGAGGAATGAATCATTCTGGACCCCTGGAGCAGTTGCTGTCGGGACAAGGACCAAGTCTGTCTCCTCACCAATATGTCCACAGGGCCCCACATGGTACCTGGCATACCTGATACAAGAGTTGTTGAATTAGTTGATTAGTGGGTTTGGCTAGATTGGGTGAGAAGAACAAAATGAAGGCACACATAAGCTTGAGATGGGTAGTTTAGGAAAACAGATGATGAATCCAAATACTTACTGAGTTGAAGCTGACAATGCAGCGGAAATATCAAATCGGAGCTTGGGTGTAGAGATGTGGGGCACAGATCAGGGTTGTGCTTGTCACTTTCTATAAAAGCGTTGGCTGGATATGTGGGGGGCGGGGGAGTGACTCTACACTGAGGCATAAAGGGAAAGTACCAGCTTGCTCCAAGCCTGGAGGCTGGGGAGGTGCCCATGGTGCAGGGGAGAGAGGAGCCCAGAGGAAGACGAGACAGATGGACCTGCAGATGGCCACTGGCCACTTTAGAGAGAGGAGTTTACGGAGGGAGTAGATAAGAAGGAAAGGAGTATGCTATGTAGGTACAGACAACTCCAGAAAGAGAGTGTTCACAAGGAACAAACAGCAGCAAGTTGAAGGCATAGCAGAGTCTACAAATGCTTACTTTTCTAAGATAAGGGTTTCTTATACATGTTTCCCTCCAGAGCCAGCCCAGAAAGTGACCTCACTCACACTTGGGATTGATATGGTCCTCCACATTCCAGATGGAGTTGAGGGTTTCTTTCAGGTATGGGGTGCAAGTAACTTCCAACTGCTCCCAGCCCCTGTGAAAAGCAGAAGTCACAGATGTCTCTCAGAAGACCTGAAATCCACCAGAGAGCGGCACTGTCTTCTGCTCTTAAATCCACAGGCTCCTTCTCTTTTCCACCTGGTGGCCATTATTTCTTCATGTTCCATGTTGGACAACTATCCTAGGATAGTCCAGCATACAGTAGTCCCATTTTTGAAAGAGACATAGACTCAGAGAGTTATTAGCACCAGCCAGATGCGAAAATGTTGAACTATCAGAACACATAAAACACCAGAGCTTCCCTGGAGTTCTGTGCTCCATAATACACCCGATGCCTGCTCTCCCTCCATCTGCCACTAAGAACAAGCAGACAGGAGGCGAACACAAGAAAACAAAAGCTTCTGGCACACTCCTTGTAGAGTGAAAAGAAAATCAGGACCCTTGATTGGGACAGCAAAACCCTAGAGACTTACCACTTGGGCAGAACCTTTCCCGAGGAGCCCAGGACACAACCTGTGACCAAATGGATGAGGCGAATTCGACTTCTCAGCACTTTGATCCGGTTTCCAAATTTTCTGTTTATAACCTCAATCCGCCAGAAATCATTTGAGTCCCCTGTTCCATTCTGCCACAAAAGCCAAGAAAAAAATACAAAGAAAGTGAGGGGACTTCAGAGAAAATATGTCAGAAAGGGAAATGGCCACCTTCAGATGTCACCATGTTATGAAGATCAAAGACCAAATCGGGCTCAATGATAGAGATGGGCGAGGTTACAAGAAGGCCAGAGAAATATCCCAGGTGACTGGCATCGTTCCAAAACTCACTATTACAACCAAAACACAGTAGTATGACCCCTGGAACCAGAAGTCCAACTCTTCACTTCATAGAACTGGAGTTCAAGTTCTAAATAGATGTCTCTGCCCTTCAGTCAAACTCAAGACATCACTCTGAGCCAACAGAAACAGATCTGGGCCATTTGCATCCATTACCTTGGCCATCTAGGTACTCACTCATCTAAGCCAGAAAGGTCTGGCCTGGCTATCGCATTTTGGAAATTAAGACGTGTATGTCTAATTCTTCTCAGAAGATGCCCACAAAGAAGATGAGAACGTTCACAGTCTTGACCTAGCACAATGTGGGATGAGCAAACAGAAAGAGGGCTGGGAAATCCACCTGAAGGCCAGAATCTATACAGTTTTCCACTAGTAGTTTTTGTCTTCAGTTACTCCCAAAGCCATAAGTACTCATAGAGCTTTTACTCTATTAGCTGCATCTCTTTGAGGTAGTAAAATACAAAAGCTGCAGAACAAGGAAGTGATACTTAAAATAAAGCTAATGAGAATTTGGGATCTGGCAAAAGAGAAACATACATGTTCGTTGGGGGCCATATTGTGGGTCCTTGTTTTCTATGTCCAAGGTGATTTTAAAAGAGATCCAAATAGGGCGCTGGGCGCGGTGGCTCAAGCCTGTAATCCCAGCACTTTGGGAGGCCGAGACGGGCGGATCACGAGGTCAGGAGATGGAGACCATCCTGGCTAACACAGTGAAACCCTGTCTCTACTAAAAAATACACAAAAAAACTAGCCGGACGAGGTGGCGGGTGCCTGTAGTCCCAGCTACTCGGGAGGCTGAGGCAGGAGAATGGCATAAACCCGGGAGGCGGAGCTTGCAGTGAGCTGAGATCCGGCCACTGCACTCCAGCCCGGGCGACAGAGCGAGACTCCGTCTCAAAAAAAAAAAAAAAAAAGAGAGATCCAAATAGTATTCATATTTGATATTTATTAAGTATCAGAACATGTAAATGGCATGGTTATTATGTGAGGAGAGAGATGGAGACAAACAGACTTCATAGGCTGCTTTTCCCACAGCAAGCCTAGCCAAAAAGCTCCCAAATGTTAAGAGACTCCCTGTGCAGCCTCTTATCCTCAGGAACATTCCAGAATTCTGGGGAGGAGATATCCCACCACACAACCCTAAGCCAAGGCCCATAACTTTTTACATCCTGCTCACACCCCCGTTGCTTACTTACTATGCCATAGCCGGTGACCTGATAGTGCTTCCGGGTCAGGGGGGCCTCATGATAGTGACTGTGCAAGTTCCGGGAAGTTCTAGAAGTTAGAAAAGAGAAGTGTCATTATCCTATAGAAAGAAGATGTGCAACATTTTTTCTTTTACCAAGGATGTTCAGAGTCATCTGTCAGGATAAGAAAAATTAGAATCTGATCTATTAAATCCAACATATCAGGAACTTGTTTCCTATTTACTCTCAAGAAATATCGTGAGAACTGGAGAAGAGATGAGCCCAAACCGGGAGAGACAGATGGTAGAAGCACTGGACAGCATGCCAAGAAAGGGGCTAACTTTAGGTGCTGGCAGGGAGGTGGGGGGCGACTTTCACACATTTAGTAGCTTTGAAACACTTAGCTTGCCTGACTTAGGAGGCAGGTTTGAGGAGAGGAAAAATTAAAACTTGTAATCTGCATGGCCTGAGCTAGGTAACCTCCTCACTGCCCCTTATTCTTTCTGCTCCCATCACCAGGTTTTTTAAGTAGACATCTGTGGAGGATGAGAGGGGTTTAATTTAGCTTTTATTTATTTAGTTTTATGTAACAACTCTCACTTTTATCTGGAATGAGTAATAAATGTTCATTATAAAATTTGTGAAAATTTGCAAAAGTAAAATTTAATTACAATAAATTTTTATTAATGACAAAATGAAATTTATTTAATAAAATAAAAATTTTAAGTATTCAAAATCCAGCTGACTCAGAAAAAAACCCACAGCTAATTGCTTCTCTCTCTCTCTCTACACACACACACACACACACACACACACACACCCTTGATTTTTAAAAATTTATATCCGATAATTCCAGCCTATGAAACATTTACGGGGCTGCTCCTGCTCTCTGTCGTTTCAGCTTGTTCTCGCACACAGTGCCCTATTTTCTTGTGTGCTTTGTTACTTTTGGGCGTGTACTATTGTCACTAAGAAACTATTTATGGGAACAAATGACAATGTCTTTCCCCAAAGAGGGCTTACATTTGCTTTTAGCCATGTACCTAGGAGACATGACCAATCTAGGATCATGTTCATTTAAATTCATGGCTTGGAGATTCTGAGATCATCCAGGTGACATGAATTTGAGCACCAAGTTCATGTGAGGATCAAATGGTAGTTCCAACTTCTCAGGAACTAAGGACGGTTCACCACCCAACCCCCAACAGTTAGCTGGGTCCTAAAGTAATTCTTCCTGGGCACAGGTGCATAGGGCAGATTTACCCTTACCCCAAGCCTTTGGGGGTTCCAAATACGGGGAAGGATAACTTAATAAATTTACCACTTTGGGTGAGCCTAGAGGTTTGACTTTAAAACCTCTTCTCTCAAGAGGCAGCCAAAAGTCAAGATTGTGGGATCAAAGCAAAAGTGGCTTCAGTGTCTCACTTATTTCTCTGGATTCCTCATTTCACTTAGGTTTTGGCCTGGTAACTCTTTAATATCTTGTCAGCCTTTTTATGCTCTTAAAAGTCTTTATATTATTCCAGCATTTTTAGTCATTTTCAGTGAGAACACTGGTTAAATAAGCTAGCTTGCCATATTCTCAGAAACAGACTCCTACGTCTTTCTAAAGGCAGCCACTTAAGAAGAAGCTTTGGGAGCCGGGTGTGATGACTCACACCTGTAACAGCAACCATTTGAGAGGCTGAAGCGGGAGGATCGCTTGAGCCCAGGACTCTGAGGCCAGCCTGGATAACACAATGAGACTCTGTCTCAAAAAAAAAAAAAGCAGCAGCAGCTTTGGGCAACTCAAATTTTCCTCTAGGAAATGGGAAACTGAAAGGTCCCGAGTAGGCAGGGGCAAAGGCTGGCCTGCAATTTCATCACCTTCATAAAATGCTTCTCCTATTCTCGCACTGCAGCCTTGCTCCATTGACCAGAGCCTTATCAAAATCTAACTTCCGTTTAATACTTAAAATAACTGCCTCCCCTTGGTGCCCATACCATTTATTTATCCAAACTGCAAATAGACTTACTCTTTGTGTTCTAGTCGAATAATGTCTCCATGTCTCACAAACTCCACTGGGAAGGAAGGGTCTAGGGGATCTGCCAAAAATAAACAAGCATTGATATCCAAAATCACTTACCAGGCTAGTATTAATCAAGGGCCGACTGGTAAAGGGTTACAGTACCATGTGGTATCTGCTAGAGGTATAACCAGGTACTCTCAGACCAGACAGGAAGGACCCCTAAATTGCCTTGGGGGACTAGAGAAGGCTGTCCCAGAGACAATGCTTCAAAAAACTCCTAAAGGAAAGGGAGGATTTTGTCAGGTGGACAAGTGGGGGAAAGGCACTAGAAGTGTGAAAGACGAAAACTTCTGGCCGGGCACAGTGGCTCACGCCTATAATCCTAGCCCTTTGGGAGACTGAGGTGGGCAGATCACCTGAAGCCAGGAATTTGAGACAAGTCTGGCCAACATGGTGAAACCCCATCTCTACTAAAAATACAAAAAATAGCCAGGCGTGGTGGCGCACACCTGTAGTCCCAGCCACTCGAGAGGCTGAGGCAAGAGAATTGCTTGAACCCGGGAGGCGGAGGTTGCAGTGAGCCGAGATTGTGTCACTATATTCCAGCCTGGGTGACAGTGCAAGACTTTGTCTCCAAAAAAAAAAAAAAAAGAAGAAGAAGAAGAAGAACTCCTTTGATGAATAGCAAATGGGTTTCATACTGTAAGGGTGGGTGGGGTGGGGGAGAGTGGGAACAGATGAGGTGATGAACAAGTGTGGCCAGACTGCATATTCCAGGTGGGAACGTGGCCTTTACCCAATAGGCACTGAAGCCCCACTGGAGCTTAAGCTGGGAAGCTAAATAATAAGACTTTAGTAGTAATAATAGTCTTCTAAAAAGTAATTCCATACAAATGACCACTTGCCCAACTCTCCTCAAAATCAAATAAACCCTGACAATTGTGCCAGCAAGTATCTTGTCTTTGGCAATAAACTTGCTAAATGTGAGGCAAAGAATGATGAAATGATTAAGGGACTACTTCTGTATCATCTCAAAGTCAAGACCAATCAGGATCTAGAAAGGTGATGACATGGAAAAGGAGCTGGCAGTAATCATAGCAACACAGAATGGATCCTTGCAAATTTCTGTCCCAAACAGTGAGATACCAACACACTATAAATAGATCAAGGTCAGGAAAGATAAATTTGCCAGTGCAAATCACTGGCTCTCGAGAGAATCAGAGAACTCAACTGAAGAGATGCCCATTTCCATGCTGCCTGTTAGGGTCTCTTAAAAGCATTAATTAGCAAGATGAAAAATCAAATATGTCAATAGGGAGGGAGGCTTTATTTCATATGCATTTGCTGGGGAGGGGCATTTACAGCCATCAAGAACACAAAGACCCTAGTCTATAAAGCTCCCACAAATCCTTAATCACTTCGATGAAATGCAACCATCTTAACTCAGAAGTTACAATGGAATAACAGACTAGGAATGTCAAAGACTTGGTTCATGACCACACAATGGAAGTAAAACTGGTCTTCCCTTGTAACTCCTCACTGTGATAGAACACTCACATTTGGCCTGCTGAATCAATCAATATCCATTATAAAGGTATAGAAACAGACTCTGCCCAATGGTGTCATAATTTATCCTACTAAGGAGCAGAATGCAAAGTGGTTTTATACACCACGTTTCTAGCCTACATGGCAATAACAGGAGGTGGATTTAGGTGAGTAGCTGCCCATTTCTCCACAAAGGCCCAGGAGCAGCTAAGCTGGGATAGGCTAAGCCAGGTGGGATTTGCTGAGGAGTCACAGAGATACCTGTGGTACAAGACCGTCAGCAGAGATGACAGGCTCGGAAGGTGAGTGTAAGATGCCCTCTGTTCTCTTCTCAGCTGCAGCAGAGGCACAGCCTGCGGGTAGCTAGCTGTCTGACCAAAGAAAGGAAGATCTGGCTCCAGCTCTTACTCTTGTCATAAAGCCCTGAGAGCCTGATAGGTGTACTGCAGAGTTACTTCACCCAGGCCAGTTGGGAACAGATCAGCAGGCATTGAGTTACATCCCAGGAATTAGTCCAGACAAATTCCAGTCACAGGACTAGTAGCCCCTCAGATCTCCAACTGACTGACTCAGGCCAGGGCTGAGCAGTGGGCAGAATTCTATCTTATCAAGACAACTTGAGCTGCACCACATGCTACAGTGTGCAATGTTTGGTGTGCTCTATGTCAGAAATGAGAGCAGCAGCCAGGTGCCCTCAGCTGGGGCCACTCACCAGCCCCCAGTGGCATGCTCAAGTAACCTCTACTTGGATTAAATCTGGGCTCTGCTATCTGTCTTCAAAATGACAGCTCTAAGAGCAAGTTCTTACTTGTTTTGCTCAATGCTTATCCTCTATGCCAACAACAGTGCTTGGAACACAGTAGGTGCTTAATAAATAATAATCAAAAGGATAATTGAGATAAATAAAGATGTCAAAGATGGTTAGCAAAGCCCATCTCAGGATCATTCTTTTGCAGGCATGAGAAATCTTTTTTTTTTTTTGAGACAGAGTCTCGCTCTGTCACCCAGGCTGGAGTGCAGTGGCCGGATCTCAGCTCACTGCAAGCTCCGCCTCCTGGGTTCACGCCATTCTCCTGCCTCAGCCTCCCGGGTAGCTGGGACTACAGGCGCCGCCACCTCGCCCGGCTAGTTTTTTGTAGTTTTTAGTAGAGACGGGGTTTCACCGTGTTAGCCAGGGTGGTCTCGATCTCCTGACCTCGTGATCCGCCCGTCTCGGCCTCCCAAAGTGCTGGGATTACAGGCTTGAGCCACCGCGCCCGGCCAAGCATGAGAAATCTTAAGGAGGGCTCAGAGAGAGTAACAGCACAAGAAGCATGAGTCTCTGACCACATTACCTGAATTTGTGTTATGTTTCTTGATAATCCACAGGTTGTTGTAGTCCTTGTGCAAATAGGTGGTGACCTGGGTGGGGGGTGGGGGCAGAGGGAAGAGGAGGCAGGAGGGAGAATACCATCACTATCAGCACAGCTGGCCAAGAACAATCAACATCAAACCAACATTGCTTAAGCCAATTTCAGAATCCCCAGCCACCAACCCGAAGGGCCATGTTTCCCAATGGGGCTCAGATGTAGCATTGGTGAGTGAAATTCTCTCCTTCCTTCTGCATTTAGAGGCCTCGTCCCACAAGAGCCTTTTTGTGTCTTTGTATCTTTCTGCATCTTGTCCTAAAAGTTCTATCCAGCCTTCTAGAGGGAGGAACCATGAGGCTTTATATAACCGACTTCAGCACAAAAACAGAATGAAGATTTAAGTGCATTTTCCAAGTAATTAAAGCTGGGCGTGGTGGCTCATGCCTGTAATCCCAGCACTTTGAGAAGCCGGGGTGGGCATATCACCTGTGGTCAGGAGTTTGAGATCAGCCTGGCCAACATGGTAAAACCCCATCTTCACTAAAAATACAAAAATTAGCCGGGCGTGGTATGCGCCTGTAATCCCAACTACTTGGGAGGTTAAGGCAAGAGAATCGCTTGAACCCAGGAGGTGGAGGTTGTAGTGAGCCAAGATCACACCACCGCACTACAGCCTGGGCAACAGAGCAAGACTCCATCTAGGAAAAAAAAAAGTAATTCAGATCATGCTTCAAACTTTCTAAATGAAAAATTCATGCTATTATATTTTCTATAATGTGGCCAAACGAAACTAAAAAGCTCCACAGATATCCTGTCCTAGAATTTAACTCACATTTTGTACAAAAAAATCTGGAAACAGTATGATTGTCTAGTAACAGAAAAATAGTTAACATGATAGTATGTCCTGGGATAGAATATTATACGGCCATAAAAAATGTTTCAGAGCATTTTTTTAGCAACATGGGAAAAGACTCATGAAATGCTGATGCTGAAAATGGCTACCATTTATTACCAGGCACTGTTCTAAGCACTGGGCAAGTCTTTTTGTTGTTTGTTTTTGAGATGGAGTCTCGCCCTGTCGCCTAGGCTGGAGTACAGTGGCACGATCTTGGCTCACTGCAAGCTCTGCCTCCCAGGTTCATGTCATTCTCCTGCCTCAGCCTCCTGAGTAGCTGGGACTACAGGTGCCCGCCACCACGCCTGGCTAATTTTCTGTACTTTTAGTAGAGACGGGGTTTCACTGTGTTAACCGGGATGGTCTCGATCTCCTGACCTTGTGATCTGCCCACCTTGGCCTCCCAAAG
>NW_012116265.1:16538101-16568847 GCF_000951035.1 Colobus angolensis palliatus | reverse complement strand
ATTACAGGCATGAGCCACCGCGCCCGGCCTAATTTTTATATTTTTAGTAGAGACAGAGTTTCACTATGTTTCACTATGTTGGCCAGGCATATGGCCTCATCTATGTTGAGATACTCCTGACCTTGTGATCTGCCTGCCTCAGCCTCCCAAAGTGCTGGGATTATAGGAGTGAGCCATGGCGCCCAGCCTTCTTGAGCTTTTAAGGAGTTTTTTTACATATACCTTAAGAGGATGATCTTCTGCACAGAACATTTCTTCTATAATAATTTCCATTAACTCTAGATGAACAGTGAAATCTCTTGCGTTGAAAAAGTTTAGCTTCTAGGCCTCTAATTGACTTAAGGTCACTCAGAACAAGGAGATTGATTGCTGTGATGCAACCAGCTGTTTAATTGTGAAGTAACCTTAAGCTGTTGAATTTAATCAAATTTTTGAAGTAGCTGACAGATCAAGTTTTGCTAGTAGGCCAGGCGTGGGGACTCATGCTTGTAATTCCAGCACTTTGGGAGACCAAGGCAGGCAGATCACTTGAGGGCAGGAGTTCAAGACCAGTCTGTCCAACATGGCGAAATCCCATCTCTACAAAAAAAATATAAAAATTAGCTGGGTGTGGTGGTGCACACCTGTAATCCCAACTACTCGGGAAGCTGAGGTGGGAGAATCACTTGAACCTGGGAGGCAGAGGTTGCAGTGAGCCAATATAGCACCACTGCACTCCATCCTGGGTGACAGAGCGAGACTCTGTCTCAAAAGACTTTGTCTCATAATAAACCAAAAATATATGCTTTTTATTTACCAACCTCTTTTTTATTTTATTTTATTTTTTTTTTGAGACAGAGTCTCACTCTGTCGCTCAGGCTGCAGTGCAGTGGCATGACCTCGGCACACTGCAACCTCCGCCTCCTGGGTTCAAGCAATTTTCCTGCCTTGGCCTCCTGAGTAGCTAGGACTACAGGTGCATGCCACCACGCCCAGCTAATTTTTGTATTTTTAGTAGACACAGGGTTTTGCCTTGTTGGCCAGGATGGTCTCGATCTGTTGACCTCGTGATCCACACGCCTCAGCCTCCCAAAGTTCTGGGATTACAGGCGTGAGCCACCGTGCTTGGCCTGTTTATCAACTTTCTAAAAAGTGGCATGGGCCGGGTGCAGTGGATCACCTGAGGTCAGGAGATCGAGACCAGCCTCACCAATATGGTGAAACCCCATCTCTACTAAAGATACAAAAATTAGCCAGGCATGGTGGCGCACACCTGTAATCCCAGCTACTCAGAAGCCCAAGGCACAAGAATTGCTTGAACCCAGGAGGCGAAGGTTGCAGTGAGCTGATATCGTGCCATTGGACTCCAGCCTGGGCGACAGGGCAAGACTCCATCTCAAAAACTAAAAGTGACATGAGTTAATAATATAAGCTAGGTAATGCTTCTTGGCTACATGGGTGACCTTGTACAAGATAACTTAGCTAAGCCCCAATTTTCTCGTCTATAAAAAGAGGTATATGTTACCTTACAGGATTATTGTAAGAACAGAAAAAGTAATACTGCAAATAATATAACTAGCACAGTACCTGTTGCATAGTAAGTGCTTAAAGAATGGAAACCTCGGCCGGGCGCGGTGGCTCGCGCCTGTAATCCCAGAACTTTGAGGGGCCAAGGCGGGCTGATCACCTGAGGTCAGGAGTGTGAGACTAGCCTGACCAACATGGTGAAACCCCCCTCTACTAAAAATGCAAAATTAAGCCGGGCAGGGTGGCACATCCTGTAATCCCAGCTACTCAGGAGGCTGGGGCAGGAGAATCGCTTGAACCTGCGAAGCGGAGGTTGTGATGAGCCAGGATCACACCACTGCACTCCAGCGTGGGCGATAGAGCAAGACTCCATCTCCAAAAAAAATAAAAGGAAGCCTTTGTTATTAAATAACAATTGAATATCACTGTTTAATCCTTGGCACATACAGTGAATTTTCTTTGAAAGATGGAATATAGAATTCATTATTAAAACCTAGTGGTTTTTTTGTTTTGTTTTGTTTTGTTTCTTTTGAGATGGAGTCTCACTCTGTCACCCAGGCTGGAGTGCAGTGGCCGGATCTCTGCTCACTGCAAGCTCCACCTCCTGGGTTCAGGCCATTCTCCTGCCTCAGCCTCCCGAGTAGCTGGAACTACAGGCACCTGCCAACACACCCGGCTAATTTTTTGTATTTTTAGTAGAGACGGGGTTTCACCGTGTTAGCCAGGATGGTCTCGATCTCCTGACCTTGTACAAGATCCGCCCACCTCGGCCTCCTACAGTGCTGGGATTACAGGTGTGAGCCACCGCTCCCGGCTGGGCAAGTCTTCTCTCATTTAACCATCATTACAGCTCCATGCCGTAGTATGGTTATCCCCACATTACTTACAAGGAAACTGAAGTTAAGTAATTTGCTCAAGGTCACACAGCTTATGAGTTGGGGAGACAGAATTCAAACCAGGGCAGCTAAATAAATGCTCCTAGGATAGAGACTAGACACATCCAATTATGCCAATTATGTAAACAAGTAGAGAACTCTTACAAATGAGTTTTTATAACCCCAACTGGACAAAATATGACCAATTTACAGTCATATGCCACATAAAGACATTTTGGTCAACAACAAACTGCATATATGATGGTTGTCCCATAAGATTATCATACCATATTTTTACTATAACATTTCCATGTTTAGATATGTTTAAGTTAATACAAATACTTACCATTGTGTTCCACTGTGTTCCAACTGCTTGCAGTGTTCAGTACAGTAACATGCTATACAGGTTTGTAGTCTAGGAGCAATCAACTATACTATGTAGCTTAGGTGTGTGGTAGGCTGTACCACCTAGGTTTGTGTAAGTACTACTGCGATGTTGACCCAATGATCAAATCACCTAATGACCTGTTTCTCAGATGGTAGCCCCCCGATGCATGACTGTACTCACAACAAGATTCAGAATTAGCATTGAGGGGAAAAATTATTTTGCCTGCATTATGGCTGCTTCTTTTGAGTGGTATTTGCTTCATTCCTCAGAAAAAATAAAAAACGTAGGGATAATGGTATTAAGGATATACAAGAAGCTAAAAAGTTTTGGTGCTCATAAAGAAATTAAAATGAATTCTACATTCCTGAGAAAAAGTTCGATATCATCCATCCAGCCTGGATTTGCTCAAGGAAGTTAAGGTTCTATGATGCTCATGTGTGTACTCTGTGTAGATGTGTGGTAGCAGAGCAGTCTTTGTGTGTCTGTTTTACAATGTGTAGATGTGTGGTAGCACAGCAGTCTTTGTGTGTCTGTTTTACAACAGCAATTACGATTAAAATTCCTACAAGAAAAATTATTTCTTTATCATGAGTACAGTCCATGGCCCCTTTTCCCATTGAAATGTTTGTTTTGACAATGGAGATTTTTATACCATGAGATTTCCGAAGAACACAGGTATCCAATTTAGCGGAATGTTGTACGTTAAAACATTTAGATAAACACTTAATCTTCTGGGATTACATGTCGTTTTGTTTTCTTTTTCATACTTTTCTATATTTTCCAATTTTATAAATGCTATGCTTTAAAAACATTCTAAAATAGAGACCCAGACCTGTTAACAAGACATTAAACTGCAGGGCAGGAAGGGCCACTGGAGATAATTATTTAGTCCAATCCCCTCAGTTTACAGATGAGGAAACAGGCTGAAAGGCTAAGTGATCTGGTCAATGACAAAGCCAGACACTTTTGTCCCTTGGCCCTATGCACTTTCCCTATACCACTATCACGCTTTACACCTCTACACATGGGCTCTGAGTACGTAACACTAGCTTAACAGAGCCTTTCAGAGTTTGGCCTTTCTCTCCCTTTGCGCAGTGTAGATATTCTGGTCACCACGTCTGTAACTGTAGTGTCTTCTACATGACACCTGCAGCAATTTATCACCACATGAGAACACAGTACAGCTAGTTGTCTCTGCCCTGGGTGTACATGACTTAGAATCATCTGGACAGCTTAAAACCAAACCAAAAATGCAAAATGCATGGGCCTCATCCTAGATCAATGAAATCATCATCTCTGCAGTGGAGTCTAGGCATCAGAATTTTTAAAAATCTCTCCATTGATTCTAAGTGCAGCCAGGGCTGAAAATCACTGGGTCAGACATGAATGGAGAATTAAGGATAAGAAACTGACACTAAAACCCAATACCCTGTAATATGGTTTGGCTCTATGTCCCCACCCAATTTTCATCTTGTAGCTCCCATAATTCCCACGTGTTGTGGGAGGGACCCGGTGGGAGATGACTGAATCATGAGGCCGGGTCTTTTCCGTGCTGTTCTTGTGGTAGTGAATGGATCTCACGAGATCTGATGGTTTTATTTTTTTATTTTTTTTGAGACACAGTCTTGCTCTTTCACCTGGGCTGGAGTGCAGTGGCGCAATCTCAGCTCACTGCAACCTCCACCTGCCCGGTTCAAGTGATTCTCCTGCCTCAGTCTCCTGAGTAGCTGGGATTACTGGCGGGTGCCACCAAGCCCGGGTAATTTTTTTGTATTTTTAGGAGAGATGGGGTTTCACCATATTGGCCAGGCTGGTCTCAAACTCCTGACCTAATGTGATCCGCCCACCTCAGCCTCCCAAAGTGCTGTGATTACAGGCGTAAGCCACTACACCTGGCCAGAGATCTGATGGTTTTAAAAACAGGATTTTCTCTGCACAAGCTCTCTCTTTGGCTGCCGCCATCCACATAAGATGTGACTTGCTCCTCCTTGCCTTCCACCAGGGGTGTGAGGCCTCCCTAGCCATGTGGAACAGTAAGTCCAATTAAACCTCTTTTTTTGTAAATTGCCCAGTCTCGGATATGTCTTTATCAGCAGCGTGAAATCGAACTAATACACCCTGGGTCACTTTCTAGCAACTAAAAGGGAAATAAAAACAAAGCATTTGGAGAGGCACAACTTTTTGCAAAGTACAAATCTTTGTAAAGATTTCATGCTTTTTGCCTCTGTTCACTGTCCTTTGTCATAATTATTGCCTCCAAACTGGTTCCTTGTGAGCTATCACATTCCCACTAAAGTTACCTTTCTAAACTAGAGATCTAATCATAATCATAATAATTTTTATTGCCTCCCTCATGTCTACGGAGCAAAGTCAAATCTACTATAACACAGGCCTCTCCCCAGTATGGCCCCACCAACCTCTTCAGCATCCTGCTTCTCCCTTTCAGGCACCATACACTGCAGCCACACGAACACTCCTTCACAGCGTCGTTCACTCATTCAGATGATACTCACATGGCTAATCTCTCATAAGCACTTCACATTGTTATCTCATTTAATCCTCACAACTGCCCCATGATGGAGAGAGGTACTACTTATTTTCCCCAACTTAAAGAAGAGGATACAGGCCGGGTGCGGTGGCTCACGCCTGTAATCCCAGTACTTTGGGAGGCCAAGGCAGGCAGATCACGAGGTCAGGAGATCAAGATCACCCTGGCTAACACAGTGAAACCCCGTCTCTACTAAAAATACAAAAAAATTAGCTGGGCATGGTGGCGGGTGCCTGTAGTCCCAACTACTCAGGAGGCTGAGACAGAAGAATGGCGTGAACCCGGGAGGCGGAGCTTGCAGTGAGCCAAGATCGCGCCACCGCACTCCAGCCTGGGTGACAGAGCAAAACTCTGTCTCAAAAAAAAAAAAAAAAAAAAAAAAAGAAGAGGATACTGAAGCACAAGAAGATGAATTTGACACTCTATATGAAAGCAGGCTTCACACCCAGATTACCTAGTCTGGTTCCCAGGTCTGTGTTCATAACTACCACACTTTACTCATCACCCATCCCATTGCAGGCACTGCGCTAGGCAACTGAGCCTTCCAGGAGCTAGCAATCAAGTACCAAAGAGACGGCAGGAAGTAAGCACGCACAGTTCAATATGAGAAGGTTTACCACGTAGGCATGTGGAAGGTGCCACCAAGCTTCTCATCAGAGGGGCACCCCACCCAGTACCATGGAGAGGTGGGACACGGTCGTCACTGAAGATCACCTATGCTGATGCCTGGGGTTAGCCAGAGGACAGAGAAGGGTGCAGGGCTAGGAAGAATGTTTCAAGCAGGGGGAATGGGATAAGCAAAGGACAGGAGGCAAGAGAATGAACTGTTAGGGTGAACGGCATTGCTGCCGTACAAGTGCACAAAAGGCTCACTGACCTGCTGCTGACGGGCACCAATGCCCTCGGGGTAGAGGTGCCTGTGGGAGTGTAGATAGCCGATGGCCATCCGGAGGTTCTTCACAGTAATCACAGAGCCGTAGGCCAGGTCTGGGAGGAAGGGAGACAGCAGAGGGGTGAGCTGCCACAGTGCTAGAGGCTGCCCCTGCCTGCGAGGAGCCTCGGAAGCCACAGGGCTCACTAACTCTCTGCGAGACTCCCCTGGGCCCTGGACTGAAGCCCAGCTGCCTTCTCACTCCCATGGAGCCGACTCAAGACAGAGTTCACTACAGGGCCCACTTACTCCCCTCCCTCCTGAGGACTTCAGAAGAAGCTGGTGTTAACACTGTCATTATCAAAGCACTATGTATAACAGCAAAGATGAAAAACAACTTGTCCTTCTCAAGGTCTCTACATGGATTCAATGGAATAAAGAAGGAAGAAGCATTTTCTGTCTTTGCCTGGAACATTCTCCAAGATACAACATTTTGACAAACCGTTTTTTTCACTCTATATTCTTTTGTGCCTTTTGAATCTAGTACCATATGAAATAACTGTTCAATGGTGTTTTGTTTTACTCTGAATTAAAAAAAAAAAAACACAGAAAACCACTTCCCAAGAGTATCCCCTCCTCCTATAGGTCCTGAGTTATTGAGAAGCCTCTTTTCCTTAATATTGCCCCTCTTCCAATCCGCGGGCATGACCTGCTCCTGTTTTTCTTGGTTCATTCAGTGGACCAGAAGAATGTATTGATTACACAGTGGATCCAAAGGTGGAGGAGGCCTGCCGGTGGCCCTGGAAGAGCCCTGTCTACGAGGAAGACGGCTTCACACACTGACAAGTACAGGACGGTGGACAAGTGCCCCACAAAGGCATGCCGATGTGTCACACAGTGGGAGTGGGGGGAACTCGGAACAGGACAAATTCTCTCGCAGGGAGTAAAGAGAGGACGACTCGATCCAAGAGATGACAGCTGAGCTAGGCCTTTAAATAATGAGCAGGAATTTGCTAAACTCCACAGTTGTGTTCTTCTGAGTTCTCAGGCAGGCCAACCTCGGCAGCTCTACACACGGCTGACCACCTTTATTTCTTGAAATGCTCTCTGTTCCCGCTTCTTGATCACACGCTCCCTCAAGGGCTGTTCCTCCGCAGCCTCCTCTCCTAATTCCTCCTCTGCTTGCATTCCCCAGTGATCTGACCTCAGCCCTCTTCTTTTCCTCTTTCTACAGTTTCCTTACAAATCACAGCTACTGCTACAGCATCAATTACCCTTTTACTGGGCTGATTCCTCCTTTGAAAGCATCAGCCCCAAAGCCCACTGGCCCCATGGCACCAATTTCCCCAAGCAGCTCACTGTCAAGCCCTCTAGTGTGGAATTCAGTATCTGCTCTTCCAGCCCAACTTCTTCTCCTGCTTCCCTATTTCTCATTCTTCTCAGCCTGGGAGAGTCCGCTGTATTTTAGGCACTGTGCAAAGCCCTGGAAAGACTAAAATGAGTAAGACGCAGTCTCTGCCTCCAGGAAGCAATCACCTGCACTCAAGTCCTTAGTGATATCTTTCTTCCTCTCTTGCTGTATCCAGATCTCCTTTACATACGCCCATCTGCCTTACCCTGTGGCTGCCCCACCATGTCCAGCTCAGGTCCCTGCAATAGCTTCCCATAGGGCTTCTCCTGCCTCCAATCCTGTCCCCTCCCCAGCGAGCCTCGACTCTCCCACCCATGTCATCTCCCTACAGCACAGCCTTCCGGGCCTCCTGGCTGCTCAAAGACCTCCACTAGGTCTCCATGGCCTGTTTGAAGAAGTCAAATACCTCATCCAGACACCTCAAACCCTCATAGTCTGGGCCCAACCTAACTTTTCACATTTATCTTCCAGTAGTTTTCTGCATATAAACTGTGCCTTGAGTTTTACTCTGTCCTTGGCTTTGATCATGTCATCCCTCCTGTCTGAGATGCCCTCTCCTCTATCTGTTGAAAGCCACACATCCTTCTAGGGCCTGACTCCAAGGCAACCCACATCATGTGCCTCTGATGCCCTCAACCACCCAGCAGCCATGCTCCTTCACGCCTGTCAATCGCCAGAGCTGTGCTCCCTCTTTATGTACTTAACGCCTCCAGTCACACCGTGTGGAGCTCCCCTACACCAGGCTCCATCTCTGGAGGGTAAGCACGTGCTCCACTACCACCTGTCGTAGGCAAATCGACACGACACTCAGAAAGCGGTGCGGGAAACTGACAACTGGCTCTGAAGGGCCTGGTGCTGTTACCAGATTCTCTCTGAGTGACCTTCCCTCAGAGCTGGCTTGGAGAGCCACAAAGGAGAAGTCATTCTTTAGGGTCACAGAGCTTGCTGCTCAGGATGTCTTCCTCTCCCCTGTCCTGATTCGCTCTCGAGTATTTTTACTAGATCGAACTGGGTCTTTCTCCCACCGTGCCATCACAGGCTAAAATAACCCAAGCCATCATATTTGTCTTTTCCAATTCAACTCCCAGGAAGCCCCTCTGCCATCTACCTTTGTAAAGGCCCAGAGACACTCACGTTCAGGGATGGAAGCATTGTGCAGGTTGTTCCCTGAAAGCCGGGCCTGGAAGGCAGAACTGAAGAAACCGTCACCAGGGCCACTGTGGGAAGAGGAAGAGCCAAGTTAAAGGAGTGAAAATGTGATTTCCCAGGAGCTCTGGGAAGAGCTCTGCTCAGTTAGTTTAAGGGAAGTAGAATCAGATCATGGGACAGAAGTGGGTGATGGAGAAATTGGGGTCCAAATCCCAACTCAGCCACTTACTAGCTGTGTGACCTTGGGCAAGATAACCTTGTTTAGCCTTAGTTCCTCATTTATAAACTAGAGATTTAAAGAAACCCAGAGAAGTCGCAAGTGATTGTGATTAAATGAGATACTGTACACAAAATGCAGAACACAGTTCCTAATTCTCAGTGGCTACTCATGAAGTGGGAGCTGTTGCTGCCGGTGTTATTGCTATTGTTACCCTCACTCCTACTGCACATCTTATTGTTGCCTATCCCTGCTAAGTACAGGGGATTCTGTTTAGAGATAAGGGACAATTTGGCTATAAGGAAAATAGCTTCTTCCTTCAGGTTAGGGTGCTGCCTTTCTGAGCCCTTAGCACACCCAAAGGATAGAATATAGTGGGAAAGAAATAGGAAAAAGCCCCTGGGTCCCTCTCCTATCATTTTAACCACAGACCCAGAACATCACCCAGCCCCTCCACAGGCTTAAGGGCAAAAGGAAAACCAGAAGCAAGACGCTGCAAAGGCTCTGTCCGTACCTTTTACTCAGCACCATGAAGTGAACAGCAAAGGTGGCTGTGTAGAGAGCCAGGGGCAGCACTATGAGGCACAGGACACGAGCAGTCAGGTGTTTTCCCACAGTCACCTGCAAACAGAGGCCAGCGTGGGGTGCCAGGCACGTGAGACCTCATTATTCCTTATGTACTATGCATGCATTATATATAGATTTTAATGTGTAAGTCATAATCATAAAAAATGGCCAAGAGGAGAGGAGAATATGTGGAAACCCTAAGCCTTTCTATAATACCCACCACCCAAGCACTACACAAGATAAACATGGGCCACCCCTCTGCTACTTCTCCAGGCTCTACACCCAAGACCCCAGCCTGTCACTGTGCCAAGGACAAGGCACTGCCTGCATCTGCAACATAGCTGCTCACCAGTCCCCTCCATGTTCCAGGGACACTGACCTCCTTATACTTTCCCAGTGCTTCCTCTACTGTCCCAGCCCAACCCATCACATGGCTAATGGCTCCTTATCTTCCCAGCTTCCTCCCAGAGGCCTTCCTGGATTGCCTGGGACTGGCCTGGTGCCCTTTGCTGTGCTCTCCCAGCACGCCTGGCTGACTGTAACTGCCTGCTTCCTTATTTCTCTCTCTCCATTGACCCCAGAGGATGGGGACCATATTGTATTCGTCTGTATATTCCAGCGCCTCACACACAGTAGATGGTCTTCACATATTTTCTGAATGGATGAATGAGGAAGTGAATACACTTGTTAGGAGTTGGTTTGGAGGTGATGGACAGCACCACAGCAGAGTGATGGCCTGGGGCCAACCTAACCTGGGTGTGACTCCTAGATATACCTCTCACTCCCCATGGCCTTGCGGAGGTCATCACCTCTGTAGGTTTTCATTTCCTCATGTGAAAATCAGGGTAATAACTCCCCACCTCATAGGACTATTATGAGGGGTAAATGAGATAATGCAGGTAAAGCATTTCACATAGTGCCTGGCACAGAATCAGCCCTTAATAAATAATAAACCATAAAGGCCCTCCAAATATGGAGGCTGTGGGTCAGCAAATGAAAATTGTGAGTTCAGACCAGGCTCGGTGGCTCACGCGTGTAATCCCCGTACTTTGGGAGGCCGAGGCGGGTGGATCCCTTGAGGTCAGGAGTTTGAGAACAACCTGGCCAACACAGTAGAACCCCATCTCTACCAAAACTATAAAAATTAGCTGGGCATGGTGACATGTGCCTGTAATCCCAGGTACTTGGGAGGCTGAGGCAAGAGAATCACTTGAGCCCAGGAGGTGGAGGTTGCAGTGAGCCAACATCAGCCACTGCACTCCAGTCTGGGTAACAGAGCAAAACTCCACCTCAAAAAGAAAAAAAAAAAATAGGCAGACATTACAAAACAAATGCAAAAGGAGACTTCCAAGAATGTTAATCCATCCTCTCTCCCTTGAACCCTATCCAATCCTCAGCCAGGCCCACTCCCTGATGTCCTGCTGTCTGCGGAGGGTTGGGGGTCCAGCCCACCTGGGACCCAGAACACAGCCACTCTGCCACCTGCAGCAGAGACAGAGAAGGCCACTGGCTCCTACTCAGCAACATCAGGGAGGAAAAACATTTCCACAGCAAACGCTTGGGTGCTCACCAATGAAAGACTGAGGTCTCCGAACAGGTACCAAAGGTCTGCAATGGTGTTCAGCCCCACTTGAAGGATGATAAAGAGGCCAACAAACTTGACCCCTAAAGCACCAGCAAGACTAACACCAGTCAGGCTGAGCCAGAACCACCAGGGGGCAGAGAAGGGCCTGAAAATCAACAAGACGGAGTTCAATTTGGCAGCTGGAACCAAAGGAAAACGCAAGCGCAGCAGGGCACAGGGCAGTTCTCAGACTTGGAGAGGCTGTGCTGTGCCCTGTCTTGGGGGCTCTTAGCCTCAAGGGACCATGGCATGGCTCCAGGGAGGAGGCGGTCTATGAAAGCTCTGGAACGGCAGGCAAACTACACAGTCCGAGCGTGCAGGGTATTTTTCTGGGGAGAGTGGCCATAGTGCTCCTGGCTAAGTACAGGGCTCAGGGTAAGCGGGGGCTCCTTCTTCACAAGTGACCGGTCAGGCAGGAGTGAAAGGAGAATCCTTAGGTGCTCCTGGACTCAGGCAGCCCTCTCCTTTGTGTCACCTCTGCCCCTGTCGAAGGCAGCATTTACTGAGTGCTTACTATGTGTCAGGCACCATTCCAAGTATAATACATACATTAATTCTTCTAGCCATCACTATAGCCCACAGCGGATCATATGTCACTAGGTCCTCTTTTTGCACAGGAGGAAATCAAGAGACAAAGAGGTGGAGTAATACAGCTAGCAGACAGTGGGGCACAGTTTTAACCCAGGCAGTTGGGTCAAAGTTAGTGCTCCTGACCATTTTGCTGTTTGTATAGCACCTAGTACTCTACACTGTGATTCTCTGGCTCTCTGGCTGCCTTCTCTGCCAGAGCGAATATTCCTAAACAGCCAAGCCCAACAGAGCTCTGTACATCCAGCTTCTAGCATAGTACATGGCACACAGTATGTTTATTCAAGAAATGGTAGATGGAAGTGGATGTGGCGTAACCAGAACACCCAAAGCCAGAGTGGGCTGAGAGTCAGTGATCAGGTTTGATTAGCACAATGGAGCTTAATGAGCCTGGCTGTGCCAAGTTAACGTCCAGAAAAGCCTAGGAGGGGCCAACTCTTTTGGTTTGAATAGAATGAATGACTTATTCTACTTTCTCAGAAGTAGAAGGATGATCTGGAAAAGACTATTCTGGAAGTAGACTGGACCCTCTAGGTCAGCTTTAGAACTGACCAGGACCTGGAAGGATCCTCTTGGCTGGTATGGGCCATTCAAACCAACCTTTATATATGCTATTCCCATCATTAGGTCAGGACTGGATGCAACCACTGAGGGCAGGGAGAGAGTTTCCAGGCAGTATCTACCCTGGTGCCCTCCCTTCTAGGACAGAGTATGTGAAGGACAGGCCTGTCCTAGCATCTCCTAACCAGCACTGGTTACAAGAGGCGGGTGGGGAAAGCATTAGGATCCCTCCATAACATCCCAAAACCCCTACCCAACTGTACTCCATTGTAAACATGAGAATAATACGCTTGAAAAAGACAACTGACATTTTCTGTCTTGAATATGGCAAAAATAAAATCATCTGCAGAAAACTTCTTAAAATCTATTTTTATGACCTAAAATGGACAATCTAAGTTAAAAAAACAAACAAAACATATGCTTGCCTCAAGCTCAGCTTCAAGACAAGTCTCTGGGCATCCACCCTGGCCCTGGCCATTACAGAAGTTCTGGAGCTGCCACAGCTTCCGACCCTCCCCTCCCGGGGATGGAGTTTCTGACCTGTTGGCGCAGGAGTTGTACTTGACCATGCTCAGCATGGCAGCCATGATGAAGAACATCAGGATGGGGTCAAGGAGGATGTACTGGGACAGAGTGAGGCATCCCGTGTCTGAAAAACATGAGTTCCCTGGTGAAAAGGCGAGGTAAGAGAGGGGCCGCCTGAAAACCAAACACCCCAGCAGTAGGAAATAGTCCCTCTTGCCAGTTAATTGAGTGTAAGCACTTGTACGGTCAGGACTAGAGTCAACATCAACACTGAGTCATCGGGGAGGTGGAAGGCCACAGCTCTGGGAGACATCAAAGCCCAGTGACAAGAAGCAGTATCTCACACTGCCTCTAGGCCCTCAACCTAAGAGAAAATCATGTCATTCACTCACTCAGACCAGCCCTGAGACGAGTTCTCTTCCTCATTTCCACCATCAAAAAGGGAGTCCTACCACTGCTCATGTAACCACAAACTATCTACACCTATGATAGAATCTTATCATTTTACATGAAGTCTCTCTTGGTGGTTGATTCTCCAGACAGATGGCAGAATGATCTTCTTTTTTAACTTAAATCCTTAAATCTCATTATGTCATGCTCCTGCTTAAACTCTTCAATGTCTTCCAATCTCACTCAAAGTAAAAAGTTCTCATGACAACTGCCAGAGTCTGTGTGGTCTCCCTACCCATCCAACCTCATCTCCCAACACCCTCTGCGCCTCACTCACTCTGCCCTCGCCATGCCAGCCTTCTTACTGTGATTTGAACCCACAGAGCTCTGCACCGGAACTACAGTACATGCACTTCGCTCTGCCTGAATGCGCTTCCCTGAGATCTCTGCAGGGCTTGATCCTTTGTCTCACTCAGGTCTCTGCTCAAAGCTCCCCTCTCAGAAGCTCTTTCCTGACTACCCTGTCTAAAATAGTACTGATCTCCATTATTCCATCCCTTACCCTGCTTTATTTTCTGGCTTAGGACATCACATGACAGACTTATTCATTTACTTGTTTATTTACTGTCTGCCCATGATGGGGTAAACTCAATGAGATCAGAGTGCCTCACTGGTGTACCCTCTGAAACCGAGAAAAGTGGCGGGGAGCAGGGTAGGTGCTTGAGAAATTACTGTTGAATGAAAAGTGCATAAATGACTAAATGAATGAATAACTGAAGATGGAAATTCAAGATACAAGGAAAAAGCCACCAGTCGTCTATAGAGAAAGCCAATAATCTTGCAATCTATCTGTCAAAACAAAGCAACATATCTGTCAAAGCAAACCCATAAAGTACCCCATTTAAATTGGTCTAGATTTCTTTAAATGTTAAGCTCCCCAAGGTCATGAATTCACTTTCATAGCAACAAAGCTAGCAACAGGATCAGCTTCTACGACGAACTCTCATTTATCCATATGAGGATTATTATCCAAGTTCCCATTTTGCTATCTCTTGCCACCCAGCTACTTCTGCATTTACCTTTATATTTAGTTGAAATTAGTTTAGGAATGCAAACTAATATTAACCTAAGAGAAGCAAAATTAGAATTATAAGCTTCCTTCAAAAACAAACATACTCACAAATCTATCCTATTACCCACTCCAAACTCAATTGTGAATAACGTGGAGGTAAATCTATTCCTTGGGATTACTCATACCGATTCTCCCCTCCAAAAATATAAAGGCTTGTTATATATATAACTATTGATATACATTAAGTATTACTGTGAATGAGATTTGTAGTACATTTTACCCAATCCTAAAATTAATTGAACTGGACCCACAGATAGGACCCTTGAACGTACTGATTTTCAGCTACATTTACAGAGTGGCAGCCCATTTCCCAAAAGCCATGGCATGGCTCAGACAACTTACCAAAGGTGAGGAGGGCAGCGGTGAGCAGTGCTGCTGAGAGGGACTTAGACAGATCCAATACAGTGAGGTAGGCAAAGGGGACCAGCCAGGAGCCAAGGAACGCACAGAACTGTGGGAGGAATAGAGAAGCTGTCAAGTAACAAGCTGAGCTAGGTCAGGGACCTACTGGACTCAGTACAACCTAACATTTAAGACAGGGGACCTGATGAAGGCATGACTTTGGTGACCTAAAGTCACCTAGGATATCTATAACTAAGAAAAGAGTATTGTAATAGTGAAGAGCCAAATCAAGCAATATGTATGTTCCCATTAAGCAGCAACTTGTGCACTGACATGAAATCAGCAGAGTTCAGCCAGGAAGGTGTGGGTAGGAGAGAGGGAGAAAAGCAACCAAGTAGCTACACACCAGGAATAGAGAGAAGGGAAGGAAATGAGTGTTATTAACACAGAGATAGGAATTGACAGCCATTAGCTTCTATTACACAACTGTAGGTACAAGTTGAGAAAGACCCTTCTGAAGGTATTTCAGAGAATTTTAAGGAACCCCTAGTTCTTTTCTTCATTTACACCAGAAACCAGTCTTTAATCTACACAATGTACATATTTTGATTTTGGAAAAAGGGATTGCTTGATATTTCAGTACCTGGATGCCTGTTTGGTTTTTTTTTTTTTTTTAAGCTGCCAGCCCTCTTCCATCCCCTACCTGTCCATCAAAATAAACAGACAAGCCAGAATAATGGGAAATTCTCATGTTTGGTTGTTACATCCAATTACATATGGCATGTGATGTTCAAAAGTTATTAGGAAGACACAGAATCACTTAAGAACATGAACTTGAGGGTAGGACATACTCCTTGTTTAATATACTACAATATGGCCATGCAAATCATCTAACGATGAGGCCAAATAAGCACATGGTCATTTATTTAAAATGCTATGAAATCCTCAAGGAAAGGGGCTTGTAAATGCAAACCTCTCTAAGAGGTCCACACTGGAGTTCAGCTTCTGCTGGCTTCATTCAGCCACACGTTCAGGGTTCCCAAAAAGTTGGGTGTTAAGGCCCTGCCATGTTCCACCAAGGCTGGTGCTGTGAATTAGGACACATAGGGACTGGAGCAGACATTTGGCCTCCCTTCAAATAAGGCTGGAAAACTCACACAGGGACTGGAGCAGACATTTGGCCTGCCTTCAAACAAGGCTGGAAAACTCTGTGTGCCTGAAACCTTCATTGGGAAAGACACAGGAACATGGTGACAGGGTGTGGGCATGCTGAAATCTTCAGAAAAGGCTCTGAGATGTAGGCAACACTCCAGCAGCTGTGGCTGTGAGGGGAGGAGCAGGCAGCATGCCAGTGCATGGAGGCACCACTGGGGCTGCAGGAGACTCCTGACTGCCCGGGTTCCAGGCTGTTCTCCAACCTGAGGTCTGACAGTACACCAGGGCAGGGCAGCAGGTAACAATGCGTGCTTGCTCCTATCTATGTCATCTCTGTATTATCTGCGGCCTCCTTTTCCCTTCTTTCTCACCTCAGTTCTGACTATCTGCACCACAGGGGAGGGTCTGATCATCCTCCCCTCTGCTCACCACCCAGAGTCCCTTTATTTACACCTGCCACCACTCCAGGGCTGTTAACTATTAACATTTCTGATTCAGTGTGGCCCCAGGGTTCAGTCAGTCCATATCAAGTCAGGAAGCCTTACTCCTCTCATTCCCATGTAGCTGTGATGCTCATATTTATCCCCAGGCTTCTGGAACAAAAAGGTACCATCATATCCACTCAGGTAGCCAGCAAGACCTATCAGCATCTGAGGAGAGAAGAACAAACAAAAAGATGAGAAGCCTTTAGGAGAAGATTCCTCTGCCCTCTGAACTTCCCTCCAGCTGCACCCACAGACTTTGGGTTCCCTTGACAACTGTCCATAGAAAATGTTGCCGATGCGACATTTTCTCCTGCAGCTGCCACAGAGCAAAGAATCTTTTGTCTATAGAGCTTACTGCTTGAAACAAAACCTCTCTTGTATTATGGCTGAGTTCTGGGAACAGCACAACCTAAACACTTAGGAAGGAAAAAGAGCCCCACAATTTGAAGGGCAGAGTCAGTAAGGGGCCCTCTTATTCCGCTTTCCTTCAGATAGTGTAAAATAAAACAGGGCAGCTCTTGGGTCGTGGGCAGAGGCTGATTCCTGGGGAACTGGCCTCTTGAAAGGAAAGTGAGTTTCCAAGTCACAGTGAGGGAGAAAAGGGACCAAGGAGCTACATACCAGGAATAAAGACAAGGGAAGAAAACCAGAAAGAGGAATGCAAAGACAGATGCATTTGCCCAGAGGGGAAGAGAAAAACTGCCAAAGACCACAGGCTGGTTTCTCCCATTCCTAATATTCCAAAGGAGGGCAACGTTGGTACCTCCCAAACCAGAACAAATCAACTAGAAATTGAGACTGTGAGTCATGAACCCTTCAAAACCTTTGACAAGATCAGCTGTGTCTTTTGTATATTTCCTTGGCCATCAACATTGTAAAATTCTATTTTTCACATAAGCAATCAGAAGCAGCTGAAGTATAAAAACTGCTGGCAAATGCTAACCATCTGGGACAGCCCCAGGCTGCTCCAGTCTGACCCCCCGGGCTCTGGTGGGCTGGGTTGCAGGAGGGAATACACTGGCTGTGTGGGGAAAGTCTCTCTTAGCTGCACTTGTGGGACTTGGATTTAGACTACTAACCATCCCACTTTTTTCTCTAAGTAGTTCTAAACAGAGCCACGCTACAGCTCCAGGTCAAGGTACAGAAGCCAAAGTTTGGCAGAAAAAGATAACAAAGACTTGCTTTTAAAAAGGAAGGCGGGGACCCCAGGGTCCGGACAGGGTCATCCAAATACCTAGATGAACTAAAACTGCCAAGTGGCAACAAATGGATCCCTCTTCTCACCTGCGATCTTGCAGGACAAGCTTGCCTGGTGCTGACCATACATTTCCAGACTGCTTGGCTGGTCTGGGGTGAAGAAATGCACAGATCGTTTGGATCTCAGTGCCCTATATTCTAGCTCTTTGATCACGGACAATACTTAATATCTCTGAGCTATAGGTAATAAAAACTTCCTTCCAGAGGGCGTGAGGATTAGAGGTGACGCCATTAAGTAAACACCTAACACTACACCAACCACTTAGCAGACACTCAAAATTCAGTACTCTCTCAGTTCCCTTACGGTTCAAAGTAGCTCCAAGTTAATTTCTTTTTTTTTTTTTCTTTTTTTTTTGAGACGGAGTCTCGCTCTGTCCCCCAGGCAAGAGTGTAATGGCATGATCTCAGCTCACTGCAACCTCCCACTCCCCGGTTCAAGCAATTCTCCTGCCTCAGCCTCCAGAGTAGCTGGGATTACAGGCACTTGCCACCATGCCCAGCTAATTTTTTGTTTGTATTTTTAGTAGAGACGTGATTCCACCATGTTGATCAGGCTAGTCTTGAACTCCTGACCTCAGGTGATCCACCCACCTCAGCCTCCCAAAGTGCTGGGATTACAGGCGTAAGCCAAGGCGCCTGGCCCCAAGTTAATTTCTTAACTAAACAATTCTTTCAAATCAACAGAAAAAAAATGAATAACTTACTAGAAAATATGGCAAATTCATAGAAAACAAAATACAAATGGCTAATAAATATATGAAAAAATGTTCAACCTAACTCATACAGCTATGCAAATGAAAACAGTGATGTGTCATTTTTTACTCTCCAATTGGCAAGGTTTTTTTTTTTTTTTGAAACCAGGTCTCGCTCTTGTCACCCAGGCTGGAGTGCAGTGGCGTGATCTCGGCTCACCACAACCTCTGCCTCCCGGGTTCAAGCGATTCTCCTGCCTCAGCCTCCCAAGTAGCTGGGATTACAGGCACCTGCCACCCTGCCCGGCTAATTTTTGTATTTTTAGTAGAGACGGGGTTTTACCATGTTGGCCAGGCTGGTCTCAAACTCCTGATCTCAGGTGATCCACCCACCTCGGCCTCCCAAATCCCATGCTGGGATTACAGGCATGAGCCACCGCACCCGGCCAACAAAGTTTTTAAAGTATGATCATACCAGTGCTGGCAATGATGTGGGGAAGAAAGCACTGTCATACACTGCTGGTGGGAATATATATGATGACAACATCTTTGCAGGAAAACTTAGCAATATCTAACTCAATTTTAAATGTGTATATTCTTTGATTTTTTAGCTTGGCTGCTGGGAATTTTTCATATATACCTTCACAACTATACAATGATATATGTACAAGGATGTTCACTGCAATATCTTTTGTAATGGCTAAAAACTGGAAATAACCTACATGCCGCCCACCAACTGAAGAGGCGTAAATACTTACGGCACATCTACATAACAGAATGACACACGGCCATTAAAAAGAATGAAGCGTATTTTCATATGCTAATGTGGAAAGAAGATATATCATGTTTCAAACACAAGCTGCTGAACAACTGTAGTCTTATCCCATTTGAGTTTTTAAAAAGAATTGTGTGTATATATAATGTGTTGTTCATATGTACATATATAAAAACATACACACTTTTATTTGCATAAAAAATTCTTAGAGGAATATAAGAAACTATTGAGAAAGATGACTCTGGTTACCTCTGTGGACTAGAAATGTGGTGGCTTCTGACACCTTCTGAAGGAGGCTTCTGACCTCATACTTCCTTCTGTGCTGACCACATTTTCTGCTACGTGCAGGCTTTTTTTTTTTTTTTTTTTTTTTTGAGACGGAGTCTCGCGCTGTCGCCCAGGCTGGAGTGCAGTGGCGCGATCTCGGCTCACTGCAAGCTCCGCCTCCCGGGTTCACGCCATTCTCCTGCCTCAGCCTCCCGAGTAGCTGGGACTGCAGGCGCCTGCCACCTCACCCGGCTAATTCTTTTTTGTATTTTTTTTTTAGTAGAGACGGGGTTTCACCATGTTAGCCAAGATGGTCTTGATCTCCTGACCTCGTGATCCGCCCGCCTCGGCCTCCCAAAGTGCTGAGATTACAGGCTTGAGCCACCGCGCCCGGCCGTGCAGGCTTTTTTATGTTTTAAGTTCCTGTAGGACTGGAGCTGCCAGATGCTCAGGGCTGGGGGCCAATATGAAGCGGCGGGTCTCAGCCTCAGTAGCGAAGGAAGAAGCTTCCTGCTTGCCACTTGGAGGGGTTTTGATTCCTTGACTGGCTTGGCCTCAGAACCTGCAGAAGCTACTATGCCCTCTCACAGGTTTCCAGTTTGCTCATCACTCTCTTTCAACCAGACAGAACACGAGATAAATTAGGGGTGCAGATGGGCCGCACTCCCTGAGGGCAGCCTGAGAACCCTCACACTTCTCCCTTCACACAGGCAAGCAGATGTGAGGAAGGCAAGGCTTAGGTATATTATTATTTTATTTTATTTTATTACTTTTTTGAGATGGAGTCTTGCTCAGTCGCCCAGGCTTGAGTGCAGTGGTGTGATCTTGGTTCACTGCAACCTTCACCACCCAGGTTCAAGCTGTTCTCCTGCCTCAGCCTCCCAAACATCTGGGACTACAGACATGTGCCACCATGCCCAGCTAATTTTTGTATTTTTAGTAGGGATGGAGTTTCACCCTGTTGGCCAGGCTGGTCTCGAACTCCTGACCTCAGGTGTTCTGCCCACCTTAGCCTCCCAAAGTGCTGGGATTACAGGCATAAGCCACCACGCCTGGCCTAAGGCTTAGGTAAATTAAACAAATCAGCCAGTCCTGTGCACATGTCCACAGTGCGCTGAGCACCAGGAAAACTCCAAAAAAGAATGGGCAGTCCCCACAGAAACACTGGGCTGGGTTTCCTATGAAAAATCTTCATCAGAAGTCTGGTTCCCAGGCGAGCTCCATGCAAATACTCAACACGTCTGTTGCTTAATTCTATGGTAGTAACAGATGTAGTCTGAGGAGTGAGCCAAGGCAAGTTTGCGAGGTCGTGTGGTGTCACGATTGAGAGAGCAGGCTCTACGCCAGTCTGAATCTTGATTCTGCCACTTCCTAGCTTGGTTCTCTATGGCAAACTACTTATCTGCCTTCAGTTCCCCATCTGTGTAATGGTGATGCAACAATACCTACTTTATAAGGTTGTTCTGAGGCTTACATGAGATAATGCCTCTAAGGTGACCAGAACAGAATAAATGTTTTTAATTGTTCTTGTTATTGTTGTTATAGTATAATTATTGTTGTTACAGTATAAAAGAGATAGGAAGAGGCATAATACTTTCTACACTTTTCTTGGGCTCAGAGTCAGTTTTGAAATAGGCTACCTATTCTACGTCCCTCTCCACCCCTCTACCCTGTAGGGCCCCTGCTCTCATGCTTCCTTAAGCCCAACCATAGGTGATCTTTGTGATCTTTGAGAAAAGATTACTATCCCTGCCTCCTCCTGGCTTTCCTGCTCCCACCTTTATCCCCCAAGTACTATATGCTCCAAAATCCCTCCCCACTTCCTCACAGGAAAATTCCTGTCCCCTTGGTGCCCAAGATCTCAGTCTCCAGTTAGGAAGAAAGCCTTGAGTGAATTCCAGAGCTAATCTGAGAGCCTTTTCAGAGATTTTTGTTTTTAAAAGACTAAAATGGGCCAGGCGCGGTGGCTCATGCCTATAATCCCAACACTTTGGGAGGCCAAGGTGGGTGGACCTCCTGAGGTTGGGAGTTCAAGACTAGCCTGGCCAACACGGTGAAACCCTGTCTCTACTAAAAATACAAAAATTAGCTGGGTGTGGTGGCGGGCGCCTGTAATCCCAGATACTTAGGAGGCTGAGGCAAGAGAATCACTTAAACTTGGGAGGCAGAAGTTGCAGTGAGCCAAGATTGTGCCATTGAACTCCAGCCTGGGTGGCACGACTGAAACGCTGTCTCAAAACAAACAAACACAAAAAGAGTAAAGTGAATTCTAATTGGTGGAATTTCTAATGGCAAAACATGTGAGAGAAACAGATCAAACAATGTGTATGCTGGGCATGGGAAGGGAGAAAGAAGTCAGCCCCACGTGGACATCAGCCTCCTGAGCTATTTCTGCTTCATGCAGTGTATTCCTATTTCTTTTTTCTTTTTTAAAATCGAGACAAATTCACATAACATAACATCCACCAGTTTAAAGTGTGCAATGGGTGGTTTTAAGTATATTCACAAGATTGTGCAATCATCACCACTACCTAATTCCATAACATGTCATCACCCCATAAAGAATCCCCATGCCCATTTGCAGTCACTGCCTAATCCTCCCTCCCCAAGATCCTGGCAACCACTAATCTACTTTGTGTCTCTGTGGATTTATCAGTTCTAGGTATTTCATATAAGTGGAATCACAGGGTATGTAACCTTTTGTGTCTGGCTTCTTCCATTTAGCATGTTTTCTAGGTTCATCTATGTTGTAGCACGTATCAGAACCTCATCCCTTTTTATGGCCAAATAGTATTCCACTGTATGGCTGTGCCACACTTTTGTTCATCCCTCCCTCAGCTGATGGGCCCTCTTTCCATTTCCGAGCCCAGAGGACCCTTTAAAAAGCACCAAAGATTTTCCATGAAAGTAGCTGGTCTGAAACGTCAGAAAATTCTTTCTACAAGTCTCAAACTCTTTCTACAAGCCCCAAATCCAAAATCAAGATGTGGCTCCAGCCCTTAGGAACAATCCTCCAGGACCAGAGAGCTGCTGTTCACCACACTGCTCACCTTTCCCAGAGGCGGGTGCACGTCAAAGAAAAACGTACGGTTGATATAGTAACTTCCCATTTTTCCAAAGTGAGTCTCATCCCAACTAAAGGAAACACAGAAAGAAAAACAAGAATTTTAAAATTATCATAAAATCCAAATGGCCTTAATAAAGCATGGTTAAAATTAAAGGCTGTGCATTTCAAACAATTAATGCAAAAGTTTGGATTTTTAAAAAAAAAAATCTTTTGACACAAGTGATTTGAGGAAGAAAGACATCAAGTTAGCCACTGGTCTTCATTTAGATAGACGAGAAAGGTGAGCAAATATTCACCAGCCAATTACCAATTGAGTTAAATATACATATACTTACTCTGTATCTTGAGTTTCTATTTATTTTAAAAGGACAAGAAGTTTTCTCATAATAAGGAAAGGTTTGTAGTAAGAGTTTTCTTCTGGCCGGGCGTGGTGGCTCACAACTGTAATCCCAGCACTTTGGGAGGCTGAGGCGGGCAGCTCACGAGGTCAGGAGATGGAGACCATCCTGGCTAACACGGTGAAATTCCGTCTCTACTAAAAATACAAAAAATGAGCCGGGAGTGGTGACGTGCGCCTGTAGTCCCAGCTACTTGGGAGGCTGAGGCAGGAGAATGGCATGAACCGGGGAGGCGGAGCTTGCAGTGAGCCAGGATGGCGCTGCTGCACTCCAACCTGGACGACAGAGCAAGACTCCATCTCAACAAAATAAAAACAATTTTTTAAAAAAAAGAGTTTTCTTATCTCCAAGTAGCCAGTGTAAACAAAAATTTAAATTAAAAAAGTTTCTTCCAAGTCTGCTAACTTCTGAGACAACATTTGCTATTACAAGGTCCATTATGACATTGTTGGGTTATTGGTCAGGGTTGAGACTATAAACCATGATTGTCACAGGAGTCTCACTTTGCTCAGCGACCCTGTGACAAGTAAGCTGCTGACTGTGATCTGGCTGATCTTACACTAACTAGTATATAAAAGTTGAAGGTTTTCTTACTAAATTAAGACCACATCTAAAACCTATCCTCACTGCTTAAGTTATTTTGCAAGTAAATAAGTGATTTGGATAAACAGGCTTTCAAACACAATGCAAAGGTTTTATACAAGCACATACACCTTTCTACACCATACATGAGGGCTTTGGGAAGGCAGTCAAGTCATCCAGCAGAGCCTGGCCTTTTCCATTTGTTATTTTCTCCCTGCAGCTCAAAAGAAGAGTTACTTTCTAGTAGTCATCAATTTCCCAGGTCATGAGCAGTCATTAGTGACCTACTACATAAGGGGAAAACATGCTTTACCTAAAAATCTAGGGTTCTTTCTATATCTTACTCGGTGGGTCCAAGATAGGCAAAAGAATAGGTCTATTTCAGCACCTGCTAAACACATTGCTTGACATGTGATGAGGACACTGGCATGGTGAGGTCAAAGAGAGAAATAACTTCAAAGCAGCATAACAAAATTGATTTGCAGAGAGATCTAGTCCCAGCTCCACTGCTAACTAATGGCACAACCTGGCAAAATCACTCATTCTCTCTACTCCTCTTATCTCATCTACAAAATGAAGACAATAATATTATCTGCCCTGCCCACCTCCCAGGGAGGCCTTAGGGTTCAACTCAGGTAACACATGTGAAAGAATTCTGTAGACTATAAAGTACCATCCCTGCTGGACCCTATTTAAACTGTCCTAGTTTTTAAATCTGTTTGGGAATATACTAACAAAAGGATTCCAGTTTTGTGTTGTTGTTTTGTTTTTTGTTTGTTTTTTGAGACAGAGTTTCACTCTTGTTGCCCAGGCTGGAGTATAGTGACGCAATCTTGGCTCACTGCACCTTTCACCTCCTGGGTTCAAGCGATTCTCCTGCCTCAGTCTTCCAAGTAGCTAGGACTACAGGTGCCCACCACCATGCCCCCCTGGTTAATTTTTGTATTTTTAGTAGAGATAGGGTTTCACCATGTTGGCCAGGCTGGTCTCGAACTCCAAACCTCAGGTGATCCACCTGCCTCAGCCCCCCAAAGTGCTGGGATTACAGGTGTGAACCACCGCACCCGGCCTGGGCTCCAGATTTTTACTTCAAAAGTTTCCCAAGTGAAACCAGTTGTAACATTCATATTTCCTCCTGGCTTTTATTGCTTGTGTTAGGAGAGACAGTCCCCCATGGCTCTCTTGTGCTCCTCCAGGCCTTTCAGGGTATGCCAAGAATGCAATGTCCCGCTCCATCTTTCCCGAGGTCATTTCTAAGGTTATGTTTGCAGCAAACAACCTTGAGGGAAGAGTTAGTGTCTCCTTCTGAGACAGAGGGCTGTCTTGTTTATTGCTTGCCATAAAACAGCAGATTTCCCAAGCTTAATATTACTCAGCTGTGATGCAACCTACTGCATGTGCAAGCATTTATCCAGTACCTCAGCACCACGTGGGACTTAGGGGCAAAGGAAACTGATGCCAACATGCTGATGCACATCCCACTTGCTGTGCCATGAGAAATAAAGTCCTTTGTCTCTGACCCAAGACTTTGTCTTCTTTCGGCATGCAAACAACAGTGACAGGCTAACTTATTAGCTTATAAGTAGGCTAAGATAAAATCCCCAGCCCCTGACAATGTGGAGACAAGCATAGGAGGAGGAGAGACACAGTCTTTGGTAAGAGAAAGAATGAGGGCCTCCATGGGCCGGGAATGGGGTAGTGAGAGTCCCCCACTGTCCCACTATTACAGAGACTGATGGAAAGAGGTAGGATTGAAACAAGCCATTGAATGTCACCCTGGTTATTGCCCTGTGGTCTGGGCAAAAGGAGGAAGAGGAGTGATCATGACAATAGCAGCAAGCCCAGCAGCCCCTGCCAAAAGGCAATATGGATGTAGCTGCTCAATCAACAAGTCTCCAACGCTTCAACAAATGGTGCGGCAATAGGACCCTGCTATATAAGACAGAACTTTGAGTAAAATGAAAACACTGAAAGATCCTTGGGGGAGCTGTGTACTCAAGCCAAAAGTAAATACAAATATGCCTTGCTTTCTGGCTCAGAGCCACTCTCTCAGTTTATGTCCCACGATCCCTCCCACTCTACCACAACGGCAGCTGCTTTAAAGACTGAGATGGGCCGGGTGTGGTGGCTCACGACTGTAATCCTACCACTTTGGGAGGCCGAGGCGGGTGGATCACGAGGTCAGGAGATCGAGATCATCTGGCTAACATGGTGAAACCCCGTCTTTACTAAAAAATACAAAAAATTAGCTGGACGTGGTAGTGGGCGCCTGTAGTCCCAGCTACTCAGGAGGCTAAGGCAAGAGAATGGCGTGAATCCGGGAGGCGGAGCTTGCAGTGAGCCGAGATCGCGCCACTGCACTCCAGCCTGGGCGACAGAGCGAGACTCCGTCTCAAAAAAAAGAAAAAAAAAAGACAGATGATTAAAGGGTTTCCATGTCCCTAAAGGGGACAGAAGGTCATACACACCCATCCTAGTATGCTGGAGAGCCCCAGGGAGGAAAGGGGCAGACTCACGGCTCTGCTGGATATGAGGTCCCACATCTCCACTCTACAGTGTCTCATGGCGGGGAGGATGTGCTAGGCACAGAGGTTACCACAGACACTCAGAACTGCAGGGAGAGCTGTAGCAGTGTGCACATGGACTAAAGGGAGCGCTTTAGTCCTAACTCTGGGGGAGCGACACTGGGGAGGTCGTGCTGCTGAGCCTAAGTGAACAGCTAAAGGAGGAGAAAAAGCTTCTCCTCACTTCCTGCATCCAGCACCGCCACACTCTCCAACTGGGAAATGGCAAAAGCTCTGGCTTGCTGTCACCATACACCTGATGCAGGCCTTCTAGACGCATTCGTTCAAGGGGAAAAAGTGTCCAGATTAAACTGGTAATGTTTGAGCCATGCTCCCCGTAGGGAAGGGAAGTTAAAGTGACATTCCAGGCAGAGCTCTTTGGGCCTCTTCAGTGTACTATTCCTGTGGTTTCCAGTGTTGAATGTATAGCTGATACTGATCCCATAAGTGTCAAAGAGGATTATCCCGTGCAAGGGCTGCTGTGTGTAGACAGGTGATCCTGTCCTCTCCTGGTGGTCCAGAAGATAAAAATCCACATCCCTGGAAGGGAAAGGAAATAAATCACAGGCTTAAAAACTTCATGGCAGCTGGGAGCGGTGGCTCACACCTGTAATCCCAACACTTTGGGAGGCCAAGGCAGGTAGATCACCTGAGGTCAGGAGTTTGAGACCAGCCTGGCCAACATGGTGAAACCCTGTCTCTACTAAAAATACAAAAAGTTACCCAGGCGTGACAGCGGGCACCTGTAATCCCAGCTACTCGGGAGGCTAAGGCGGAGAATTGCTTGAACCCAGGAGGCAGAGGTTGCAGTGAGTCAAGATCAAGCCACTGCACTCCAGCCTGGGTGACTGAGACTCCTCCGTCTCAAAAAAATAAATAAATAAATAAAACTTCCTGGCTGTGGGAGTACTGAGAGCCACGCACCAGAATCACAGTGCCACCTGCTGGACATAGGTACCAAGCACACCCTTTCTAAAACGGCAGCTATTAACCTCTTAGTTAACTACTCAACGCTTTGAAATTGATTGCCAGACCCATAAAGGCCTCAGGACTCCCTAGCCTAGTATTCCCACTTTGGGGTGGGTCAGTGGGAATCTACTGATAACAAGGGAAGGGTTTACAAGCCTCACTGATCCCATGGAAATAGTACATTCAAGAATAGAGCTGGTAATCCCAGCTATTCAGGAGGTTGAGGCAGGAGGATGGCTTGAGGCCAGGAGTTCAAGACCAGCGTTGGCAGCACAGTGAGAACTTATCTCTTAAAAAATTTGTTTTAATTAGCTGGATGTGGTGGCACGTGTCTGTAGTGCCAGCTACTCAGGAGGCTGAGGCAGGAGAAGCCCAGGAGTTTGAGGCTGCAGTGAGCTACGATTGTACCACTCCACTCTAGCCTGGGCAACAAAGTCAGACCTCATCTCTTTGAAAAAAAAAAGAGTATAGCCAGGCTGGCCCTCGAGGCATCTTGGTTTTCCGTGAAGAAGTGGCAGCTCCCACTTTGGGAGAAACAACCTTCTCCACTGCCTGAAGCCGAGCTGCTGGTTCAGTAGGGCCCTGATTCACAGGGGTTCCTCTAAATGCTTAGGCCTGTCTCACCAATGATTAGGCTGAGTTAAAAACTGATGTTACCCACCAGGCAGCAGCAGGCACTTAGCCCCAGTGACAACTCTGGATGGCTGACGGCGGTAAGGATTGAAGCATTTGGTATGCCACTTGGAAGACTAAATACTGAGAGATGAAAGTGAGAACTGTGGAAACACATCACGGCTGCCTGCCAATAGGACAGACTGGATCACTCATGTAGGTGCCCACACTAAGGGCAGGTACTCTCATAAGACTGACTGGGATCAAGCTGCTGATCCAGCCTGCACCACCAAGACTGCGGCCATAGCCACCTGGATTCATGCAACAGGTATGGAAACATCTACCATCATGGACCAGGCACAATGTAAGGGACTACATGTTTCCGAGGCAGAAGCCACTACTGCATGCCAGACTTGTGACTTCCGCCAAAAGTTGGCCTGCTTGTCTTGCAGTAAAGGAAACCACGTTGCAAGGGGCACTGACCCCACCTGCTCCTGGGAGACTGACATTAGGACTTTGTTCCCTTCTCCCAGGCTCTCATCAGTACCTTGCTACTGCTGATACTTTTTCAGATTACAGTGCTGATGTTGCTTTTCCAGTTCAATCATCTGACTCTGTGTATACCACTGTGGCCCTTGGAACTAAGCTCTGCCAGGTTTTCTGCTTTCCAAACCATCTACAGTCTGACAGTGGCATATCTTTTTGTCACAACGACCACCCAACAATGTCAACAGTCAATAGCCAAGGTATTCGATGGACCTCCCACACTCCCTACCATCCACAGGCATAATATTGTCAAGTACTGAATAGTTCCCTCAAAGATCAACTAAAAAAGATGTTTGACTCTGTTTTTAACCTCCTCCCGGTCTACACACCTTAGTGCAGCAGTTTGGTCACCTAAGGCAGCCTTCTCAGAAAGGGTTCATCTCCTTTTGCCTACCAACTGGGTAATGATCAGGAAAAAGGGGTGGAGGGTTATATAAACCTATTTTGAAAATTTAAGATTCTTCCCTGACCATTTCTGGCCATGGTTCATCTTCTGCCTTACAGAAAGCCCAGATCAGCTGGGAGGAGGAGGCTATCTATGTAATTCGGACTTAATTCTAGTTCAGTCACTAGATTGTCTTGTTGGAATGGCCTGGTGCTACAGCATAAAGTTAATGATCATTTGGTTGGGTACAGTGGTTTTAAAGTCCCCCTACAGTGGCCCACATGTGTCAAGGTAGAAGACATAATGGGCCTCTGTCAATTTTCTAACAATGCCCTTGGGTATTAAAAGGTCTGGATATTGAATAAATGGAGAAAAGGTGAAGTTATAGGTACTAGGGTAGGACACACTAATTATGTAGCAATGGAAGGAAAGAAACAATCCTGGCATCTGGGGAAGGAACACCTTAGGCCCCTGGAGATGTAAAGAGAAGGGAAACAATGTTCTCTTTGTTTGCCAGGCACCAAAGCCTGGCAAACATTCATATGGTCCACCTAAGTCAAGCAGCAACTGTGGCTGGCAATCTGACCTGTGGCTGAGTTTGTCATCTCACTATGAAAACAAAAAAACTTTATCTAGTAGGTCAGTATAGAAAAGAAAAAAGAAAATTAAAAAAGAAAACAAAAACTCACATGGACATGGCCAGTCTTGAACTATTCCCACGTGCCTGATGACATCAACACCAACTCCCAAACACAGACTTCCCTCACAGGTGTGCAAACACACAGATCAGCACAACCTTCTATCAAACCAGCTGATACAAATCACATACTTCTCCTGAGAACCTAGGGGCCTTCCTTAGGTTATGCCTTGTCTAGTCATTGAGGCTGCAACTATTCAGTGATACTGCCCATGTGGTTTAAATTTGATGGTGATCCAAATAAAAATCTAACAAAAATCCTGGAATGGCCTGCACTCCTTCAAGTAATACGTTAGTGTAAGGAAGAATGGGTCACAAAATATCTTTCCATTAATCATGGTAGTTACTTTTTTTTTTTTGAGATGGAGTCTCACTTTGTGGAGTCTCACTTTGTTGCCCAGGCTGGAATGCAATGGTGTGATCTTAGCTCACTGCAACTTCTGCCTCCCGGATTCAAGTGATTCTCCCACCTCAGCCTCCTGAGCAGGTGGGATTACAGGCACCCGCCATCATGCCCGGCTAAGTTTTGTATTTTCAGTTGAAATGGGGTTTCACCATGTTGGCCAGGTTGGTCTCGAACTCCCGACCTCAGGTGATCCGCCCGCCTCAGCCTCCCAAAGTGCCAGGATTACAGGCGTGAGCCACCGTGCCTGGCCTGGTAGTTACTTTCTTAAAATTTTTTTTACAAGGGTAGAGGGCTATTGTAATTACTGGTAATGACACCAAAGATCAGAGATCAATCTGAACTTCTGTGCACAGGTCACAGTAGTTAATAGACCAGATGTCTGAAATAAGATTCCTTGGTGCCCCCAGGACTTATTCACAAGTGGCTGAATTCAGGACTCTGGAGGGCATGGTTGAGGTAAATACTGTAAGCTGGCCTTATTCTGCTGCTTAGAGTCCCATTGACAACAACCTTAATTAAATGCTGTAAGGGACAAACTGAAAAGATTTGGTCCCTGCCTCTGTCAGCCAGGTTAATCAGAGTAGCCAGGGGAGTTGCATATTCATGTGAAAATCTGCTAGAAGCCAAGACTGCAGAATCGAGGAGTGAGAGAGGCTGTCAGATTGCTCATGCCTCTACACATCATTCTGGGTCTACCAAGAATGCAAGGCCCTGACTGCCTCTCACTTGGGCCATTTCTCAGGGTTGGGTTTGCAGCAAGCAACCTTGACAGAAGAGGCAGTGTCTCCCTCCAGGACAAAGAGGAGGTCTGCGTACTGCCGTCTATAAAACAGCAGATTTTCCAAGCTGGTCGTTCCTTCACTTGGATGCAACCCACTGCCTGTGCAGTCATCCATTTAAACCCATAGCGCCACCCTGTGGGACTTGGATGGCAAGGGAAACTGCTTCTAACATGCATCCTCTTTCCTGTAATAAAGTCCTTTGTCCCTAACCCAGGAGTCTCATCTTCTGCCAGCAGTCACGACACAATAACAGGCTAATTTATTAATTTCTTTTTTTTCTTTTTTTTTTTTTGAGGCAGAATCTCGCTCTGTCGCCCAGGCTGGAGTGCAGTGGCCGAATCTCAGCTCACTGCAAGCTCCGCCTCCCGGGTTTACGCCATTCTCCTGCCTCAGCCTCCCGAGTAGCTGGGACT
>NW_012116265.1:16509654-16536551 GCF_000951035.1 Colobus angolensis palliatus | reverse complement strand
GCGGCAGGAGGCGCAGAGCATGTCGGGACCGGGAGGGCCGGCCGGCCCGAGGGGGGACTGGGCAGGAGGGGTCGGGCTCAGGGAACTGCAACTCCCAGCAGCCCCCGGGTACGGGGCGTGGCGGGAGGGCGGGGCGTGCCAGAGGCGACCTGAAGGATCACTGTAGTCCAGACCATTGCTTTACCCGGACGAAAGGCACGGGCCTGACTCGTCGAGTTTCACTGGGCCTTAGTTGTTGGCGAGTCCCAGGCGCGAAGTTTCTCGGCCTAGAGGAGGGGTCGCGCGAAGTGCCAGATGCAGGCGGGGAAGGTCTGTGCCGCGCACCCGGGTGAAGGGAAACTGGTTAGACACTTGGAGACCCTGGGGGGCGGGGTCAGAGGTGAGCTGCTCCGCCCGCCCAGCAGACAAAGACTCCCGGCGTGCTGTGCGTTGCGCCGGGCACGCTCTGCGCATGCGTGTTTCACGCTGCCCGCTGGGTCTCGAATTCCCCGGAGGGTTGGGCTGGGGGAGGAGGCGGTCCTGGTGGGGAGTTCGTAGCCGAGTGGAGTCGCTGTCCGGTCGCGCTTCACTTCTGCCCCGCCCTCCCTGTTCCCCTTAACAGACCCCTCCACTAGGGCTTCCAAACGTCGCCCCAAGCTTCCCAGTTTCTCGCAGGCCTTCATGCTCCTCTCTTGGCCCTAGCAGGAGATGGCCTTCCACTGATGTTTGTATTGTAAGAGTCCCTGGGCAGGGCGCGGTGGCTCACGCCTGTAATCCCAGCACTTTGGGAGGCCGAGGCGTGCGGATCACAAGGCCAGGAGATCGACACCATCCTGGCTAACACCGTGAAACCCCGTCTCTACTAAAAATACAAAAATTAGCTGGGCATGGTGGCGGGCGGCTGTAGTACCAGCTACTCGGCAGGCTGAGGCAGGAGAATGGCGTGAACCCGGGAGGTGGAGCTTACAGTGAGCCAAGATCGCGCCACAGCACTCCAGCCTGGGCAACAGAGCGAGACTCCGTCTCAAAAAAAAAAAAAAAAAGTCCCCGAGCGAGGAGAGGCAGTCATGACAATCACTTGGGGAGCTTCACGGCTTTCACATGTTCTTCCCGGGGCCCGCTCCATAGCCACTCTTCATCTCTGGTGGAACGGGCCCGAGAATCTGCATGTTTTTATAAGCGGTCCTGATGGGTCTTAACGCGCCGTAAAGTTTGAGAACCACTTTTATGGCACTAAGGAAGGTGGCACGTTAGATGGGACTTTGTGTCACGTTAATAATGTATAGTCCTCCCTCTTCCAAATGGGATTTTGGGAGTCTTTTTCTCAAATCATGTGTAAGACATGGTTTAAAAATAAAATCTGCTAAAGTAATCAGAATGCATATTTGAATTGGAAACAGAAGTCTTCCAGGAGTGCTGATGAGATGGATACTTGGGCTTAAAATTTAGTTCTACAAGTGCAGAAAGGAACGGGGGATGGTTTGCATAGTTATCACTGGTAAGAGAAAGCAGAAAATGCCCAAGAGATTTCAGGTTTCCTGCTTGTGGGTCGTGATGGAGGGGAGCAGCATTTACCATGCTTTTGGTCATTCGTACTACAGATCCAAAGGTGTAATCCAAAGGCATGTAACCATTAGGTAAGGCATTTCTTCAGAGATTCTAAGCCAATTAATATCTGCCACTCTTTAGTGGTCACCAGCAGTCCCTGTCCCTTGGCCCCAGGGCCCCTGTAGCCTGGCTAAGTAAGGAAAGGGGACTGCATCTCCAAATAAGAAAGATCCAGTTGTGGCCACCCAATTCCTCCCCTTCGAAAGGCACTTTCTGCCCATCGCCTGCTTTCTGTGCCAGGACCATCTTTACTTTCCCCACAAAAGGTACCTTCAGGACAGGCTGGGACTTCTGGGCTTGGGAACCACCTTGGAAGGGCCTAGGTTCCCACTTGTACCCTTGCCATCTAGCAGACTGAGTTGGTAGTACATGGATGGTGAAAGCAGGTTCAGAGAGCAGCTTAATATTCTGGGGGTGGCAGAGGGGAGAGGGAGCTTTGGTGAAATGTCTATAGTCAGAGGGGTAGTAAACAGGGTATCTGAGAAGTTCTGTCAAGTTCTCCCCTATCCATAGGGATACACATGTTGGTGGGAAGATTCATGAGTGCTAATCACTGGCGAGTCTTTCCTGGGTTCCACTTTGAAATGCTGGCTCCCCAAGAAGCACCAGAGAAATTAACTTTGAGCCCCTTAAACTTTGGAGTAGAGATCACACACCCAGCTGCCCCCAAGGGCCCAAAGGTAACAAAAATGAGAAAAGTGGGCCAGATATGGGCCATGGCAGATCTGAGAGGGCATACCCTGGTTGATGGGGGCCATCAGTCTGTTCCCATGAATTGTTGGTATTTAGGAGCCCAAATCTACTGTCTCCAGATTTTTTAAAGAAAAAAACAGGTGTTGTATATAAAATGTCATGATTTTTATTATTTTATTTTATTTTATTTATTTTGAGATGGAGTCTTGCTCTGTCCCCTAGGCTGGAGGGCAGTGGCACTATCTTGGCTCACTGTATCCTCCGCCTCCTAGATTCAAGCAATTCTCATACCTCAGCCTCTCGAGTAGCTGTGATTACAGACGCACACCACCACACCTGGCTAATTTTTGTATTTTCAGTAGAGACGAGTTTCGCCATGTTGGCCAGGCTGGTCTCGGACTCCTGACCTCAGGTAATCTGCTGGCCTCAGCCTCCCAAAGTGCTGGCATTACAGGCATGACCCACCACACTGGAACGAAATGTCCTGATTTTTAAACATTGGCAACTACCTGAAACATTTTAAACTACTGTGTTGAGCAAACAGAAATTCTGAGGGCCAGATAGGGCCCCAGTGGGCTGCCAGCTTTTGACCTCACCTTTGGAGTGAGTGAGCATATCTGCCAGCTGTTTTTATGGGGACAGCTGAGAGCCTGGACTGCTGGGAGGTGGGGTTGAAGGAGACAGGCACCAAAGCATCAAAAAGTCAGAATTCCTCATCTTTCTGCATTGCTAGAAGGAATCCCTGACATCATTTTAGGGCAACCCTTCGTTTTACAAATGAGGGAGCTGAAGATTAAAGAAGGCAGAGGTTTGTCCAAGGTCATGCAGAGCTGGTTCCTGCACCAGGTCCAGACCAGATGCCAGCTCCCAGCCCGCTCTACCACTCAAACTACTGCATCACAACCAGGCCATGCTCTGTGGGCGGACACCATACCTGGCCCCAGCAGGAGCATAAGAAACTTCCAGCAAGTTGCCAAAAAATGCCCTTTCCTTTTTTTTTTTTTTTTGAGATGCAGTCTCGCTCTGGAGTGCAGTGGCACGATCTCGGCCCACTGGGACCTCCACCTCCTGGGTTCAAGCTATTCTCTTGCCTCAGCCTCCTGAGTAGCTGAGATTACAGGCACCCACTACCACACCCGGCTGATTTTTTGTGTGTTTTCAGTAGAAGCAGGGTTTCACCATGTTGGCCAGGCTGGTCTCAATCTCCTGACCTCAAATGATCCGCCCACCTTGGCTCCCAAAGTGCTAGCATTACAGGCGTGAGCCACTGTGCCAGGCTAGAAATGCCCTTTCTGACCAGAGTCAAAGTTCCCCCAATGCCTGGGTAGCCCAGCTTCCCCATTGGCTCCTGAAATCCACCCCTTTAGGTTTCCTTTCCCTGCTCAGAAGCTCTGCCAGAGGGGACATTCCCTGGGAGGCTGAGGGTCACCACGATACCATGACAGAGTCTGGCAAGGTAAGGAAGGCACTTGCAGACTGGCTGCCCCTTTGGGGGCCTCTTGGACCTCAGGAGCTCAAACAAGCACAATTTTGGAGCCAAGGGACCTCACGAGCCTCTCAGAGAGCTCGGAGTCTTGACCTGAGTTGCCCAGATGCAGGCCTGAGAGAGGAGGCCTGGCAGGATAGGAAGAAACGGGTGACTCCTTCTGAGCTGGAGCCCACCCAGCATGGGTTAACACGTGCCTTCATCCTCTCTCCTCAGCCCATCCTCTATTCCTATTTCCGAAGCTCCTGCTCATGGAGAGTTCGAATTGGTAAGAGCTGTGCCTCCTCCAGACTGAGTGCTGGAGTGGGGTGGACTGGGGTGGAGAAGCTGGCCTGGGATGGAAGGGGTGCTCTGTCAGAAAGGACCTCACCCCCAGCAACCAGCATCCCCTGACTCCTAGAACCCCCATCCCTTCATGGCATCTCCACCCTGGAAACACAAGGTGAGGGTGGGAGGAAGGGGGTTGTTTTTTTTCTTGGGACTGACACTTCTCCGAACACTGCTCTCCAAAGCCCCTTGGCAACCGTGTTTAAAGCAGGGTCACAAAATCCATATGCCCCTGGTAACTAGCAGGGGAACAGCTGGCCTCCCTCAGTTCTTATCTTATTTGAACTGGCAAAGCAAACAGAATGGACCAGCGGGCCAGCGTCAGCCGTGGAGGCTTCAGAAAAGCAGAAACAAGGGCCCTGTGGCTAGTCCTTGTTTGACCCTTCCCTCCCTCGGCTTAACACAGCATTTGGCAAAGGCTGTACTGTACTGAGGAAAAGCAGTCTATACTGAGGAAAAGCTCTGTGCTGAGTGCTTTTGTGTGCCCAATTCCATTTAAACCTCAACAACCCTAGGAGGGAGGTACTATTACTGTTCCCATTGTATAGAGGAGGAAGCCGAGGCACAAAAAACTGAGGCAACATTAAGTAACTTGCCCAAGATCATTCAGCTACTAAGAGGCAGAACTGGAATTCAAACCATATAGTCTGGCTCCAGAGGCCCATTAAGTTACTTGCCCAAGGCCACACAGTTAGCAAGTGACTGTGTTGAAATTTGAACCCAAGAAGCTTGCCTCCAGAGCGTGGAGGCAAAGCTATCCTCCGTGACCCCTCCTCCATTCCTCAGTCACTTGGTATTTGCTGGGATCAGTAAGCAAGAGCACTGGGTGCCAGGAGAAACTTTCCTCCAAGAAGATGAACCCATCCCCAGGTGCTAGTGCCTCTGCCCTGGCTGAGCCCAAAGCCAGAAGCCAGAGCAATATAGGTGCTGTCTGTAGGGCCTGTGTGCTTTGGCCTTCCCTCCTCCAGGTGTCTCCTCCAGCCCCAAAGACTGTCACTCCCCAGACTGGAGCTGACCAGCACTAGGAGTAGCCTGGTGTTGCCCAGGCTGTCTACACCGTGACACGTCTGGTCCTCCTCCCCTCATTCCTTTGCCCTTCCCCGAGATTGGCCATCACCATACTTGAATGCCCAAGTGCACATAATACACACACGCATGCACACGCACGCAGTCTTCTCCACTAGTGCTGACCCACCCAGGTTTTTTTACCCAGCTTGCCAGGGGAAATTATCAAAAGGGATGGAGAGGAAATCTAGTGACTGGAGTCACAGCAAATGCGCTCCAAGGCCACCAAGGAGCCCAGTGCCTGTCTGGAATCTCTAGTAAACAGCCCTGAGAACAGAGAGAATAGATTGGAAGAGATCCTTCTCCAACAGAACAAGAGTGCCATCTGTGTGTGCTCTGTGTGGCCACCTGAGCTCCTTCACTTGGCCCTTAGTTGCCTTCTTGAGGGAGTAATTGCATGTCTCCAACCAAGGCACTGCTCATCACTGTTTAAGGCCCTGGGGGAGCAGAGGTAAACACGACACACCCTTGCTGTCCTCCAGGAGCCCACGGAATGGCGGGGCATACACCTTTATCACCACCCAGGGGGCATGAGGGCCCCATTGGGGGGTCCAGATCGTGAGGTCTCTTAGAGTTCAGGGGCGAGCGAGGCAGAACATCGTGCATCTGGGGTAGGGAGCAGGTGGTAACAAGGAAAGCTGGAGAGAAGGGGATAGTGCCAAGGTGAGCCTTGACCACCCAGAAGTGTAGAGAAGCCTCCCCCTGTTTGGCCTTATGTCACCCTAGAAGGGCTCTTTTCTTTAAGAGTATGGCCAGAGGCTCTTCGCTGACTCTGCTATCTGTGGTCTCCCCTAGCTCTGGCCTTGAAAGGCATTGACTATGAGACGGTGCCCATTAATCTCATAAAGGATGGGGGCCAACAGGTAAGAAAGCTGTTCCCAGACCACAAAGTGGGAATTGGAGGTCTTGAAGAGGCACCAGGCAGGGGAAGAAGGGGAGGCTCTGCCCCAGAGAAGTGAACCTGTGTCTTGTGGACTGTCACTGCAAGAGGCTGCTGGCTCTCCCTTGTGGGACATGGTGGCACACTGTGCAGTAGCAGGAGGCCTGGGAAGGGCCCAGGTCCAGGCTGTGTACCCCAGCCTGAGCTCTCCAATGCCTGACCCTGGGAGGGTGGGTGGCGAGTGGGTCCCCACCCCATACTGGGCCCTCTGGATGGCTGACTAGGGTAGGAGCCGCCTTGGTGGCCATGGTGTGAGATGCAGGGAAAAGCCCATAGCCAGGCTGTTAGGATGAAGCCTATGGCTCAGCAGCCGCTGGGGTTTGGGAGACTTCATGGATCCCCCAGGGATTACCCTGGGCCTAGGATTTAGGGCCTTCCCAGGGAAGGGAGAGGGGGGTGGGCGGCAGGCCTGGGGTTCTCCGGCTTGCTTGGTTCTCCTCTGGCCAACACAGTCCAGGCCACCCAGCCCACCAGGGCCTTGTCTCCACAGTTCTCTAAGGACTTCCAGGCACTGAATCCCATGAAGCAGGTGCCAGCCCTGAAGATTGATGGAATCACCATTCACCAGTCAGTGAGTGCAGGGCCTGGGGGAGGGCCCTCATGAGAGTAGTGCCCTGAATGAGAGCACCTGACATCTCTTCCTCGCCTGTGTGTGGTCAAGGTGCCTAGCACATAGGAGAGGCTCAATACAAGGCTTGTGGGGAGGGTGGGAGGTTGTTTAGGAAAATAAAGGAAGATTCAAGCACATGGAGAACCAAGTTCTGCAGGATAAGGTCCAAAATGGCTTTATAGGGCTTGAGCTGAGGAGGTGGGGGGAAGAGGTGTAGTGATGGTGCTGGAAGAGGAGGAGGAGTTTGCTGGCCCTGTCCCCTCTGGCCTAGGGGTCCTGGGCCCTGTCCCTGCCTCACTGTTCCCCTCTGGACAGCTGGCCATCATTGAGTATCTAGAGGAGACGCGTCCCACTCCGCGACTTCTGCCTCAGGACCCAAAGAAGAGGGCCAGCGTGCGTATGATTTCTGACCTCATTGCTGGTGGCATCCAGCCCCTGCAGGTGTGGCACTTGTACACTTGCACCCTTGCACACCTCACACACTCTTACACTCACACATTGGCTGTGAGCTGCCCATTATGGGGGCGGGTGCCCAGTATGGGGGCGGGGGCGTCAAGGGAGGGAGGGGGATTGGATTCTCAGGGGCTTTGACCTGGACCATGTGAAAGAAGGGGGCAAAGATCTCAATCTCAGAAATCAGCCGTCCCAGCTGGTACCCCACTGCGTTCCAAGAAGCTCTAGTTTCCAAGGACGCATGTACAGGTGCTTGAGATGGGGAAAGGGCCAGGATGGCAGGGGAGACACTGAGCAGGCCCCAGGCCAGGCCTCCCGCCTTTAACCAGAGCAGCTTCCCTTTCATCTGTGCTATCTCGGTCATACACTGGGATACACGTAGGATTTTATTTTTTAAGTGTCACTGTTAAAACAGACAAGTAAGTATTAAAAACAGTTTATCTGTACCAGCTTCTACTCTGAATGAGGAAATAGCCCCAGAAAGGTGGAGTGACTTATGCTGAGTCCCACAGGTAGGTCCTAGCAAAGTCGGGACTAAGTCAGGACCCCTGCATGCCTGTGCCCCCCACTCCCATGTCATTTTAACAAAGGATGTTGGAGCAGACAGATACCTCCATTTTGAGGAAATAAAATTCCTCCATAATGAGGAAACAGAGGTAAAATGGCTCTAGGAGTGCCAAGATGGAGCCAGGCTGGAAATCTCTGAAAGCCAGTCCTGTGGACCTCCCTCATCCCAGCCCCACCCTCTATCACAGTCCGTCTGCTCACAAGGGACCACACAAGGGAGAAGTGAGGGAGACAGGCCTGAGTTGTCGGCGCACCTGCCACAGCCGTGGCCGCATCTTGTATCACATGAATAGGGATTCATGCACATCTCTGATGGAATTACATGGCTTTTTGAGGCCACTGGGGCAGCCTGTGAAGGTGGCTGCTGGGATGGCTACCTCCCTCCAGCCTCAGGGCCCTGGTAGAAGGAAGGGGCTCATGGAGCCTGGGGGGAGAAGGGATAGATGTCCAGCCCCCAGGGGCAGATGGCAAGTGAACTTCCTTGAAGGGGTTTGGCCAAGGGGCAGCCCCCACCCAGCTCTCGGAGCAATCACAGACTTTCTTTGGGCTGCATAGAACCTGTCTGTCCTGAAGCAAGTGGAAGAGAAGTTCCAGCTGACCTGGGCCCAGAACGCCATCATTTCTGGATTTAACGGTGAGTCCTCGCCCTGTGAGCTGCCCCTAGAGGTATGGCCCTCGCACACTGGGGCCTGGGTATCTGAACCACCCTCCCAGGCTGCTTTGGTCCTGACAGTTGCATGGGTGAGGGCAGGACTCGGGAAGCGAAGGGCTGGGTGGGCCTCCAGACCTTAGCTCCAGTGCTTCCAGGAACCTTGGTCCCCGCACCCACAGCCCACAGCCCTTCATAGCTGGGTGGCCCAACTTCAGCTTCACTGCCCCCTCCAGCCAGGAAACCAAGGCCGGCACAGTGCCAGCCATCAGAGTGAGAGCTGCCACCGTGGCCAATGGCAGGGCTTGTCCACTCTAGTGGGGGAAATGGTGGCTGGCTCTGCGGAACCTAAGGAAACAGAAGCTTGTCCCTAGCAGCTCTCTTCAGACCTGGCTGCCAGTTCTCGCCAGCAGCCGTGCCCAGTCTGTCACTCAGTTGGGCGCTCATTTCATAACTATGGAGGCCAAGGCCCAGAAAGCTTGGTGTCCCCTTCCTGCACCCAGAATAAGATGTTTATGTGGCCTCCCCACAGCCCTGGAGCAGATCCTACAGAGCACAGCAGGCACATACTGTGTAGGAGATGAGGTAAGCTGTCCCCAGGCCTCCCCAGGCCCAGCCACAGTGGCCGCCTCCCTCATGCTGACCCCAGGGCTGTCACTCTCTTCCCCTTAGACTCAGCCATCTGTCACACCCTGAGGCAGGTGGGGCTCACAGCTTCCTGAGGAGGCATCTGCAGGGGGATCTCTGCTGTGGGGCACTCCTCAGCTCACTCCCACTACACTAAACCGTCTCAAGAGGGAGTTACTCAAGGTAGAAGACTGGCTGTGAGACGATGAGGCAGGCCAGACGTCAATTGAGGGATTGCACTAGATGATGTCTGCGCAGTCCGGGCAATCCATCTTCTCTGGCCTTCTCAACCCAGAGAGTTGGTTGTCAGGGCAACTGGAGCACGGCCTGGGAGGGCACTTCAGCTCTGGGAGACAGACACGTGCAGGCCTAGGGTAGACAAGAATTGGGGGTGGGATGGTGAAAGAGCCAAAGCAGATCGTTGGTACCCCCAGTAGAGTTGCAGTGGACACACCCAGTCCAGACAGTGAGTCTGGGGTACGCACCCTGATGGGAACCCACCCAACCCTCTTTCAGGTGACCATGGCTGATCTGTGCTTGGTGCCTCAGGTGGCAAATGCTGAAAGGTAAGAGAGAGTCCTGCCACCCTCCCTTCTCCTGGCTCTGCCCACAGTCAGTTACCACTCAGCTGGTGAGGTAGCATCTCATGCAGACTCTTCACCATCCAGCCAAGGGGCCCACCATGCCAGGCCACACAGCCACTTCGGCCTGGAAGAGGGCAGAAGAAATTGGGGCAGTGCTCCTACCACGCCCACCACAGCCCAGATGATCCTGTATAGATAGCCCCTGCTCCTAAGAGGAGGTGGCTCACCTGGTGGACCCCCAAGAGCACCTGCCTGATGTCCTCAGATGTGACGTGTCTGTGCCCAGAAGTGAGCTCTACCTCTGCATCCCTCCATCAACCCATCAGTAGGGCACGAATGAGCACCTCTCTGGAAGGCATCATGCTAGGCATTAGGGATATGGAAATGTCTGGCACATTCCCTGCCCCCAAGAAGCTTACAACATGGGGGAAGAGAGAGTCTGTATATATAAATGCCTAGCACTGGGCCTTACACATAGTAGGTTCTCAAAGAAATAGGAATAGTAGGTAACAGATGCCAAACGATACTGCACAAGACCTACCCATCTTCTATGAATAAGGGCTGCCCCATCGTCCTTCCCTGGACAGCTCCCTGGACCTCATCCAGCCCTGCCTTCTGCTCCCCCTGCTGCATCAGGGCGGTCTCCCTGTGTCCCTGAAAACCTTGGCTTAGCAGGTGTTTCTCTACTACAGATTCAAGGTGGATTGCACCCCCTACCCTACCATCAGCTCCATAAACAAGAGGCTGCTGGTCCTGGAGGCCTTCCAGGTGACTCACCCCTGCCGGCAGCCAGATACACCCACCGAGCTGAGGGCCTAGCTCCCAAATCCTGCCCCGTTGGCACAGGGCCACAGGAGCAGAAGCTGGGTGGGCTGAAGAGGCCTGGAAACAAGTGAGTTAATTGAGGAGACGGGAGACTCGAACTCTAGCCCTGGATCTGCCTTCCTGCTGAAACTTGTTCCCCCTCAGTCCCCTCATCTGTCAAATGCATGTGGGGTTGGGTAGGAAGATGCTGGGAGCAGCGGGGCAGGAATACTGTTACCTATGTGACGGGGCAGTCATGAAGCTGAGATGAGAATGTGGATTAAAATGCCTGGCGTGCTCACCGTAACACCACGGGGAAGCCTGTGTGCCTTTTCTCATCTGCTTTTGTTGTGTCTGACTCCAAAGAATGCCCACGCTGAAATTTGGCATGAATTAAACTGAAGCCCAGGCCTCTACCTTGTTTGTCTAAGACTCCAGAAGATGAACACTGTCCCTAGCTGGAATCCCCTGTGCCTGGACCAGTAGAGGAAGTTAGTCAGCTGTTTGCCTACCCTGTGGCAGGCCTGGCCCATGGGACCTAAAGGCAATGAAGTACGCCCAAAAGGCTGCCTGAAAGAATCAGACAAGATCCAGGGAGATAACAGATAGAAGCAGGAAAGCATCTAGTGACTGGCTTAGTTCTCAGGGCTAGGAATGGTACTGTTGTTAAATGTTCCACTCCAGGCTGGGCGCAGTGGCTCATGCCTATAATCCCTGCACTTTGGGAGGCCGAGGCAGGTGGATCACTTGAGGTCAGGAGTTCGAGACAGGCCTGGCCAACATGGTGAAACCCCGTCTACTAAAAATACAAAAATCAGCCGGGTGTGGTGGCAGGCGCCTGTAGTCCTAGCTACTCAGGAGGCTAAGGTGGGAGAATGATTTGAACCTGGGAGGTGGAGGTTGCAGTGAGCCGAGGTCGTGCCAGTGCACTCCAACTTGGGCGATAGTGTGAGACTCCATCTAAAAAGAAAAAAAAAATTCCACTCCAGTACTGAGAGGCCATTTGGACCTCTCAACCCAGTCCCTCATCTTCAGGGCCAGCATTCTCCAGACCAGTCCCAGGATTAGGCACTCGAGGTAAATCCAGTCACAAATGGTGCTGGGAGCAGTGTGACCAGGCCAGCTCAGCAGACAAAGCAGGTACCAATGTACCACGGGCTGCTCTGGAGGGAGCAAGTTCCCATGCTTGGCATTGTTCAGGCAGAACCAGGACCATCTCTGGGCAGAGATGCCGTAGGGAGATTGGGGTAGCTTCTAGGGATGAAATGAGATGAACTTTTTAGGACCTTTACCTCCTGGAGGCCCCACCTCTGAATACTGTTGTATTGGAGATTAAGTTTCAACATGAATTTTGGAGGGGACATAAACATTTAAATCGTAGCAAAGACCATCACCTTTTTACAGAACATTTTCCAGTAGGGGCTTCTCTCAAACGGCTGAGTGGTAAGTCAAGTCCTTCCTTTCCATATCACACTCAGCAGACACCTGATCCTGATACGCTAGAGGCCACAGGGAGACTGGATACGCGGTCTTCCCGGAGCGGGAATGGCCACAGTGAAGGAAGAACAATGGAGTGGCCTGATACTGGTAATTCCAACTCTATGGAAGTAACAAGTCCCCAGAAATACTTCAGGAGGAGGAAAGCAATAGGGAGGTGCTGTCAGGAAATACCTGAGAAGAAAGCAAAAATTATAGGCTTGTGTTCCTCAGAAATTTTACATATCCATTAAGGAAAGTGGCAAACTTACCGGATAAACAGGTGATATACATATTCATAAGATACTAATTTTTTTTTTTTTATGATGGAGTCCTGCTTTGTCATGCCCAGGCTGGAGTGCAGTGGTGAGAGCTCAGGTTCACTGCAACTTCCACCTCCTGGGTTCAAGTGATTCTCCTGCCTCAGCCTCCCAAGTAGCTGGGATTACAGGCACATTGGTCAGGCTGGTCTCAAATCCCTGACCTTAGGTGATCTGCCCACACTGGCCTCCCAAAGTGCTGGAATTACAGGCGAGAGTCACCACGCCCGGCCAAGATACGGCTCCTCTTAACTTTTAGATTTTTTTTTTTTTTTTTTTTGAAGAGTCTCACTCTGTCGCCAGGCTAGAGTGCAGTGGAGCAATCTCGGTTCACTGCAACCTCCGCCTCCCAGGTTCAAGTGATTCTCCTGCCTCAGCCTCCCAAGTAGCTAGGACTGCAGGCCCACGCCACCACGCCCAGCTAATTTTTGTATTTGTAGTAGAGACAGGTTTCACCATGTTGGCCAGGATGGTCTTGATCTCTTGACCTTGTGATCCACTGCCTCGGTCTCCCAAAGTGCTGGGATTACAGGTATGAGCCACCATGCCAGGCCTAGATTTTTTATTTAAAAAAATTTTTCTTAGAGATGGAGTCTCACCATGTTGTCCAGGCTGATCTTGATCCTCCTGCCTCAGCCTCCCAAGTAGCTGGGCCGGCTCTTACTTCTAAACATAACTTATTTAGCTCTTGCTTCCAAGGTCACAAGCAATTCTACTTTCGGAGAATACTTTGAAGTAAGGATAGCTGCTGAGTTTAAGTCACAACTGCACAGGTTAAAGAACATCAAGGCTGAATGTCAAGAGCTGTAATGTGTGAGCTGCCTTTTGTAATCTTGAGCTATGTCAAGGTCAATGATATGAAACATATGAATGCTTTTAAAAGTTAAAAAATAATCTTAAGGCCAGGTGCGGTGGCTCATACCTGTAATCCTAGCACTTTGAGAGGCTGAGGAGTGTGGATTGCCTGAGCTCAGGAGTTTGCGAATAGCCTGAGCAACACGGTGAAACCTCGTCTCTACTAAAATACAAAAAATTAGCTGGGCGTGGTGGCATGTGCCTGTAATCCCAGCTATGGGAGAGGCTGAGGCAGGAGAATTGCTTGAACCTGGGAAGTGGAGGTTGCAGTGAGCCGAGATCGCGCCACTGTACTCCAGCCTGGCGACAGAGTGAGACTCCATCTCAAGAAATAATAATAATCTTAAATATATTATGTGTTGACAGAGACATATTACATCCAGCGTACCCAAACATGAATCATTAATGATCTTCTGCTACACGGAATCTGCCTGGGCTTTTTGTTAGTTGTAGTGTAGTTTCGTGATTACATTCATTTACCTCAGTTGTTTCAGATCCCTTCCTCTTTTATGCTTCAACCTCTAAAATATGTTGCAACAGAAAGCAGAGAATGATCTAACAGGTTCATTTTAGGATCACAGATATCACTGAAGGAAATATTTAAATGCTACCCTTCCCTGCTCAGATATGAGTCCTTATTCTGCAACAGACACCAGGGATGTGGAGAGGCAGTGGTTTAAAAGATAGCAAAGATATATTATGGTGTCACTTTTGTAAATGAAAACAGGCTAAATTCATATCACCCAGATTACGTTAATGATTGGCCTGGTATCCAAAGTCGAGGTTCCAAATTTGAACAGAGTATGTTCATGGGGAAACGGGCCTCACTGGGACCAAATGCTGACCTAAAACTCAGAACTCACTAATCATCACTATAAACCGTTTTTCCAATCCCAGTTCCCAGTTCATGATACTCTGCCATGAATTTAAATGCAGATGAAAGATCTATTATTAATCTTATTCTCAATTTTTTTCTTTTTAGTTTTTCTTTTATTTTTTTATTTTTATTTTTTATTTTTTTTTTGAGACGGAGTCTCGCTCTGTCGCCCAGGCTGGAGTGCAGTGGCCGGATCTCAGCTCACTGCAAGCTCCGCCTCCCGGGTTTATGTCATTCCCCTGCCTCAGCCTCCCCAGTAGCTGGGACTACAGGCGCCCGCCACCTCGCCCGGCTAATTTTTTGTATTTTTAGTAGAGACGGGGTTTCGCTGGGTTAGCCAGGATGGTCTCGATCTCCTGACCTCGTGATCCGCCCGTCTCGGCCTCCCCAAGTGCTGGGATTACAGGCTTGAGCCACCGCGCCCGGCCTCTTTTTAGTTTTTCTTAACTTTTACAATCTTAATAGATTATGAAATAATTCCTATGGGTTTATAGAATACCTTTCTTAAGGAAGATACATGAAAGACAAAGAATTTAAAATGTAAATCAGGTTCATTAAAATACAACTCAGATGTTACCAGGTGCATAGTGAAAAAGTTTATTTATGACAGATTTGAAAACTCGGAAGAGATGACAAAGAATGCACAAAAGCATCACAAAACTGTTACATAATATAAAACACAAGAACTGAGCTATTTAAAGAAGCACAGCTCAGAATCATCAGTGTAATCGCAGTAACACACACCCAGTGCCACAGGGTGACAAAAATGGTATTTTAAAAGAAAAACCACTCAGCAGGACACAAGAATTAAGTAACAATTTGGTAAGAACTCTTAGAAATCACAGATGTTGATAGCATTTCTCATGACAGGGGACATGTAAAACAAGCTGACCATAAAAAATGATTAGTTGGGATACTTTTGTATTTTAAAGAAAAAAGATAAAACAGTGACACGGTTTCTCTTCCAGACCCTTTTTGTAATGTCAGCAACAGTACATGATACAGAACAGTAAGGAAATAATGTCTTTGTGGTTGCCAATTGCTTAAATCTTTATAAAGAAAACGTGATCATCTTTCAGTCAACTGATTGATCTGAGTACATGGCACCAAAGAAAGCCCTTCAGAAATAGAAGCTAAATGGCATAAAGTAGTTTAGAAAATCTTCAAGCACCTCCCTTTATTCCAATTATCCTTTTCCAAAGTCTGGCTTTCTTATAATCCATCACTTTGAGTACAAAACAGCTGTCTTCTGGGAATTTCAAAACACTTCCCGTTATGTTAAGGGAAAATGGGTATGCCAGAGTCATGGGTTACAGGATTGCTTTCTCCAGACTTGACTTCTCTTTAACATGGCTAAATGGAAATAATTTAGCTTGGTTAAATGAAAGCTATTTCACTTAACGGGATAATCTCAGGAGACATGAGTGGAGTTTTTCATGTGGAATTTCTTAGTAAAATGTACTGTTTAGGATATGAGAGAAGGAATTAAGATAATGTTTTCCAGATGATTCTTGGCCTGATCCTAAGAATCAACAATAACAATCAATAGCAAGGAACATTAAGCATTCAACCCTGAGTGATGAAGAGAGTTCAGGAAGAGAGCCCCTTAACCTCTGAATTAAGGGCTCTTTGGTAATATCATATACCATAATATTTCAATCCAAAACTTCAAAATGGTTCATGATCCTATTTCAGAACTTTAGAAAATATACTTGTCCTCTGGAAGTAATTTCATGTATATTATTTTACCCCCAGATAAGCCACAACTACCTGCTTAAAAAATTTTTTTAAACTATGGAATTAAATAAACATGCATCTCTAGATTTCTAGGGCAACTTTTCATCATATCTTAGAATGAAGAGCCATGACATTAACTCTGCTCCACATACCTGGGGCCTAAAAGAAATCAGGTACATAAAATAGGAATCAGATCATGAGCCTCATTTCAAAGCCAGTGTCTTGCCTTTGGACTCAGTGTGTGAGGCATGCCTATTTGTAAATGAGCTTCACTATCACTGGCTTTAGTCTATAGTGTTTTCTTAGCTTAGAAATTTCTTACCTTAAGAATTCAAACAGGAGGGGCTTTGTTTGGCCTTCTTGGTTTAGGCAGGGACAATGCAACACTTGAGAGGGAGCAGTGATTTCTGAGCAAAATTCTAAGATACATTCGATAGCTTTGCTCTCCCCTCCCCCGATACTCCTACCCTTTGCCCCCTCATTTTATTTTGTTTTCACTCCTTGTGATCAATTTTAAAAGACAGTTATCAAGCAGCACAAAACGGTGTGACTTACGTCCCTCCCTTATGCTCCACTAAAACAAGTATCATACTAATGTAAATATTAGGGTCACTCCACTCCACACCTTAGAACCATTGGGGTTAAAAGGCAACCTTCTGCAGATAAGTGGTCTTAACAAATATAAAAGCAGACTTTAGAGTCTGGGTTTCAACTAATTCTGTCAAAGAGGGACTGAGCAGGACTCAAACATAAACTCATATTTCCTATAGATTAAGACGTTTTATGATAATACCTAATCCCACTGCTTTATATAAGACAATGTTCAGATTTCACCCTTCCATATACATATTATAATGGGACAATCTACACTTTTTTAAAAGCCTGAGTTTTTCTTTCCAAAATAACAAAAATATTCTTTTAAAGTGCATGTATCAATTCATTAAGGAAAAAAAACTAAGAATGGTCTAATTCCAAATTGCTACCTACTTCCATGATAAAGCTACCTGTTATCTGAGGATTAGTTTTAATATCAGAGTCCTGAGGACATGTCATCAAGCAACAGAGGTTAGCATAAAGCCCTTCCAGAGCAGCTTCACAATCACGCCTGTACTGACATGCCAGTTAGTAAGGAAAACAGCAGAGATCATGGCCTGAGGGAAAGGGGAAATATAGCGCAGGTTTTGAAAGATGGAGCCCAAGAAACAACTTTTTTTTTTTTTGAGATGGGGTCTTACTCTGTTGCCCAGTCTGAAGTGCAGTGGCATGATCTTGGCTCACTGCAACCTCCGCCTCCTGGGCTCAAGAAATTCTCCCTGCCTCTGCCTCCAGAGTAGCCGGGATTATAGGTGCCTGCCACTATGCCCAGCTAACTTTTTGTATTTTGTAGAGACAGGGTTTCACTACGTTGTCCAGGCTGGTCTCGAACTCCTGGCCTCAAGTGATCTGCCCACCTTGGCCTCCCAAAGTGCTGGGATTACAGGCGTGAGCCACCGTGCCTGGCCTCCAAGAAACATTTTTATGAAGACCACCTCCTGGGTAACCCCTGTTGAATGAAACAGGTCTGCTAAAAATCCTGGGCGCTCTGACAGAGCTGAGGTTGTCTGTGCAGGGAACATTCTCAACATTCTCTAATTGGACACTTGTCAAAAGGAACAGAATGTTAGAGTCATCTTTGCTTAAGAATTGGTAGTTTAAAATTTTTACATTTATGTGGGGAGTGTGTGTATACATATATATACACAGCAAACCAAAAATAAAATTCTAAGCCCCTCAACTGGCTGAATGGACCCCTCTCTTGGCCCAGGGGATCTCAAAGGAACCTGAAAAACTAGTCCCTGGTGGGAAGAAGGGGGTCACACATGCCTCATATTACCCTCTTCCCTTTGGAATTTAAATACAACTGACCAGCATTAACATTAAAACAGAGATTTTAAGACTAACCAAACAGACTCTTTGGGGCAATCAAATATCAAATCCCAACCTGACTCTGGTGTAGCATCACATGACAGCAGGCCCCAAAGGAAATTTACCCCCCAATATATTTATTTGACATATTTTGAAATGGCCCTGCAAAGCTGTCTCTTGTAGAGGAAATTGCATTCTGTAGAGAATCTATTAGGTCTTTTCTGGAGAGTCTCACACCTTTTAAGGTCTAAAAAGAAATATTCATCATCTGTTCTCTCTGAAGCCTGCCACCTGGAGGCTTCATCTACATGACAAGAACCTCGGCTTCCACAAGCCCCCTTTACTTTAACTTAAGCTGACTTCATCTTTTCAGGTAGAGCTTAACTCTTTTAACCAACTGCCAGTCAGGAACTCTTTGATCTACCTCTGACCTGGAAACCCCCATCTTCAAGATGTCCTGCCTTTCCAGGCCAAACCAGTGTATACCTTCCATGTATTGATTTATGGCTTTGCCTGGAACTTCTGTCTCCCTCAAATGTATAAAGCTGTTACCCGACTCCTTAGGCACGTGTTCTCAGAACCTCTTGAGGCCCCGGCACAGACTCTCAACCTTGGCAAAATAAACCTCTAAATTTATTGAGACCTGTCTCAGATACTTTTTGGTTTATAATATATGTGTATTTCTCTTAAGCTGTTTGCTGAATCTTTTCACAATAAAACATTGAGGGAAAAATCAATACTTTAAACATGTCTTCCTTTCTAAAAGCCCCATCTTTCAACAAAGTGGCAGAACTAAAACTAAAGAAATTTAAGAACTCAGTCACTCTGTATAGAGAATTCTAATCTCTCTCCTACTATGAAGCACTTTCTTTCAATTGTTTGTTAATATTTACTTGTGCTCTAGAGAACAAGATGAGGATCAAAGCAAACGATTTTTGTTTCATTGTTTGGGTCTATACATTTGGACTGGGAGGGGCTGAGAAAGTGACTATATCTTAGAATTTGCTGGGCTGTGGGTTCTCAGTAATTACCTGTGCTTCAGTAAACAATATCTTGCCCCTAAAGTTCAATTATTTCAGAAATGTAACGTGAGAATAGTGAACTAGACGGTAAAAATATCTTCTTTAGCTATTTTGTGCTAATGGAACACAGAAACCCCGACTGTTGGTGAAAAGCCAGTATGGAATGAAATGTAACCATGCCCAGGACATCAAAAGTGACCAGACACTAACAGGCACACAGAGGCGAGGGGAACAAGTCCCTTAGGCTTCCCTGATGCAACAGAACTAGGATTCCAAAGAAAATAAGCAGAGAATCTCATGGTGAAAGTCAATAATAACAAGTGTTATCCTTGGGAACTTGCTGTGTATGGCCTGACAGTTTCAATTTGAGAGAAAGGCAGAAGTTAATAATAAACAGGAAAAATAAGCAAGGCTTTCGCTGACTAGAAAACAGCTCAGTAGAAAATTATTTCACAAAGATTATATTCAGTTAGCTAAGGCATGATTCAGCTTCAATGATGCAAGAGCGGTCACTCAGCTATCCAATGGGATGACACACAGCAAATCTGCTCTTCACTGCCTCAACAGACAGTCACTAAAATAATTTCTTTAAAGGTATATAAATTTTGGCCAGTGTAATCCTCTACAAAACACATTTGCAAATATAAAATAATGGAGGTATGATGCTGCTCAGAGAATGGGAATGGTTGGCAGTCCCCAACATCCCATCCTGCTGGGGGCTTTGCTCCGAGGGGAAGAGCAGGTGCAGGATATATTGCCCTTTGATGTGATGTAGATGCTACTAGGGACTCACTGGGAGGAGCCCTGTTCCTTGAGTTATGCTACTGTAGGGACAGACGCTTGGTGTGAGGAATCCAACAATGAAGGAGTGAGTCAAAGGAAACATCACAAAGAAGGTGACTCCTCAGAGGAGACAAAGGACTCTGAAATCCTGGAATCACAGAGTATCTCTGATTGGCTAGGCAATTCCTCTGCACTCAATCCCCAGCAAATGGTCAGATTCCCTCACAGCTTAGAATTCTTCACGGGGAGTGCTGGACTGTACCCCAAACATGGAGTAAGGTGGCATCATCCATCTCTGAAGGGCCATACTCCTTGCAAAGCTGTCACAGGACTGACCTGCAGAAATAAAACCTCATCGCTTCCCAAATTATCCTAAAAATATCATCTTTAACTCCATAAAAGAGGGGGCTTCAGTGGCTCAGAACAGATGGGAAGCCTTCTGAGAAACAGATGGAAACTGTTTCAAAGGCAAAATGAAATGTGCTAAAAAAAATAAATATAGTAATAAATAAATCTAATTATTCTTCAGAATTCACAGGCAGTAACAGACATAACACGAGGAGTAAGAGACAGGGAGGTACAAACACAGAGACTGCTGAGGTCCCATCTCACTTCCGTCTCCTTCTCCGCCTGGGGGCCGGGCATCTGGTGCTCCGGTGACCACTGGCTGCAGCACCACCTGCACTCTGTGGCACTCCTGAGCCTCAGGAGTGACAGGGTAGGAAATGCTGTCACCAGGGAAATGCAAGCTTTGGTCAGGTAAAGAACAAATACAATCAGCAGCAATAGTGAAGCTTCATGATCACCTAAACTAAGGGACTCTGAACACCAAAAGCTTTAAGCCCTCAATGCAAGAAACCTAAATGCAGAAACTTTGGAAACCTGATTGGGTTTCACTGCATTTGATTCCAAAGCAACATTTCTAAATAGCACTCCTACTCTAAAGACAAAAAAAAAGTGGTGAGGACTCTGCAGTGGTTTTCTGTTTTTCATCTTCTCTCTCAGATTATATCATTCCTCCTTTGATTATACCAAAAAAAAAAAAAATAGTAACACTTGACTTTCAAATATGTGGGTTCTGACATCAATTCAGTACCTAATTTCCACTCTCTCCACTTGGACTGCCGGTGCCCATGGTAAGGGAAACCAGCTCTTAGAACAGGAAACAATGGAGGCAGTTTTTCTTCCCACAAGATCTTAGGTTACACTGATCATCACTTTAGATTGCATGAAAGTTCTTGCTGTAATGGCAAAAACATAGACTTAGGAAAGAGAAAGGAGGAGGCGTCTACCATCAGGAATAGTAACAGCCCTCCAAAGGCAGTGTGGTCTCCCAGCTATGCAGAGACCAAGAATAACCAGCAGGCAGGAATATGGCAGTGGTGACAGGCTGGATAGAGCTTTCTCCAACCAAAAGATTGGGCTCCTTCATGGACAATGTGCTTTTCCCTCTTCTGGCACCTCAAAAAGTTAAAGAGAGTGGGTGCCACTAAATGCACTGGCAATAAGGGCTCTGGGAGAGGAGAGGGCAGCAATCTGAATGATAAACCTGTGCCAAGATGAATCTATTTTTAAAAAACAACACCCTGCTTCCTTTCAGGCTTGTGCCCAATGGGTGCCTTCAAGAGGGAATCTGCTGGAGTCTGAAGCAAGAAGAGTATGAGTCAGGGACCACAGAACAGGGGCACTACACCACCACCTGCAGAAGCCAAGAAGGGGAAAAAGCTACATGGGCCAACAGTGAGGCACGCCAGACAGGGTGTGAGGCTCAGGAGCCCCACATGAACCTTTGGCTCTTGCCTATCCCAAACAAGAGGCACCAGCTGGCAGCCTGCTTCAGCCAGCAAATACAGCCTGCCCCCATCCCAGCAGTCCTTCAGCTGGTGTAGTAGATGTGGAAGTAGAGAGTCTTGTTGCGCAGCAGGGAGTAGGAGTTGTCAAACTTGAGCAGGTAGATGCCCTCACCAGGGTAGTCATGGCTGCCAGCCTGCACGTCTCGGTGGCTGTCCCGCCGGTACACAGGCATGACCTCCCCATAGCGACCCCGCAAGGAGCTCCTGGAGCCTCTCTCCACATCTCCAGCTGGAACAGGTTCTGCATGAGCAAAATGGCAGAGTGTTTGGATACGTGTTCAGAGACTGCGTAAGTCCTGCCTGAAGGTGAGCGGAAGGACCAGGTGACCCAGTGACTTTCAGAGTGCGGGGAGGTTATTGCCCTCCTACAGACAGACATCTGGAAATGTCTGGTGATCTTTTGGTCATCACAGTGACTACTAGGTGATACCTGCATTTAGTACCCAAGGGTCCAGGAATGCTAAAATCAGGATAGCACCTACACAGCAAAGAAGTGTCCTATCCCAAATGCCAATAATGTCTCCACTGAGAAACAATGATTTAGCCTGATAGGAGCCTTCCTAGCTTCAGAAGTGTCTGGACATTTCTGAGAGGGAGAAAGAGATATTTAGAAGGAAAGATCCTGACATTCTTTCATTTAATAGGTGAAAGGACTAGCTAATGGAGATAGGAATTGCAAATAAACATTCTGTAAAGTGACCCTAGCACCTTCACTTGGCTTCCTGAAAAGCAGCAAATAAGAGACAAGGTTCTCCTCTTTCCCAAAGACCTGTAGATTTCCCTGCAGCTTGCTTTTCTTTTTTTTTTTGAGACGGAGTCTCGCTCTGTCCCCAGGTTGGAGTGCAGTGGCCCGATCTCTGGCTCACTGCAAGCTCCGCCTCCCGGGTTCACGCCATTCTCCTGCCTCAGACTCCTGATTAGCTGGGACTACAGGCGCCCACCACCACGCCCGGCTAATTTTTTGGGGTTTTTTTAGTAGAGACGGGGTTTCACCGTGTTAGCTTTCTATGAAGCACGTTAAGGGATTGATTGTAAGATTATATAAGAAAATCAAGGAATAAGAGGAATAAGACTAATGCTTAGGACCTAATCTTAAATTACCTGAAAAAATGCCTCTGGCCCATCCTTAGTAGACACCACAGATACAAACTGGAGTGGAGCCCAGAGACCCTTATAAAACTTCTCTGGGCGTGAAGTAAAGAAGTAACCAATAGTGAGCCAGCTATGAGAGTCTGGGATAGGGAGAGAATGGGTACTTGTAGCAAACTGTAATCACTCACTTTGGTTCCAGGCCAAGAATAAATATCTCCAAACTAAAAGAGAGATGTAAAATAATCTCTGGCTTACCTGCAACCTGAAAGACCATCCCTCTAAACTGCAGCATGACTCACCCTCTCTCTGCTCCCACCCCATCCCTGCCCTCAGGAAGGCGCTGGGAAAACAATGAGGTACTGGGAAAACAATGAGGTACGGATTAAAGGAAAAGAGGCTTTCTTTCAACTAAGGCAGCAGTACCAACCTCATCACAACGTTCTCTTTGGCCTGTACTACTCAGCTTAGCTTGTAATGCTGAGTTCCTCAACTGCTTTCGAAGGAAGAAGAAGACTGGTACAACACAGGAAATGGTCACCAGAAATTAGGTTAAGCCAGAAAACTGCAAATTATGTTACCATTAAATTTACCTTCAATCTCTTCCTCCTCTTCCTCTTCTTCATCCTCATCATCACTGGAATCACTGACCTGCACAGTTATGTCAGTGGTAGTTACAGGGGTCCAGTCAAAATAAACTCCAAAGCCAATGTCATAGTCATCGGTCGCAAACTCCCAGCAGACACGCTTCCCCTCTGGATGAGTAGGTACCCGGATGGTCACCACCTCACCACGCTTCACCACCAGACGGCTGTTCTTCTCTTTGCCCAGCTTGCTTTTGAATTCCTTCACCTTGGCGAAGGTCCAGATGCATGGAGGAGCCATCAGAGGTGGGGAGACTGAAAGGACAGGCAGCTTAGCACTGAGAAACCATGAGGAAACATGAGTACCCCCGGCATTTTGCTAAGAGAGGTTGGCACAGTCAGACATTCTTTCTACTGGCTTCTTTGACTTCCTTTCACAAGTCATTTCCTTTCCTTCCATTTGTCTGTCTGCCTGCCTTTCTTTAAGTATCTACTGGAAACAAACCACCTCCTATACTCCCAAAGGTCTCACCTTTCCTGTGGTCCCCCAGAAGATCTGCAGATTCCAAATCAGCTGAAAGAACATCTATAGCTCCTGTATGTTCAGACTGGATCATAACGATGTCCCCAGACCTCTGTGGAACTTGATACTTGGCCATCTGCACAACAGAACTCTGGTTAAAGGAGTATTAGAGTGGCAGATTCTAATTAATCTTTTTGCATGAAGGCTGCCCCACCCCTGCTCGATTATCTCCACTATCCCCACTCAAAGCTTAATGTACTAGTCAATATTCCTTCTCTTTCTTCCAAATAGGAGTTGCTAATAAATTCTACTAATTTTTTAAAGCCACCAAAATATTACATTGTTTAAAGACTGTTTCCTACCTTTTGCAACTTTCCTGCTCCAAACCTTTTATAAGGTCCTTGCCCACCAACACCCTCGCAGGTTGTTGACAGTATTTGCATCGACCATGATTCTGGGCCATGCCTTGGTCTTACCTCACCTGCACAGTACTTCCCTGTGGCTCCTCTCATTAACAGCTCTTGCTCCTAGGGTTTAGTTTGACTCCCACTCTGCCACACAGCCTCCTGCTACAGTTCCCACTCAAGGGTTACTTCTACATTACTGTCAATCAGCTCTCCAAAGCACTGCAGAGACAGAATCTGGTTTTTAGTCTTTCTCTCATCCAAAGCCCACCTCAGGCTACAGGTTGTCTCAGTCTTGAAGTCACTAACAGTGTTCTATCAATAGTTACAATTTCACCTTAGACCAGCCCCAGGACTTGCATTTAAATGGTACATTTGCTGCCAGACATCTGACTTACATGGAAGAATGCAAATGGCATTTGATAACCCATTTGCTAACCCATGCAGGAGCTTACAACATCTCCCTGGTGAGTTTCCCTTCAAATCACTCAGATTAGTGTTCCTGGTTTCATGCTATTATACCTTAATTTCCTGCCCCTTCTCCAAACAGTTGGCAGGCAATTCAACAAGAAATCTATACCTATTGCCCACAGGGGAGAGCACATCAGTGAGTCAGCAATCCAGTTAAGAGGCTGGAATTGTGTTTGTGAGAAATAAATAAATCCTCCCAGGCTAACTGAAGTGAATCAGACTTTGGCTAGTGTGCTTGAACAAATCCTTTTCTAAAATGCTAAATAAAGGATTAGGTTGCAACATATTAGCTCCACAGCCGTAGTAAACTCTCTAACAGCCCTCAGTTTCCTCATTTCTTTCTTTTTTTTTGAGACGGAGTCTCGCTCTGTCGCCCAGGCTGGAATGCAGTGGCACGATCTCGGCTCACTGCAAGCTCCGCCTCCCGGGTTCACAGCATTCTCCTGCCTCAGCCTCCCGAGTAGCTGGGACTACAGGCACCCGCCACTACGCCCGGCTACTTTTGTATTTTTTAGTAGAAACGGGGTTTCACAGTGTTAGCCAGGATGGCCTCGGTCTCCTGACCTTGTGATCTGCCCGCCTCGGCCTCCCAAAGTGCTGGGATTACAGGCATGAGCCACCGCGCCCGGCCTCATTTCTTTCTTTCTCTCTTTCCTTTTTTTTTGAGACAGAGTTTTGCTCTTATTGCCCAGGCTGGAGTGCAATGGCGCGGTCTCGGCTCACCGCAACCTCCGCCTCCCATGTTCAAGCAATTTTCCTGCCTCAGCCTCCTGAGTAGCTGGGATTACAGGCACCTGCCAACACACCCAGCTAATTTTGTATTTTTAGTAGAGACAGGGTATCTCCATGTTGGTCAGGCTGGTCTCGAACTCCTGACCTCAGGTGATCTGCCCACCTAGGCCTCCCAAAGTGCTGGGATTATAGGCATGAGCCACCATGCCCAGCCAGTTTCCTCATTTATTAAATGGAGACACCATGGCACCTATCTCACAAGGTTGTTCTCAGGAGTAAATGAAGTGTTACAGATACAAATGCTTGTAAACTGTGAAGTATTATACGAATCTAATTATCACGCCTGGTGTTGCCTTCATTGACACTAATACCAACCATTATTCTAATACATATGCTAATAAATGATAGAAACAACCCCACCCCCTACCTCCACGGCAGGGGTGCTACTACACTCTCACTTCCATACAGCTACCTGAAGGGCTGGGGCAGGAGGATCACTTGAGCCCAGGAGTTTGAGGCTGCAGTAAGCCATGACTGCACCACTGCACTGAAGCCGGGTGACAGAGTGAGACCTCTGTCTCAGAAAAAAAAAAAAAAAAAAAAAAAACAAGGCCAGGTGCAGTGGCTCACGTCTGTAATCACAGCACTTTGGGAGGCCGAGACGGGTGGTTCACCTGAGGTCAGGTGTTCCAGACTAGCCTGGCCAACATGGTGAAGCCCTGCCTCTACTAAAAGTACAAAAATTATCCGGGCGTGGTGGCAGGCGCCTGTAATCCCAGTTACTCGGGAGGCTAAGGTAGGAGAAACGCTTGAACCCGGGAGGCGGAGGTTGTAGTGAGCCAAGATCGTGCCACTGCACTCCAGCCTGGGCAACAGAGGGAGACCCTGTTTCAAAAAAAAAAAAGAAAAAAGCTTCTATGGAATCTTTATCATAAATGCTGAATAGATCTACCACAAAAAAAGCAAGAGCAAAATAGTCCAAAATGACTTCGGGCTCCTTAATGAAGAGGATTTTAGAGAACACATGAACATTCATTCTAACACTTCGTTTTCTGAATAGGTGCCTACTGGGTGCTAGTACAATGACGGGCCCTGTGGAAGATACAAATAATCCTTCTCCAAATAATAATGAAAACCAAGATGCCCTAAATTAGAGGGCAAAGAGAGAATTCCAGGAACCACCCTCGCAGTGCTATCTAATTCCAACCCATCCACTATGTGTCCACATTCTGGTGCCTCCCTTCATAAGAAAGAGCCAGAATCCGCCCCCTACCTCATTGAGGACCTGGGCCTGGTCTGCAGGCAGCAAATCCTGTTTCACCAAAGCCTGAGCCTCCAAGGCACCAGTTGCTTTCCGCAGATCTTCCGTGGTATCCTTACTCACTGGAGATACCATCTGTGGCCTCTCAGAGGAAGAGAGCATGTCAATTCAAGGGCTCTTTGAAAAGACGCAAGCATCCTGGAGAAACTTTGAAATAAAACAACATTCAAAACACCCCCAGCCCCACCTGCTCCTGGTATTTAGCCCTACTGTCGCTTTAGCCGACCACTGCCCAGGGCTGAATTGGTCCACAGTAAAGTGTTGACAGTGTGAAAACAAAGACTAAGGCCAGGTCGAAAGCCAGGAGAACCATGAAAAATACACAGCTCCGTCATCTGAGATGGGCCGCTGCTCTGGTTTTCTTCTTGTCAATGTTGTTTCTTTTATTTATTTATTTTAGTTGACAAAGTGTATATATTTATGATGTAAAATGTGCTGTTTTGATATATGTATATATTGTAAAATGATTAAATTGAGCTAATTACCATATCCATCCCCTCACATACTCCTTTTTGTGGCGAGAACATTTAAAATCTACTGTCTTAGCAATTTT
>NW_012116265.1:16506118-16509604 GCF_000951035.1 Colobus angolensis palliatus | reverse complement strand
AAAAAAAAAAAAAAAAAGTTACATAGAGAACTGTCCCTCTCAGCCAGACCAGAAGGATAAGTATATATTTTCCGGAACAAAGTAAAAAGCCTTCTAGGTAGAGGAAATAACATGAACAAAACAGCTGTGAAAATGTGTGGTGTATTTAAAGAACAAATATAGTCTGAGACTGCACATAATACCATATAGTAGTAGTGTTTTGGCATAAGGCAGCAAAAGGTAAACTGGGACAAGTTGTAAAGAGTTTTATAAACCTTGCTGAAAAATGTAGACATTCTATAGGCAATGGGGAGCCACTAAAGGTTTCAATGAAGGCAAGAAAAATGATAAAACTGTATTAGCGATAATGTACCTTCTCCATTCCAAAAAAAGAAGGGTAAGATATTTTCAAAATGAGAAAACAAGGCCAGGTGTGGTGGCTCACGACTGTAATCCCAGCACATTGCGAGGCCAAGGCAGGCAGATCACTCGAAGTCAGAAGTTCAAGACCAGTCTGGCCAACATGGTGAAACTAAAAATACAATTTACTAAATAAAAATTTAGTATATTTAATAATTTAGCAGATAAATAATAATTTAGTAGGTTGTAAAAATACAATCTACTAAAAAATACAAAAATTAGTTAGGTGTGATGGTGCAGGCCTGTAATCCCAGCTACTTGGGAGGCTGAGGCAGCAGAATCGCTTGAACCCAGGAGGCAGAGGTTGCAGTGAAACGATATCACACCACTGCACTCCAGCCTGGGTGACAGAGTGAGACTATCTCAAAAAAAAAAAAGAAAAAAGAAAGAAAAAGAAACAAAACAAAAAAGGATATAAGCTCAAAAACAAGACAGACATTTCCAAGAATCAAAACAGAAACTCAGAACAGTGCAGGAGGCTGACTCCATGATGATGTTGGGCTCTTGGACCAAAAGCAGGCTATGGTAGTTGGAAGTGCTGTCCCTATGGGATCTATGGTAGTTGGAAGTAGAGTTCCTACAGGATCACTGAAGCTAGCAGGTTTCAAAGAAAAAGAAGAGGGACCAGAGCCAGGCTGGATGCATGAAGGAGCTGAAGTAGGGTGGAATACAGCTTCTCTTCCAACATTTTCAAAGAAAGAAGGTTGAAAATGAATACTGGTAACTGTGCCTTGAGACTATAATCCATTAAAAGTCATAGGCCTAAAGAGACAGGAGGATACACATGTATGAGTGAAGGGGAGAGGGGCAGGGAGAGAGGGAGAGGGAGGGAGGAAGAGAAGAGAGAGACAGAGAGAATATGTGTATGTGTGTGTGTGTGTGTGTGTGTGTCAAAACCAAGTGGTGGTATCCCAGAAGTTCAACAATGATTTAATGTTAGATCATTAATTTAATGTATGACATTAACTTATTATATGAGAAAGCCCATATGATCATTTAAATTAGTAAAATTAAACTATTTGATAAAGCTAAATATTCATTCTTAACTTTTTTTTAAAAAAGGAAACTAGTCTCATTAAACTAGGAATAGAAAGGAACATCCTTAACCAAATAAAGAATATTTCCAAAGTTCTACAGTGAACATAGTACTTAATGGTGAAATATACCAGTACAGCCAGTAAAGTCAGGAGTGAAGCAATGGTGGCTGCCATCATTGTTTCTATTCCATATTCTGCTTAAGAAAGCAGAGTAGGAAAGGAAATTGCAAAAATACAAAGATGAAACAAAGGGGAAACCACAGGAAATAAGACCAGTTAGGAAGTTCTTGCAAATTCCAGGTAAGAGATGATGACTCTATGAAGGAGGCAGCAACCTTGGAAAGGAGAACACTTAAATTCTTGAGACACTAAAAACTACCAATGTTAATTTTTTCTTTTTTCTTTTTTTTTTGAGATGGAGTTTCATTCTTGTTGCCCAGACTGGAGTGCAATGGTGTGATCTCAGCTCCCACAACCTCCATCTCCCGGGTTCAAGCAATTCTCCTGCCTCAGCCTCCTGAGTAGCTGGGATTACAGGCATGTGCCACCACACCCAGCTAATTTTGTATTTTTAGTAGAGACGGTGTTTCTCCATGTTGTTGGTCAGGCTGGTCTTGAACTTTTGACCTCAGGTGATCCACCCACCTCGGCCTCCCAAAGTGCTGGGATTACAGGCTTGAGCCACCGTGCTTGGCCGTGAATAGTTGATTTTAAAGATGCAAGAGAATGATTTATGCTCTCTTCCATTTCCCCTGGCTTCACAAAAACTAGAAAATTAGTGCCAGGTCTGTAGCACAATAACCCAGGCCTTTTGGAAATCTGTTGCCGATAAACGGTGACATGGATTTTTTTTGAATGACAGTTATCAAAGTATGGTCTGGGGACCCTTGGGGTCCCCAGGACCCTTCAGGGGAGTCTGCGAAGTTCAAACTGTTTCATAATAACACTAAAATGTTATTTCCCCTTTTTTATTCTCATTTTCTCAAGAGTCTGCAGTGGAATTTTCCAGAGACTATATGACATGTGATATTGCAATGGAATGAACTCAGAAGCAGAGCTGAGAATCCAACTGTCTTTTATTAAGCCAAACATTAAAGAGATTTACAATGTCTCTCTTTGTACTACATTCTTTGCTTTGAAAATTAGTTGTTTTTAAATAAAAACATGTTTTATATATAGCATGTAATGAGCTCATTATTTTTAAATGAACAAATAACCATATTCTAATTTTTCAGTTTTAATTTCTAATATAGTAAATATTGATAGGTATAACCCACACAAACAAAAATTCTTTGGGTCCTCAATCATTTGTAAGAGTATAAAAGTCTGAGAATCCCTCCTTGAGGGCATCATTTCCTTGAAGAGGCTGAGTAAATGTCTGGAAAATGGTAGTATACACCTCATGGGGGAAACAGAAGGAGGCTTTATTTTAGAGTTTATTAGTTTGTTTCTTTCCTTTTTTAACATAAACAGAAAAATCACTCCTATTTTACAAGTTACCTCTTCAGATAAAACAGAGTCTTGTTTCGGAATATCTAAAATTACTCCAGCCTACCTCAGGACAGACAAGAGGAGGTCACTCCAAGAATCAGAGCTGTGGGATTCTGTTGATCTTTATACGTTCACTTGGGTAATTCAGTGTGAGCTGTAAACTGGCCTAGGCTGTGGACCTATTTTAACACTCTTCAACCCAGAAATTATAGTCCATTTCTGTTTCTTGACACTGTATCATCTGCCTCCTCTATTAGAAAGTAAGCTTGGTGGCAGGCACTGGCTCTCACTGCCTCTGTATGCACAGCACCGGAAACCAAGCCTGCCACCTGGAACTCTAACACCTTTTTTTTTTTTTGAGACAGTCTCGCTCACTGGGGTATAGTGGCATGATCTCGGATCTTGGCTCACTGCAACTCTGCCTCCCTGGTTCAAGCAATTCTCTTGCCTCAGCCTCCCAAGTAGCTGAGACTACAGGTGTGCACCACCACACCTGGCTAATTTTTTGTATTTTTAATAGACACAGGGTTTCACCATGTTGGCCAGGCTGGTCTCAAAC
>NW_012116265.1:16503436-16505148 GCF_000951035.1 Colobus angolensis palliatus | reverse complement strand
CCGGGAGGCGGAGCTTGCAGTGAGCTGAGATCCAGCCACTGCACTCCAGCCTGGGCCACAGAGCCAGACTCCCTCTCAAAAAAAAAAAAAAAAAAAATAGCTACCCCTTCCTGGCCTTGTCACTGTCATTTTTCTTCACTGCACCTATTACTGCCTGACATTATGTGGAGCATATTTTGTTGATTGCAAGATGCACACTGGCTTTTAGATTTTAACACAACTGAAAAACAGGATGTCTTAAAAATTAATGATATCTTAAAAGTGCCGTGGGCCTGGACTGACGTCAAGTCTTTCCGCAAGAGATTTGCATTTGCTTCTGCCAGTACTTAGGAATGCTACCAATCTGAGGCGCCTTGAAATTAAGTTCTCTGTTTAGGGTTTTGTTTAGATCATCCTGGCAGAGTGAATTTAGACAAGACACTGGCTAATACCAATTTGTGGTTACTATTCTCAGGGGAGATTTTTTCCTCCTATGACAGTGTCAAGTTGGAGACAATCAAGTTTCCTTGCTGTCCTTTTCTGTGTGGGGGATTTTTTTCTTTATATTTTTACTGAAGGTCCAGGCTTTTGGTATCCCAGCTCCATATGGGGGTGTCTATTAGAAGATCCATCTTAAGCATTTCTTCCTTTCTTGGTGGTACACAAAAGTACATCTTACAGTTGATGGCAACTTAAGAGTCTATAGAGTATGATGTATAATTGTTTTCTGTCCACTTCCCCCACTAGAACGTAAGTTCCCTGAGAGCAGTAACTTGTTCATTTGTGGTATCTTTAGTACCTAGAACGGTATCAGGTACATGGTAGGCTCCCAACAAACATCTGTTGAATAAATAAGTATTAGCCCCAAAATGTATGTTGAATAAAAAAATGAACAAGTTAATTTTTGCTTGGGAATAAAAGAGAAATTCTGGATCAGACTATCATTTATAATATTGGAAAGGTGAGACTACAACAGGCTATCTGAATCATTAGCCTGACTTACTGTGTGTGACATCTAAAATTTAGTCTCTTCGTCTTTGTGCATGGTACTCTGAAAAAACATGATTCTGCTTATTTAAAAAACATATTTTATGGCTCGCTGTGGTGGCTCATGCCTGTGGTCCTAGCTACTCACAAGGCAGAAGTGGGAGGGTTGCATGGGTCCAGGAGCTTGAGGCTGCAGGCAGTTATGACTGCTCACCGTGCTCCAGCCTAGGCAACAGAGCAAGACTATGTCTCAAGAACTAATTAAATAATAAGATTATGTTAAACAGGATATGTGCCACCCATGTAAATTTAATATTCACATTAGCATTTTATGCTCTGGAGAATTAGAAAAGGGTATTTGGGGAAAGATGAATTTCAAATCACTTGATGCTGGTGATAAGCCACGTAAAGGAAAAGTCTCTGCTTTAAGCTTCTGGTTTGTACTGACCTGGAGCAGGGAGGCCATCTCAATGGAAGTGGAGAGCCTGGCCGGCCAGCCAGCCTCACTAGAAAAGATAGAAAGTTGTGCCGTTTCCATTTCCAATAGACACATAAGCATTAAGAAGTGAGCCTCAGGCATCACACTCAGTGGATTTTTATCTTTGCTCAGCAAATGTTGGAAACAAAAGTTAAAAATTAAATCCCTAGGCCGGGTGCGGTGGCTCAAGCCTGTAATCCCAGCACTTTGGGAGGCCGAGACGGGCGGATCACGAGGTCAGGAGATCGAGACCATCCTGGCTAACACG
>NW_012116265.1:16502208-16503136 GCF_000951035.1 Colobus angolensis palliatus | reverse complement strand
AGAAAACATCTCAAAAAAAAAAAATTAAGGCCAGGCGCAGTGGCTCATGCCTGTAATCCCAGCATTTTGGGAGGCTGAGGCGGGCAAATCACAAGATCAGGAGATAACACCATCCTGCCTATAACACGGTGAAATCCCATCTCTACTAAAAATACAAAAAATTAGCCGGGCGCGGTGGTGGGCGCCTGTAGTCCCAGCTACTCGGGAGCCTGAGGCAGGAGAATGGCGAGAACCCGGGAGGCGGAGCTTGCAGTGAGCCGAGATTGCGCCACTGGACTCCAGACTGGGCAACAGAGCGAGACTCCGTCTCAAAACAACAACAACAACAACAAAATTAAATCCCTTTGTGTCCAAGGATGTTCTGCGTTTCTTATTTTAAAAAATTTATTGACACTCCGAAGTACAAAACAGTTTTGTGTACTTTGGTGATGGACACCGTAAACACCCTGACTTGATCACCATGCATTACATACACACAAAATATGTATCACAGACCCCATGAATCTGCACAAATTTAAAAAAAAAAACACCTCTGTGCCAAACCCATCACCCAAAGGTCCTTCAGATCAGCAGGTACAGAAAAGGGATGATGGCAAGAAGATGGAAAGGAGTTCTCCTCAGGAGATTTGATGAAAACATGACTGGTCTCAAATAATCAAAGCCTTGAGGAGGCTACATCTTCTATAGGATTATTATGTATATTAGCTGAGTAGCTCCAGGCATAGAACTGAAAACTCTCTGGCTGGTTATGAGAATAAGCTATGGAGCTGAACAAAACTAAAGCTATGTAAACTTGAGCAAATTATTGAACTCACTGCTTCATTGGCTTCATCTTTTTTTTTTTGAGATGGAGTCTCGCTCTGTCGCCCAGGCTGGAGTGCAGTGGCGCGATCTCGGCTCACTGCAAGCTCCACCTCCCGGGTTCACG
>NW_012116265.1:16496445-16497223 GCF_000951035.1 Colobus angolensis palliatus | reverse complement strand
GCGCACCCGGCCTCATTACCATTATTACAGAGGAACATTTAAAAAAAAAAAAGGCTATTATAACCAACTATAATTATACTTACTAATCATACAAATTATTTCACATGCAAGAGGAAAGAGCTTCTAAATGGAACTCAAGAAATAACGGATTTTTGAAATACCTTGACATCTGCCACCACTTCCAGACATCAATTTTGTGTGGAGACCACAGGATTACTGGGCAACACTGTCCCATGAACTGATTAGTTGGACTACAATACTCACTAGCTCAGGGTTCTCTAATATACAAGTTTTCATTAGTTATTCTATTAGTGCTTCATGGTTTCTACTCTTTCCAGGGCTCAGTACATCTCTTCTCTCTCTGTTATACATTCTGGTACCAACGATGGTGGTTGGATGGGATGGGCAGAGAAGGAAATTAAGAAAGACAACCTAAAGGCCATCAAAATGGTTTAATCTGAAAATTACAGAATAAAAAAATTCCAACTGCTTTTGTGAGGGCATATGTATGTGTGTATACATTTTATAAAACCAAACATGCATTCTCTTGCAAGTCCACTTGGAATCTCCTTCAAATATTTTAACATTTGAACATGATCTTCAGGAGAAAATAAATGAGGACACTACACTAGACTATTTGTTATAGTTTTATTCTCTGAGAGTAAAGGAAAAATGTACAACCTGAAATAGACCTGACATTGCCCCTAAACACACTTGAGGGTTGATTCATGACAAAACTATCCACAATTTTTTGTTTTTTTGTTTGTTTGTTTTTTTG
>NW_012116265.1:16492872-16494970 GCF_000951035.1 Colobus angolensis palliatus | reverse complement strand
CTAACACGGTGAAACCCCGTCTCTACTAAAAATACAAAAATTAGCTGGGCATGGTGGCACGTGCCTGTAATCCCAGCTACTCAAGAGGCTGAGGCAGGAGAGTCGCTTGAACCTGGGAGGCAGAGGTTGCAGTGAGCTGAGATCGCACCACTGCACTCCAGCCTGGGCGACAGAGCGAGACTCCATCTCAATTAAAAAAAAAATTAATAAAAAGAAATCAATCATATTTCTCAGAAAGCTGATGGCTAAATTAGGCAGAACATAGAGGGCAGAGTGGGATGTAAGATAAACTGAATTTAGAGTCAAAGTATAAAGTGTCACTTCTATATTCAATAAGCTCAGATCAATGTACCCAAGGTCAGGTAAAGGACTTTTGTAATTTCATTTATTTATTCAATCACTCATTTACCAATGATTTATTGAATAACTAGGTGCCCTCAAGGAATATATAGGTGAAATGCATAATGAAGGCCATGTTCTCAAGCTCAAAACAAGCCTATGATTGGCTGGCATTATCACAGCCATTTTTGCAGTAAAGAACTTAAGGCATAGAGACAGGATTCAAACCGAGGCAGTTGTGCTCTTAACATCAGATGCTACTTAGTTTTCTGGGTTATTCATTTAGTCTTTCCTTGAATACTCAGAGAGCATATGGTTTAGTGCATCCAGACAGCCCCTCATTTAACTCCCTCTGTGTAAGACAGCAAGACACTGAAGACTGAAGTTTACTTCTCAACACAAAAATGCAACTTAATTAAGTAAACTTCAAACATTGAAAGTTTCAGAGTTTGGTAGCAAAGTCAAAGTGAAAATGGCAGGCACAATTTTTAATCCAAGCCTAATCTAGTCTCATGTTTTATATGTGAGCGAGATCTATTTTTCTTTTCTTTTCTTTTTTCTTTCTTTTTTTTTTTTTTTTTTTTGAGACAGGGTCTCCCTCTATCACCCAGGCTGAAGTGCAGTGATACAATTACGACTCTCAGCTTCTCAGCAACCTCAGCCTTCTGGGTTCAAGCGACCCTCTCACCTCAGCCTCCTGAGTAGCTAGGACCACAGGCACATCCCAACATGCCAGACTAATTTTTTTATTTTTTGTAGAGATGGGGGTCTCACTATGTTGCCCAGGCAGGCTGGTCTTGAATCCCTGGGTTCAAGTGATCCTCCCACCTCAGCCTCCCAAAGTGCTGAGATTACAGGCGTAAGCCACTGTGCCCATCCAAGATCTATTTTTCTTTTGGTCAATTCAGTCTCATAGGCAGAAAGACCTTAGAGCTCCTGCCACCCAACTGTTCTCCCAACAAAGAAACTGAGTCTAAGACACTGTTCCCCAGTCTCTGCTACTCTATAAAGAGGCCCATGAACTGAGGGAAAATGCAAAGAGAAGGTTCTCCCTTATGTTGACATAAGTGAAATGTGCTTTCTAATAAATTCTATTCTTTGACCACTACTCCCCACAGTATCCTTTCCCATATTGACAGCTGGCTGTCACATTTCCACAAGTTCCTTCTCAGGCTGGTCGTCTTCATACCACACAGCTTGTGACCATGCTGCCCCCCATAGCTGCTCCACTTAGTTTGTTCCATTTAAAGAAAGGAGCCAAAATGAACAACTTTTCCAGGTGTGCTCCAATCCATGCAGACTATACTGACAATAACCTCTTAAAAAGGACACAATATTTCTTGACATAATACCCTAACCAGGCACTAGATTTCTTAACTGCAAACTTACTGTTGGCCTAAATAAGTCAGTCAAGATCTCCAGGGCTTATAAAAATAAACTTTTTCCAAGCCCACTCTCTCCTATGCTCTATTTTTAAAACAGAGTTTTGGAAAATAATTGACTTTTTAACTTAAAACCAGGACTTTACATACCCTATTACTTATTTCAAATTAACTTTTTGAAATTACACTAATAATGCTTTGTTCATTGTAGAAAAAAGTAAGTACAGATAAGAAAACATTTTGCATGTAACCTTCTAGACTTTATTTCCTTTAAAATAAATTTTTAATATACAGATAATCCATTGTTCACTGTAAAAAAAAATCAGGAAATACAGATAAGCAAAACAACAACAAACTAACCATAACCCCACTAACCA
>NW_012116265.1:16488839-16491721 GCF_000951035.1 Colobus angolensis palliatus | reverse complement strand
GTGACCCACCGTGGCCAATAAACACTTTTAATGAACATTTTTCAGAGTCAATAAAGATAGGGCTATATCATAATTTTAAATGGCTACATATTATCCCATATGTTGTCCCATTATTTCTTTAACCAATTCTTAATCTTCTACTGGTAGAGCTAGTGCTTATTCCAAATCTTTCATTGTTATAGACAATGATGCTGTATCTTTCACTGTTAGAGATAATGATGGTCTATTAGCAGCATCTACAACCCTTTCTTAAGAACCTCCCCTGTCAACAGCCTTGGAAGTGGTAGTTCGTATGATGAAGGTACATTATGTTGGCCATAGTTCATTGGTTTTGGGTGAGCACCCGACCAAAAGTCAGTCCAATTCTCTTCCGTAAAATCTGGAGTTGGTATCCAAGACAGAAACAGGCTGTGGAGAACCTTTGTGAGTTTAGGAGCTGAGCTTGCCTTTTGGGAGAAGCCTTCACAGGCCATGTAAAAGCAGATGACTAAGCAGAGAAGATAATTTTCAAAGAGAGTACAATGATGCATTCAAGTAAAGGGAAAGAGAAACAAGGGGACCTCTGGGTTTAGGAGAGAAACAGACCAGAGAGGCTACTTTGTAACCCCATGAAGTTCAAGTGTGATCCTGCAATTGGAGTCTGTAAGAAGCCTTACATACTAACAATGAGCTCTTTTCTTCTTTTTATTGTGAAATAAACCACACATATGAAAGACTGCATGAAAAGAAAATACAAAGCTAAAATATTAATAATACAAATACCTGCATACCTTACTAACTAGGTGAATTATTAGTACTTTAGAATTCCCCTGCCCAATGCCCTTTCCTATCCTATATTCCCTGTTCCAAATTCTGAGTAAATTATTCCTTGTTATTCTTTATATATTTTAATTAATTACTGCTGTTTAAAAACCTTTTTTATTGTAGAAAATGTTAAACATATACAAAATCACAAAATTGTATAACAGTAGAACGAAGACTCATGTACCCTACCTACCTTCTCAACAAGATTTTATTTGGCCTTTTTTCCTCCATGCCCTACCGTCTTGGCCCATCCACCAATAGTGGATTACTTCAAACAAAGCCCAGACGTCATTGTATCTACCATTACATTCATTTACAACAAATTTCTAAAGAAAAAGACTTTCAACACAGGTACAACAACATTATCATTCCTACAAAATTGGCAGTTCCTTAATATCATCTCATACCCAGCCCATGCTCAAATTTCTCCAAGTTGGCTCCCAGAATTTCTTTTTAGGAGCTGGTTTGTTTGAATCAGATTCCAAATAAGGTTCACACACTAAATTTACCTTATAAATCTCTTAATCTACATTGATCTTCACCACCGTGGGTCTGTATACAATATATTTGTTGAAATTTTTAAAAGCTGATCTGCAGACTTTTCAAACATTCTGAATTTGGCTGATTGCCTTTTCATGGTATCACTTAACAGATTATTTTATGCACTCTATTCCTATAAACCAGTCATAGATGTAGAGCTTCACTGTCCAGGATAGTACTTACTAGTACATGCGCCTAAATTTAAATGTAAAATAATTTAAAATTCGGTCCACCCATCTCAACCAGCCACGTTTCAAATACTCAATAGCCATGAGTTGCTAGTGGTTACTGTTGCCAAGGAGCACGTTTTCACCATCAAAGCAATTCTACTGGACTGTGCTGATCTAGAGGCTTGACTCAATTCAGATTCAGTTTTGTTCTTGAAAGAATACTCCAGAAATAACATATGTAATTCCTATTGTATTACACTAAGAGGCACATAATCTATGGTTATCACAAGTTTAACGATAAAGATTAGTTTCATGCTTTCAGCCTAATCCACCATCCAGCTCCTCATTAACCCTGCACTTAGTGGCTTTAGCAGGCATTGATGATCCTTGTCTAAAATAGATACAGGATTTCATTAAAAACTAGAAAATGACTTTTCCAATTCCAGCACTTTCTACAGTTGTTCTTAGTTGGAATTCTACTAAAAACAAAACAAAACAAAACTTCCCCTCACCAACTATTTGGCTACTCTGACACAGTCATAAGAGAAAAGCAGGATAAAGACTTGATCCTTCACCAACTGAGTTAGAATCATAACAACCTCCAAAGGTAACCAATGATTTGTTTTTTGAAGTATTGTTAGAAACACATGAATTTTAACATATTTTACGTGCTTCAAGTTTTCCTAATTTTGGCCTGTGGGAGCTCCTTAAAGTTGGCTCTTGTGTCCTTTTAAGACGACACCAGTGGTCTTGCTTATAGCATAAGTCTTGAGCTTTAAAATCTTATAAATGCCTGTCCGACACTTGGAATCAACTATTTCTCTAAGGAGCCCTGGTTCTTTTTCATTAGAAATTGTATTTAAAGGCTGGGCACGGTAGCTCACACCTGTAATCCCAGCACTTTGGGAGGCTGAGGCGGGTGAGTTGGAGACCAGCCTGGCCAACATGGTGAAACCCCATCTCTACTGAAAATACAGAAATTAGCTGGGCGTGGTGGCACATGTCTGTAATCCCAGGTACTTGGGAGGCTGAGGCACAAGAATCGCTGGAACCTCGGAGGCAGAGGTTGCAGTGAGCTGAGACTGTGCCAGTGCACTCCAGCCTAGGTGTTGGAGTAAGACTCTGTCTCAGGAAAAAAAAAAAAAGAAATTGTATTTAAAGACCACAATCAAGGTAAAACATTACACATATGTCACACATACACACACGAATATATATATATACACACACACCCTAAATGTCATATATTAATATCATATATAAAAATATACATGTAAGGCCAGGCACGGTGGCTCACGCCTGTAATCCCAGCACTTTGGGAGGCCAAGGCAGGTGGATCACGAGGTCAGGAGATCGAGACCATCCTGA
>NW_012116265.1:16485818-16488354 GCF_000951035.1 Colobus angolensis palliatus | reverse complement strand
GGGTTTCACCATGTTGGTCAGGCTGGTCTCAATCTCCTGACCTCGTGATCCACTCGCCTTGGACTCCCAAAGTCCTGGGAGCCACCACACCCAGCCCAGATTACAGGATTTTAACCTAACTTTAATTCTATATTTGTATTTTTCGGTCTTGTTGTGGAACATCCTGGATCTTAATAATATTCACATATATACACATTTGCTTTATTCTACAATGTTAACATAATAGTCTTAAGAATAGCAATATAACTAAAGATATGGATGTTATAACACTCTTCTCCTTAGCTTTTAATCTTCCATTATTTGTTTTTGAAAACATAAGGAAATACATATACATATAGTTGTATGTTGCCCCCATCTTAGAAAAAAATACACATTCTTCTTCTGCAACTTTTTTTTTGGGGTGGGGACAGGGTCTTGCTGTGTCCCCCAGGCTGGAGTACAGTGAGTGGTGCCATCACAGCTCACTGCAGTCTCAACCTCCCCAGCTTAAGTGATTCTTCTGCCTCAGCCTTCCGAGTAACTGGAACCACAGTTCCACGCCACCACACCTGGCTATTTTTTTTAATTTTTTGCAGAGATGGGGTTTTGCCATGTAGACCAGGCTGGTCTCAAACTCCTGAGCTCAAGCAATATGCCCACCTCGGACTCCCAAAGTGCTAGGATTGCAGGCATGCGCCACTGCGCCCAGCTGCAACTTGTTTTTATCACTTAACAACATAGCCTAGAAGAGCTTTCAAGTTGGTGAATTTACCTACATTCCAGAGCAGTGGTGCAACCCAACTCCATGCAGACGGAAGCTCCTGCACTCAGGACCCTTCCAGGCCTCGCCCTGTGTACCTCTTCATCTGGCTGTTTATCCTTTACAATAAACCAGTAAACACAGGCCGAAATTCTCCAGATGTCTCCCAGTAATGTCCAAGTTTTTATCCCAGTGTCACAAAGAAAGATCCATGATGAAACAACATGACCTACCCAGGACAACCTACAATGACCTGAAGACATTTACTGGGGAGCTGTGTTGTTTTCATAATATCCACTATCAAGTAAAAGTGAAGAGTGGCTTTCTACTTGATCAAAAACCAGTTTAAAAAGAAATATTAATGAATATCAAAGGAATAATGAAACCTGGCCTCGATGCCACTCTGGTACACACAGGTGGAGGCAAACCTTTGTTGTTAGATGTCTGAGCTGCAAAGAAAAGATCCACATGATTATCTGGAGATGTTCTGATAAATGGAGTACCTCAATCTGCCAATTTCAAATGTAATTCAGGTTCTGTGGTACAGGATGATATCATCATGGGCACTCTGACAGTGAGAAAAAATTTACAACTCTCAGCAGCTCTTTGGCTTTCAACAACTATGACAAATAATAGAAAAAAAAAATGAATGAATTAACATGGTCATTCAAGAGTTAGGTCCAGAAAAAGTGGCATTCCAAGATTGGAACTCCATTCATGGTGTGTCTGGAAAAGATTACACAGATCTTCCTCATTAAATTTTTTATTGTATATGTTTAAGGTGTACAATGTAATGTTTTGATGTATATATAGACGGTGAAATGGTTACCATATCAAGCAAATCAATAAATCCAGCGTCCCACAGATATCCTCTCTTTTTGTGATGTTGAACACCTTTTTATATACCTGTTGGCCATTGTGTGTGGCAAGAGCACCTAAAATTTACTTTTAGCAAAAATCCCAAGCACAATATTAACCATAGTTCTCATATTGTACATTATATCTCTAGACTTGTTCATCCTATGTATCTCTACTTTGTATCCTTTGACCTACACCTCTCCCTTTCCTCTACCATCACTACCACCAACTCTAGTAACCACTACTTGACTTTTTTTTTTTTTTTTAAAGATTACATATATAAGTGAGATCGTGCAGTATTTTTCTTTTTGTGTTTGGCTTATTTTACTTAATACAATGTCATCCAGGCTCATCCATGTGTGACAAATGGCAAGATCTCTTTCTTTTATAAGGCTAAATAATATTCCTCTGTGTATATGTATGCACACCACAGCTTCTTTATTCATTTGTCTGTCAACGGACACGTAGATTGTTTTCATATCTTGGCTACTGTGAATAACGCTACAATGAACAGATATCTGAGGTGGTGATTTCACTTCCTTTGGGTATACACTCAGAAGAGGGATTACGGGGTCATGTGGTAGTTCTACTTTTATTTAGGAATTTCCACACTATTTTTCACAATGGCTGCATGAAGGGGTGGCCTGCCCCTCCACACCTGTGGGTGCTTCTTGCTAGGTGGAATGAGAGACTTGAGAAAAGAAATAAAGACACAGAGACAAAGTATAGAGAAAGAAAAGCGGGCCCCAGAGGACCAGTGCTGTGCTTACAGAGGACCCACACTGGCACCGGTCTCTGAGTTCCCTCAGTATTTATTGCCAAAAAGATAAGGGAGTAAATCAGCAGTAAGGCATACAGATACACAGAGCTGTTCCATTTTCCCAGGGACGGGCAGGAGACAGATGTTTTTCTTTTACTGAGATTTAAGAGAATGGTACT
>NW_012116265.1:16478865-16485640 GCF_000951035.1 Colobus angolensis palliatus | reverse complement strand
CTCTGTCGCCCAGGCTGGAGTGCAGTGACACAGTCTCAGCTCACGGCAACCTCTGTCTCCCAGGTTCAAGTGATTCTCCTGCCTCAGGCTCCTGGGTAACTGGGAATACAGGTGCATGTCACCATGCCCAGCTAATTTTTTTGTATTTTCGTAGAGATGGGGTTTCACCATGTTGACCAGGCTGGTCTCAAACTTCTGACTTCAAGTGACCTACCCACCTTGGCCTCCCAAAGTGCTGGGATGACAGGCATGAGCCACCATGCCCAGCCCATTTCCATTCTTTTGTATGTGGAAATCCAGTTTTCCCACAACAATTTATTGAAGAGACTGCCTTTTCCCCACTGTGTCCTCTTAGTACCTTTGCTAAAAATTAGTTGGTCATATATGCTTGGGTTTATTTCTAGGCTCTCAATTCTGATCCGCTGGTCTGTGTGTCTGTTTTTATGCCAGCACCATACTGTTTTGATTACTATAGCTTGTAACAGAATTTGAAATCAGAAAGTGGATGCCTCCAACTTTTTCTTTCTTAGGACTGCTTGTATATTCAGGGTATTTGTGGTTACATACAAATTTTAGAATTGTTTTCTCTATTTCTGTGAAGAATGTCATTAGAATTTGGACTGGGATTGTGTTAAATCTGCATACTGCTTTGGGTAGTATGAACATTTGAACAACATTAATTTTTCCAAATCATGAACACAGGATGTCTTCCCATTTGCTTGTGTCTTCTTAATTTCTTTCATCAGTGTTTTATAGTCTTAAGTGTCCAGATCTTTCTGTTTAAGTTTATTCTTAAGTATTTTTTTCTTGAGACAGGGTCTCTGTAACGCATGCTGGAGTGCAGTGGCACAATCACAGCTCACTGCAGCCTCGACCTCCAGGGCTCAAGCGATCCTCCCACCTCACCCTCCCGAGTAGCTGGGACAACAGGCATGGGCCACCATGCTAGGCTAATTTATTAAGTATTTTTATGCTACTGTAAATTGGGATTATTTTCTTGATTTCTTTTTTGGATAGGTTGTTACTGTGTACAGAAATGCAACTGATTTTTTTTTTTTTTTTGAGACAGAGTCTCGCTCTGTCACCCAGGCTGGACTGCAGTGGCCGGATCTCAGCTCACTGCAAGCTCTGCCTCCCAGGTTCACGCCATTCTCCTGCCTCAGCCTCCCGAGTAGCTGGGATTACAGGCGCCCGCCACCTTGCCCAGATAATTTTTTTTGTATTTTTAGTAGAGACGGGGTTTCACCGTGTTAGACAGGATGGTCTCAATCTCCTGACCTCGTGATCCGCCCGTCTCGGCCTCCCAAAGTGCTGGGATTACAGACTTGAGCCACTGCACCCGGCTCATACACTGATTTTTATCCTGCAACTTTATTGATGTCATTTATTAATTCTAAGTTTTTTTTGTAGAGTCTTTGGAGTTATTTACATATAAGGTCATGTCATCTGCAAATGGACATAACTTCTACCATTCAGCTAACTGTATGCCCTGTTTTTTTTTTCTTGTCTGCTTGCTCTTGCTAGCACTTCCATTACTATGTTGAATAGAAGTGGTGAGAGTGGTCATCCTTGCCTTGTGCCAGATCATAGAGAAAAAGTTTTCATTTTTCCACATTGACTATGACACTGGCTTTGGATTTTTCACAAGTAGTCTTTATTACGTTGAGTAAATTTCCTTCTATATCTAAAGTTGTTGCCAGTTCGAAATAAGCTATTCTAACTATAAGATGATGTTCTATATAAGCCTCATGGTAAACACAAAGCAAAAAACCACCCCAGATAAACAAATAATAAAGAGAAAGGAATCAAAGCTCAACATTACAGAAAATCACCAAATCACAAAGGAAAATAACAGAGGAAGAAAGGAACAAAGGCTCTACCAAACAACCAGAAAACAATTAACAAAATAGCAGAAGTAAATCCTTACCTATCAACAATAAGTTTGAATGTAAATGGACTAAGTTCTCCAATTAGAAGACACTGAGTGGGTGAACGGATTTTAAAAAACTAAGACCCAACCTATATGCTGCCCACAAGAGACTCATTTTAGCTTTAAGAACACATTCAGGCTGAAAGTGAAAGAATTGAAAAAGATATTCCATGTAAACAGTAACCAAGAAAGAGCACAGGTGGCTGTACTTAGACAAAATAAAGTCTAAAAACTGTCACACGAAACAAAGAAGGCCATTATTTGATGATAAAGGGATCAAGCCATCAAGAGGACATAACAATTATGAATATATATGCACTCAACATCAGAGCACCTAAAGGTATAACCCAAATTTTAATAGACGTGAAGGGGGAAAATAGATAGCAATATAAAAAAAGTAGGGGGCCTCAATATCCCATTTTCAACAATAGATAGATCAACTAGACAGAAAAGTAATAAGGAAATATTAGACTTGAACTACACGTGGGACTAAATGGGCCCAACAGACATACACAGAACTTTCCATACAACAGTAGCAGAATACACATTCTTCTCCACTGCATATGTAACATTCTCCAGAACAGATCAGACGTTAGGCCACAAAACAAGTCTTAACAAATTTATAACTGAAATCATACAAATATTATTTTCAACCACAATGGTAAAACACTAGAAATCAATAACAGAGGGAATTTAGGGAAAATCACAAAGATGTGGAAATTAAACAACCTGCTCGTGAACAACCAATAGATTAGAGAAGAAATCAAAAGAGAAAACGTATCTTGAGACAAAAGAGAATGGAAATATAACATACTAAAACCTATGGGATGCAGCAAAAGCAAAAGCAATTATAAGAAGGATGTTTATAGCAATAAATTCCTACATTAAAAAAGAAGAGGCCAGGCATGGTGGCTCAGGCCTCTAATCCCAGTACTTTGGAAAACTGAGACAGGAGGATCGCTTGAGTTCCAGGGTGCAGTGAGCCATAATCATGCCACTGCACTCCAGCCTGGGTGACAGAGTCAGACTCAGTCTCTAAAATAATAATAATAATAATAATAATATCTCAAATAAACAGCCTAACATTATTCCTCTTTTTTTTTTTTAATGTTGTCTAGGCTGTACTCAAACTCCTGGGCTCAAGCATTCCTCCTGCCTCAGCCTCCTGAGTTGCTAGGATTCAGGTGCATGCCACCACAGCTGGCTCATTACTTTTTAAACTGGCATACTTGACTGTGTGGATGTACACCATACTCATGTCCCTACTGACAGACATTAGGGTTATTTCCAGTCTATTACTATTGCAAACTGTGCTACAATGCCGTGTGCATATTTCATATTTTCGCCAGTGCATCTTTGGGATAGATTCCTGGGAGTGGAATTTCTGAACCATATTCTCCACAAGGATCATCTATTTTACATTCACTGCATCAATATATGAGTACCTCTTTCCCCACACCTGGCACATCAGAGTATGTTGTCAAACTGTTGGAAAATTGGCAGAACTTGATATGTGAAGAATGGTATAATAATTTTAATTTGCACTTCTCTTATCTTTTAATGCATTAGAGCACTTTTTTTTTTTTTTTTTCTGAGACAGGATCTTGTTCTACCACCCAGCCTGGAGTGTAGTGTTACGATCACAGCTCACTGCAGCCTTGACCTCTAGGGCTCAAGTGTAGTTTTGCGATCACAGCTCACTGCAGCCTTAACCTCTTGAGTAGCTCCTAGCTACTCAGGAGACTGAGGCTAGGACCACAGCCGTGCATCACCACATCTGGCTAATTTTAAAATATTTTTGTAGAGATAGGGTTTCCCTATGATGCCCAGGCTGGTCTCAAACTCCTGGGCTCAAGCAATCCTTCCACATGGGCCATCCAAAGTGTTAGGATTACAAGCATGAGCCATGATTTTTTTTTAAGATGGGGTCTCACTGTGTTACCCAGGCTGGAGTCTGGTGGCATAATCATAGCTCACTGCAGCCTCAAACTCTTGGGCTCAAGTGATCCTCCTGCCTCAGCCTCCCAAGTAGTTGAGAATACAGGCACCCTCGCCACCCCAGCTTGCATTTTGTTATCTAAGTCTTTTTTACTTCATTTCTATAGGACAAGTCCCCAGGACTGAAAAACCTTGTCAAGGTATACACATGAACACTTTTATACACATTGCCCAATTTCTCTCCAAAATTTACTTCTAGTGGGAGTGGATATCTGAGTGTAACCGTTTCCCCACATTCTCACTAACACTAGGTATAATCATTCCTTATAACTGCTGCCATTCTATAGATAGAACATGATGAAACACTACTGTTTTAATTTGTCATCCTTTAATAGCTCATATGGCTGAAACAAGCTCTTTTATGCATAAAAATCAGTTGCCTTGTTGTTTAATAAATGAATTCTGACCACACATACTACTTAACCTACCTTTTCCACTCAACAATGATATTTATCCATTTAAAGCAGCCCACTGAATCTCCTTCAAATATCACTCTGCCAAATATTTTGCCAAAATCAAAATATACTATATATACAGCAACCACATGAAAAAGGGAAATTTGAGTTAATGACTTTGCCTAAATTCAACAAAACTTTACTGGGCCCCTGCTATACGTCAGGCAGTACATTCCATGCAGGGAATATACAGTTAAATTAGACATGATTTGTGCCCTCAAGGACCTCAGCCTAGTGAGGAACATAAAAACTCATAGACAGTTGTAATATAAGTGTGGTATCCTTTAGGATAGAATTATGCACTAGATGTCACAGATACACATGTAGTTAACTAATTTAGGGAATAAAGGTGTCAAAGGAGGTTTCCTAAAAGCGATGACAATTGCACTGCCTTCAAGAATGACCAGGACTTGGCCAAGTCAAGTGAAAAAGGGCACTGCAGGCAGAAGAAGCTGAATGAACAAAACCAAGAACACAAAAAAATACCACCATGGCAGTTCAGTGTGGCTGGAAGCCATTGCACAAATGCAGAGAGATGAACTGAGAGCCACAGGTCCCAGTGATTTAACTTGATACCACCAAATTCCTAGTAAGTGCCTAGCCACATCCTAGGTACTGGAGAGAATATCCAAAGCAGACATAGTTCTGGCTCTCATGAAGCTTTCGATCTAGCAGGAAAAAGTGTGTGAAGGTCCTTTATCCCAAAGGTGATTAATAATTTTAAGCTAGGAAATGACATGGTCAAATCTGTATTTTTTTAGTACAATTCTATGGCAGCCATAGGTAAGATGGATTTTACAAGATCAGATAGGAGGCCTCTGTAGAAGTCCATGAGAGAGAGAAAGGACCTAACTAGTAATGAAAGACTAGAAAGGCTACAATTAGAAAATAATTAGGCAGTCAAATGTGCTTTTATTTCGCCCATGCTGGCTCCTAGCAACATGTATTTTCTTTACATTCAAATAACATATTCCACTGAAAACCTGGATCAATTTTAATGGTCTCCAGATTCTGGATTATACTCTTTCCCTTCAGGATAACTAGTATATATGTCCATTTCTAGTCCCAGACATCCCTCAAAGATGGCGCACAATTATATTTGCAGGTTATTTCAGGACTCCAGACATAACAGTCATCTGTCAATCTTCCGGCTTTCAAAAATACTCAACCTTTTCCTCCATGGGGAGAACTGTCACTGACAATAGTGGAAGTCAAAATGGAAGATCCTTCTCTTCTCAGTACCAGGAAGTCAGGGAACAACCACATAATCTAAAATATTTCCACCTTTAACAGGTGAAACAGGAGTGGGACAAAGGAGAGACAGAATTCATCTAATGGCAGCCAAACAGCCAAGCTGTTCTTGCTGCTTAGCCTCTGGAGTCCTCCAGCCTTCTAACAATTTAGTGAGCCTTCTTTATCCTTCTAATAAATCCTCTTTCTGCTTAAGGCAGCCATAATTAACTTATATGGCTTTTAAAAAGAACTCTGACCAAAATTCCTGGGTAGAATTTCACTGGGTCCAGAAATCTGAACTTAATTAAAGTACCTAGCTATTCTATCTTTATTCTGATCATCTTTGTTATTATAACCAAGAATCAGTGGTCATTTACTATATGTCAATTATTTTCTAAGTTTTTTGTAGGCATCATTATACTGAATAGTCACTGAATTGCATGGAATTATAGAACCACTGAAGTTGATACTATTATTACTCCCTTTCTATAGTTTAAGAAATTGAAGCTCGGAGAAATCAAGATGCCCAAGATGACCAGCAAATACAAATAGAAGTGATATGCACTCAGGCAATCCAAGACCAAAGCCAGCACTCTTATTAACTACATTATACACTGACTCTTTTTTTTTTTTTTTGAGACGGAGTCTCGCTCTGTCACCCGGGCTGGAGTGCAGTGGCCGCATCTCAGCTCACTGCAAGCTCCGCTGCTGGGTTTACGCCATTCTCCTGCCTCAGCCTCCCGTGTAGCTGGGACTACAGGCGCCCGCCACCTCGCCTGGCTAGTTTTTTGTATTATTTTTAGTAGAGACGGGGTTTCACCGTGTTAGCCAAGACGGTCTCGATCTCCTGACCTCATGATCCGCCCGTCTCGGCCTCCCAAAGTGCTGGGATTACAGGCTTGAGCCACCGCGCCCGGCCTATACACTGACTCTTTTAAAAATCTTTTCTAGGCTGGGCGTGATGGCTCTGTAACTGCTGTACTTTGGGAGCCCGAGGCAGGCAGATGGCTTGAGGTCAGGAGTTCCAGAGCAGCCTGGCCAACATGGTGAAACCCCATCTCTACTAAAAATACAAAATCAGCCAGGCGTGGTGGTGTCTCTGTAATCCCAGATACATGGGAGGCTGGGGCAGGAGAATCGCTTGAACCTGGGAGGCAGA
>NW_012116265.1:16474628-16478804 GCF_000951035.1 Colobus angolensis palliatus | reverse complement strand
TTTTCTATTGTGAAATATAACGCAAATGTAGAAGAGTACACAAAAGTGTATACCTCAATAAATTATCACAAACACTACCCAGGCCAAGAAATAGAACATTTCTAATACTCCAGAAGCCCCATTCATGATCTTCCCAATCATCACCTGATCCTTTCCTCCTTAAGGTAAGAAAACCATTATCCCAACTATGGACATTATTTCCTCACTTTCTTTATAGCTGGGCCACCTAAGTAAGCATTCCTAAACAGTGTTGCTTCACTGGGCCTGTTTTTTGAACTCTATAGAAAGGAAAATGATACAGAATATTTTCTTTTGGGTCTGGCTTATTTCAGTCATTATTTTGATGCATCCATGTAATTGTATGTAGGTTTGTTAACTTTCTTCTTCTTCTTCTTTTTTTGAGACAGTCTCACTCTCGTTCCCCAGGCTGGAATGCAATGGAGCAATCTCGGCTCACTGCAACCTCTACCTCCCGGCTTCAAGCGATTCTCCTGCCTCAGCCTCCTGAGCAGCTGGGACTACAGGCACCCACCACCACGTCCAGCTAATTTCTATATTTTCAGTAGAGACAGGCTTTCACCATGTTGGCCAGGCTGGTCTCGAACTCCTGACCTCAGGTGATCCGCTTGCCTCGGCCTCCCAAAGTACTGGGATTACAGGCGTGAGCCACTGTGCCCAGCCAGTTTGTTCACGTTCACTGCTGTACACTATTCCATGAATCCACCATGAGCTACCTATCTATTGTTGATGATACTTAGGTTAACTCCAGTTTGGGGCTATTATAAATAATGCTGCTATGAATATTCTTGTCTCTTGGCTACAGTGCATGCACTTATGTTGGATATAAATGTCAGAATAGAATGGTTAAGTCATAGAAATTTGAATGTTAAATTTCAGTAGATAATGCTGAACTATTTTCTAAAGGGGTTGTACCAAATATAATGCTACCAGCATTGTAGCATCATTTCCACTACTCTGTACCTTCTCTGACACTTGGTCATGTTAACATTTTTTATCTGGGCCATTCTGGTAGATGTATGCTAATTTAGTTTGTATTTCACTGATGATTCGTATTTCTTGGCCATTAAAAAAATCTTCTTTTGTGAAGTGCCTGTCCAAGTCTCTTGCCAATTTTATTACTGGTTTGTCTTTTTTATTACTTATTTATTTATTTTATTTAGAGACAGAGTCACGCTCTGTTGCCCAAGTTGGAGTACAGTGGCATGGTCTTGGCTCACTGCAACCTCCACCTCCTGGGTTCAAGAGATTCTTCGGCCTCAGCCTCCCCAATAACTGGGACTACAGGTATGCGCCACCACACCCGGCTAATTTTTGTATTTTTAGTAGAGACAGGGTTTCACCATATTGGCCAGGCTGGTCTCGAACTCCTGACCTCATGATCCACCCACCTCAGCCTCCCAAAGTGCTAGGATTACAGGCATGAGCCATTCACACCCAGCCTCTTTTTATTATTTATAGGAGTTTTGGATACAAACCTTTTGTCAGGTATTATGTATTATAATTACCTGCTTCCACTCTGTGACATGACTTTTCCCTTTTAATGGTGGCCTTTGATAAACCAAAGTACTTTCGTGTATTCAAAATTTATCAAATTTTCCTTCCTTAGTCTTTGTGTGTCCTAAGATGTCTTTTACTATACTGAGATCCAAAAATATTCTCCCGTATCCTATAGGTGCTTATGTACTGCCTTTCACATACTGTTCTATAATCTACCGAGTTGATTTTTTGTGTATCATGTGTGAGGTAAAGATTAAGTTTCTTTACTTTCCTTTCTCTTAGAATATTCAATTGTCCCAGAAACATTTACCTTCTCTTACCCACTGCTCTATGTTAACAATCTTTGTTGCAAAGCAAGTGTCCATATAAACATGTTTCTAAGCTTTTGATTCTATTCCTAGAGCCTGACTACTCTTTAAAAACTTTAAAATAAGTCTTGATGTTGGATGGAACAAATCTTTCCATGTTGTTGTTCTTATTCAAGAGTGTCCTTGCTATTTGTGGCCTTCCATTTCTATATGTATTTTAGAACCAGCTTGTCAAAGCCACCCAAAAATCCCAATTCATGAACTTAGCTCTTTCTGAAGCTGAGTTGCACTCCCTGCAACGACCTACTTTTAGGGCATGGCCTTTCATGGTCCTAACCCAAAGGAAATGGAGTTCACCAGGCTCCCCCTTACATGATGGGTCCTGAACACTAATCCATTTCCTGTTACTTTAGTTCAAAGAGGCACTTCTCATGACCTTGTCACTCAGCTTCCCCACTCAGGAATCTAGCATGTACCCCCAGGAGACAAAGAAGCCCCAAAATAGACTCTTGTCCTTGGATCTCTATAGCTTTCGCATGGATCACAGCTAGGTAATTCTTCATTATCTTTCTATCTCTCCAGTATTTTCCAGCAGATGTTTACATTTCACCCATATTTTCTAATTATCCCCGATGAGAGATAATTACCTAGTCTACCATTACTGACAACAGAAATCCATATTGCCTATTTACCTGTATCAATCTGAATATACCTGAGTGAATAAAATAGAAACAAAAATAGAAGTTTTAAAATTCTGCCCTCTGCCAGGTATAGTGGCTCATGCCTGTAAGGGAGGCTGAGGCGGGAGGGCCGAGGCGGGCAGATCACAAGGTTAGGAGTTCAAGACCAACCTGGCCAGCATGGTGAAACCCCATCTCTACTAAAAATACAAAAATTAGCCGGGCGTGGTGGCATGTGCCTGTAATCCCAGCTACTTGGGAGGCTGAGGCAGGAGAATCGCTTGAACCCAGAAGGCAGAGGTTGCAGTGAGCCGAGATCATGCCACTGCACTCCAGTCTAGGCGACAAGAGTGAGACTCTGTCTCAAAAAAAAAAAAAAAAAAATTCCTGCCCTCTCTCTGTTATTGATTAATTGATTAATAATATCAGTTTGTCTAAGTAGTATGTCTATCCCCCTTTGGCTTATCCTGTCCTTTGGATCATAATGAAGACTTCAAAAAGGTTAAATTTTTAGACAGAAATGAAACTAGCACAAAAATAATGAAAGACAGTAATGGATTTAAAGAATAACATAAAATTAATCTCTAAAGAGACTTATAACCTTTATTTTATAAAAAATTCACTGAGAGAAAAAGGTCTAGAAAATGTCAATTCCTGATGAGCAGAAACAGAATACAGACCTATAGAAAGGCTCTTATTTAGGATATAAACATAGTGAAGTCTCACGCCAAGCTTGTGTGTATGTATATCTATGTACACATATATTTATATATTTTAAAGACTATTTTTATTAACTATTTCTGAATAGTTAATTTATCTACATTATTCAGAATTCAAAAAGCATACAAGTATACAGTGAAAATTTCGTCCCATGTCAGTTCTTACCTCCAAGAGCAATCAATGTTATTCAGTTTTGTGGTCTTCCAAACATGTTTTATGCATATAAAAAGTGTGTGTGTGTGTGTGTGTGTGTATATACACACACATACTTTTTCACTTTTTTACACAAAAAATGGGCATGCTTAAGGCCGGGCGCGGTGGCTCAAGGCTGTAATCCCAGCACTGTGGGAGGCCGAGACGGGTGGATCACGAGGTCATGAGATCGAGACCATCCTGGCTAACACAGTGAAACCCCGCCTCTACTAAAAAATACTAAAAAACTAGCCGGGCGAGGTGGCCGGCGCCTGTAGTCCCAGCTACTCGGGAGGCTGAGGCAGGAGAATGGCTTAAACCCGGGAGGCGGAGCTTGCAGTGAGCTGAGATCCGGCCACTGCACTCCAGCCCGGGCGTTTGAGCTATATTCAAGTCAAAAAAAAAAAAAAAAAAAAGGGCATGCTTGGGCGTGGTGGCGCAGGCCTGTAATCCCAGCTACTTGGGAGGCTGACGCAGGCGAATCACTTGAACCTGGGAGGCGGAGCTTGCAGTGAGTCGAGATCGCGCCACTGCACTCCAGTCTGGGCAATAGGGCCAGACTCTGTCTCAAAAAAAAAGGGGGGGGCATGCTGGACATACTACTGTGTACTTTGTTCTTTCCACTTATATCTCAAAGACCTTTCCATAACTGCACATGAAAAACTTCCTTATTTTTTCTTTTTTTTTTTGAGACGGAGTCTCGCTCTGTCGCCCGGGCTGGAGTGTAGTGGCCGGATCTCAGCTCACTGCAAGCTCCG
>NW_012116265.1:16470140-16474328 GCF_000951035.1 Colobus angolensis palliatus | reverse complement strand
GGATGGTCTCGATCTCCTGACCTCGTGATCCGCCCGTCTCGGCCTCCCAAAGTGCTGGGATTACAGGCTTGAGCCACCGCGCCCGACCTTCCTTATTCTTTTCTACAGCTGATTAATATTATATTTCACTGGGTGAATATTCCATAATGTATTTACCCAATTTCCTACTGATACTCATTCATGTTCTTTCTAATCTGTTACCATTACAAACAATGCCATAATAACCTTTTATCTATGTCATTAAACAGGAGAATAAATAAATCTATGGGCTAAATTCCTGGAAAGAATGAGTCAAAGGGGCATATATTGTAATTTTGATGGATATTGACAAATTGCCCTCCATAGAATCTGTACCAATTTACAATCTCAGCAATGCATGAGAGTGTCTGCTTCTGCACACCGACCAACAAAGTGAGTTAGCAAACTACCAAGTGTAGTTAGGATTTCCAATTCCCTTATTATGAGTTAGGTTGAGCATTTTTCACATTGTAAGCACCCCTTCTCCTAGCATTTTAACGACTTGATGTATACTAGAAAAAAAATAAGCTTTTGATTTTTTTTTCTTTCCATCCCATAAGGAGTTGAGTTTTTGATTTTTAATTTTAAAGGAATGCCCTAAATTATTTTTAATTTTAAAGAATGCCCTAAATTATGTAAGAACTGCTGGTAAAACAACTTATAATTGGATTCAGAGCAGCAGGAAGTAAGAAAAGGAGAAAGAAAAACATAACTTTATTTCTAGAAGTATAAAGTGTGGGAGATGCAGCCCTGTTTCAGTGAGAGAGATTTATAAGCACAGCCTTTTAGGTTTCCTGAAGTTATTCAGTGAAATGTAAGCCACTATGAAGAAGAAAAAGCCGATTTTCCTATAGTATAGCTTTTATTATATTAGCCAAATATAAGCCAATTCTGAAAGTATTCCTAGAAGAGATCTGAGAAAGCAGGCCAGACTTTGCAAATTTAGATGGTATGTGGGGAAATGTTTTTTATTTTTAAAAATATGTATTCTAGTATATATTAAGAAAAATGGATACAGCAAACTAGTAGTATCATAATTATTTAGAATGAAACTTTTAAGTGTCAATTAAAATATCAATTAAATGTCAATGTCAAGAAAAAACAGTAAATAACTAATACTGTAATGGTATTCTCTAGTGTGGCAAAGTCATTACCATGGTTCCTCAGTGGCCAAAATCTCGGAAACAATGAATGAAGGAGGGAAAATGGAAGCTTAACAATAATTTAATTTATCATTGATGGCCACTAAAGTGAAGGTGAGAGAGAAAAAAGGAACTTCCTTAAAATAACTTATTTTATATTTGACAATTTTTAAATGTGCATTTTCTTTCTATATTACCAAAGGGTCTGGTTTCAGACATTCTGATCATGCTAGGGATTCAAACTTACTGTGTACTTTGTACTTTCCCTACAAGGAGAACCAAAAAGCAGGTTTTTTTCAAAAGCATTTGAATATCAGGTCAGGGTTCTTTAGAACAGGCCTCAGAGGATTTCCCCCTCAGTAAACAGGCTGCAAAGAGATAATTAGCCTGTCATTTTAGATTCCAGTGCAGTGGAACTAAAAGCAGGCTATGTGGTTACAGACTCAAGAGGCTTAAATGAAAACAAATTAAGTGAGCTTATGTTCCAACCAAATCTAATGACCATGTGATCCAATTTCTCTTCAGCTCTTGAGTGGGACATGCTCCTGAGTGGTCCACTCAGATTGTGCACCTTTGTTGTACTGTTTAGACTGAATCACGACATGATTAATCAACTCTCTGACTAATCGACTATCTGGACACTAAAAACACAACGACTGTAAGAAAAAGAAAGCCACAGGCAGACAAAATGTTAACGTTTTGACATAAAACCACAATAGAAAACCAAAAAACATCAAGGCTGTTTGTCATAGACTCCCAATTATTCTTACCATTCAACATGGTAGCCACCAAATTTTGAACTTTAATTCACGTAAATTGAAATAGCCACAGAATTTTTTTTTTTTTTGGAGACAGAGTCTCCCTCTGTCGCCCAGGTTGGACTGCAGTGGTGCTATCTCGGCTCACTGCAACCTCCGCCTCCCAGGTTCAAGCGATTTTCCTGCCTCAGTCTCCTGAGTAGCTGGGACAGATATGAAATATTTTCATCACTGCAAAAAGACTTACTGTAATATTCTAACTCCTAACTTAGAACCATGAACAAGTCTACCTGACCTGTTTCCACCCTCAGCATCTAAATGGATTGATAGCTCTGGGGGACATACACACCAAACTAAGTTCTACTGCTGACTTCAGGATCACTATAGAGCTTTATTTTCCTTTAAACTTTAAAAAACAAAAACAAAAAAACCCTGCCTTTAAGTGATGCAACAAGTATGCCTCAGAGAGTTTCATAATTAAAGAACGATTCATCTCGCCTCTTGGGAACTGCAGAACCCAGGTGCCTCAAATAAAAGACTATTAAAAACAATTACAATGTATAAAACAATGAGAACACCATGACCACTGGAGAGCTTAGTTCATAAGAACATAAATCCTTTTCTTCCTTTTCACCAAAACCTCAGCTAACAAACATGAAGACACTCAATAGGTATTCTCTGCAGAGAACACTTTTAAAAAACAAGTTATGGTTATTCTGGAGAATGACACATTCCTGCTTTGAAGGAATAAGATACACTGAAAAACCAAAACCCTTAATCCAATAATACCTGATATGGCTTGGATGTTTGTCCCCTCCAAATCTCACACTGAAATGTGATTTCCAATGTTAGGTGAGGGCTGGTGGGAGGTGACTGGATCGTGGAGATGAATCCCTCATGAATGATTTGGCATCACTCTCTTGATGATAAGTGAGTTATCACTCAGCTAGTTCACCTGAGATATGGTTGTTGAAAAGAGTCTGGGACCTCCTCTGGTCTCTCTCTCTCTCTCTCTCTCCTGACTCTCGCCATGTGAGGTACCTGTTCCCCCTTTCAGCATGACTGTAAGCTTCTTGAGGGCCTCACCAGAAACAGCTACCAGCACCACACTTCCTGTACACCCTGCAATACCATGAGCCAATTAAAACTCTTTTCTTATAAATTACTCAGTCTCAGGTATTCCAGTGGACAAACAGAACACCTGAATATCCAATTCCATTTCTTACTGCTGTTTTCTCTCTGAGAGGGTGAGAGAAATCTCATTAAATTTCATTCTTTCTTAGAGCTCTGTTGCTTACTCGTTGTATCATTTTCTAGAGGAAGATGGCACAAGGATCCAATCAAACAAATTCCAAGTTTAAAGCAGTTTTTAGGAGTTTACTCCCAAGTCTCTGGTCCAGGCCAAATATAGTATTTCCACACTGCTTTGGAAGCCCAGCTTAACTCCGACACAAGGTTCCCAAAAGCAGCACTACTGACATCTGGAGCCAGATGCCTCTTCGTAATGGGGATTGCCCTGCGCATTGCAGGATGTTTAGCAAACATCCCTCGCCTATCCTCACTAGATGTCAGCAATAGCTGCAACCAGTTGTGACAAGCAAAGATGTTTCCAGACATTGCCATGCCCTGGGGATACAAAATTGCACCTGGTTGAGAACCACTGCTCTCAACTAAGGAACATTCTTGATTATCTCAACCCTAATTCTTCACATTCATTAGATGCTCATCCAAATCTCTGCATATAGACTTTCTCTCACCATCAAACTCAGCAACTGTTTGTGAAACCTCTAAAACACAACATCACGGGCTCTAGATAAACAAGCAAGAGAGATTCCGTTCCTACCTTCAAGCAGGTTTCTTAAAGAATTGTAATAAAAGATGCCCAATTATATAATGTTTTGAATTGTTAATTGTTTCCCCCTGAAATCATCTCTCATCTCATCAAACTGAAAACACCTTAAGGACGAAGACCATAACCTGTCTGTGAGTACCAATACTTGATTCATGGCCAATAAAAACAATCAATTATAGACTTCATCATAACAAGATGACAATTTCATATAGACAGTAAAAACTTGCACTAACTCGAACAGGTAAGTTAACCTTTCTCAGCGGTAGTTTGTTCCTCTGTAAAACAGGGAGAAAATGATTGTTGACATGACTAAATCAGAAAATATAGGCTGGGCGCGGTGGCTCAAGCCTGTAATCCCAGCACTTTGGGAGGCCGAGACGGGCGGATCAGGAGGTCAGGAGATCGAGACCATCCTGGC
>NW_012116265.1:16468065-16469179 GCF_000951035.1 Colobus angolensis palliatus | reverse complement strand
AAAAAAAAAAAAAAAAAAAAAAAAAATTTCTACTGCTATAATGTTAAATACATGCCAGCGATTTTGAATTTAATACAAAGCAGAGTTCGTAAGAAAAAAAGGCAAATTTTGTTAGATGCTTTAAAGCAAGAGAATATAAAGCCATGGGAAAGAGCTGGGTGAGTTGTGTGTGTTTGAGTAAAGCAGCATTATGAGGGAAGATACTTGGGATCGGAGTAGAAGAGAGAAAAAGGCACCATGTTGGAAGCCTTACATCCAGAAACAACTCTGGCAGCACAGGAAGTTCAACTGAACAAAAAGAGACCTTACTGTCACAATGGATGAGACGAGTATAGTGTGTACCATGGGCTCCACACCAAGTGCCTTAGACAAAGCGGCTCAAGTAATCCTCACAATAATCCTATGAGGCAGGTATTTTTTAGTAATCACATTTTACAGATGAGGAAACTGAGGTTTCAGACTCCAATCCAGGAACCCTGGCTCCACGGTAGTGCCTCAACCACTATACTTTATGGTGTCTATTTTAATTTCAGACCTAGAAAATTAATTTATATTTGCTACTTAATAAGACCAGTTCTCTCCCCTCTATCCTTTCGTATTTCAAAAGAGCATCCTTTCAGTTGCATCGTGTGTGGTGTTCAGGAGGCTGAAAGAAGAAAGTGTGATGGATGGACTCTTTTGTCTTTGGACACTGAAATCATACACACGGAGGAATTCGCGTGGGTAGAAATGGCGACGTCGTCCTGGACAAGAAGAGGATGAGGGTCTTGAGAATGAGGGAGGTCGCCCCAATTTTTAATTCCTGCTTTTGCTTTGGCTACTGTGTTCAATCAAAAGACCCCAAAGACTACCTATTCAACTCTGCTTTTCATTTTTGCCACTCTGAGCGATGGAGAGGATGGCAGCAAGGCCAGGGGGCCTATGTGCAGGGAGGCTAGGGCGAAGTGGGCTTCTGGCAGAGGAAGGCAAGGCTGCCAACCCGGATGGGGGCAGAGAGGCGCGTGAGAAGGCTGGGACAGAGGACTGAGGTGGGGATCGGGTGGGGAGCCAGAAGCAGGGGGCGGCGAGGCCAGTAGGGTTCGGGTCGGCAGTCTGGATGTGATCAGCAGATGGA
>NW_012116265.1:16456500-16467805 GCF_000951035.1 Colobus angolensis palliatus | reverse complement strand
TCCTGGCAGTCCCCGACGCCGCCAGCCGAACCTCGGCGGGCTGTGGGGCTCCAGGAGCCCGGCCCCTCAGCCGCCTGCAGGTCAGACATCTGCAGCCCGCGCTCGGAGCTCTCCTCTGCCAGCCGCGAGTGGCTCCGGAAACAGCCGAAGGCCGAGCGACCGCGGGGCACAGCCGAGCGCAGCCTGCAGGCCGGAAGAAGCGGTGCGGCGGCCGCTTGAAAACCTAGCTGAGCCAGGGGCGGCCGCAGTAGCTCCGGCCCGCGGAGGCTGGCGATGCGGCCACAGGGAAGGTTACCGCGTGCCGATTTTTAATGTCAGGACTTGAAAGAACAAACAAAACCCGGGGAAGAGTCAGGAATACACTGCCGGAAATCGTGGTATCCATAGAGACGCTATCGGAAGTTGGGGTTGCTAGGAAGCCGCGGCGCCTCCGCTGAGCTGCAAATGGCTGAAGTCCCGGAGGATTACGATTCCGGCCCAGATGAAGATGGAGAGCCGGAGTCTGAGAGGCCTGAACTGCCTGAACTTCATAAATCATATGAAAATGCCGAACGAGACACCATGGCAGAGGCAGACTCGAAGCTACCAGCAGAGATTTATCACGAGCCACAGCCAGAGACCGAGGAAGAGGACTTCAGAGAGGGAGAGCCAAGGAGTGCTAAGAACGTGCAGCTGAAACCTGGCGGGACGTCCCTGGAAGGAATTGCCAAAGAGTCCAAGAGAGACGTACCAAGCGAAACTGAACCAGGGATTCCCCAAGAGGTAAAGTCGGAAAGAGAGATGGGAGAGTTTTTCAAAGATTTGGAGGCCCCTGTGGATGAAACGCATGAAGAGTCAGACCTGGAGTCACCAGAGGAGGCTAAACTAAATGTTACAGAGGATGTGTTCCTAGAGTTAGCTATGGAAACAGATCCAGTGCCACCAACGGAAACCATGTCTGAGGTTTCAGGGGCCACAGTCAGAGAGATAAATTTAGAATTACTAGAGGGGGGGACTGAACTGGGGTTTCCAGAGGAATCACTTAGAGTGCAACATGAAAAGACAGTTGTAGAGCCTCCAGAGCAGACCAAACCAGATTTTCCAAGTGAGAAACCAGGAGAATCACTTGAAGAGACAGATCTTCAGCCACCAAAGATGACCAAACCAGAGATTCCGGAGGAGACACAAAGAGAGTCAACTGAGAAGAAAAGGACAGAGCCACCTGAGCAAGCTAGACCAGAATTTCCAGAGAAGGAACCAAGAAAGTCTAGTGAGGAGGCAGGTCTAGAGCCTCCAGAAGAGACTCAACCAGAGGTTGCAGAGGAGATGCAAAGAAAGGCAACTGAGGAGAAAGGGACAGAACTACCTGAGCGGACTAACCCAGACCTTCCAGACCACAAGTCAAGAAAGTCTACTGATGAGAACGTCCCTGAGCCACTAGAAGAGATCAAATTAGAGTTTCCCGAGGAAGAATCAAGAAAACCAAATGAGGAAACAATTCTAGAACAATCAGAAATGATGAAACCAGAAAGTCCAGAAGAGATAAGAAAATCAAATGAGGAAAAAAATCCACAACCACCAGAGGAGACTGGTCTAGTGCTACCACAGGAGATCAACCCACAAGTTGAAGAGAAAACACAAACAAAGCCAACTGAGGAGGAAAATCTAGAGTTACCAGATGAAACCAAACCAAGAGAGACACATTTAGAATTTTCCAAGGAAGACAGGCCAGAACCAATCAAGTCTAAGTATTCTGTAGGAAAGGATGAGCTAGAGCTCCGTGAGCCTAAAAGAGGAAAGTGGTCACTAAGTGACGAATTTAAAAAAGAATACTACGCATTAGGATCTATCAGAGAAAGTGAAGAATCCATTGGTACACATTACAAGTTTTCACAACCACTCCAAAAGTCGCTTGATGTCAGTGAAGTATGCTCATACTCAGATCCCTCAGAGTCTCTGACAGAATTAAGCGAGTTCGTTCATGAAAAGGAAGTTGTAGATTTGTCCCAAGACTTGAAGGAACTGGTCTCTGAAGATGATGAAACCCAGTCAAAACAAGGGACTGAGTTACAATTTGAGCATCTTAATTGGGATCCAGAGAAAGTTGCAGAGTGGATTAGCCAGCTAGGCTTCCCTCAATACAAGGTATACAAAAATAAGATTTTTTGAAATCACATGCTTTCATCTGTCTACCTCTTATTCCTTCTAACCTGGCTTGAGCTCTTACCTCTTTACCGGAAGGAGTATCAAAAAGTCCTGGACTGTGGTAGAGGTAACTTGGATTTTAATTTTGGCCTTGCCACTGATGTATATTTGTATTTTGGGAGAGGAAGGGAGGGTCACATCTGTTTGTTTTTCCTCTTCCAGTGATTACACTTCTCTGCAATCCTTGAATAAAAGACCGAGAAGAGTATATAGACCTTCTTTCTTTCTTTCTTTTTTTTTTTTTTGAGACAGAGTCTTACTCTGTCGCCGACGCTGGAGTGCAGTGGTGCGATCTCGGCTTACTGCAAGCTCCACCTCCCCTGGGTTCATGCCATTCTCCTGCTCAGTACCTCCTGAGTAGCTGGGACTACAGGCACCCGCCACCACGCCCGGCTAATTTTTTGTATTTTTAGTAGAGACGGGGTTTCACTGTGTTAGCCTGGATGGTCTCGATCTCCTGACCTCATGATCCACCAGCCTCAGCCTCCCCAAGTGCTGGGATTACAGGCGTGGGCCACCGTGCCCCGCCTTAGACCTCCTTTCATGGAAAACTGTATTTTTTTTTTTTTTTTTTGAGGCGGAGTCTTGCTCTGTCACCCGGGCTGGAGTGCGGTGGCGGGATCTCAGCTCACTGCAAGCTCCGCCTCCCGGGTTTACGCCGTTCTCCTGCCTCAGCCTCCGGAGTAGCTGGGACTACAGGCGCCCGCCACCTCGCCCGGCTAGTTTTTTGTATTTTTAGTAGAGACAGGGTTTCACCGTGTTAGCCAGGATGGTCTGGATCTCCTGACCTCGTGATCCGCCCGTCTCGGCCTCCCAAAGTGCTGGGATTACAGGCTTGAGCCACCGTGCCTGGCCGGAAAACTGTATTTTTAAGTAGATTTTGTTCAAGGTAGGCTTTTTGGTACTTTATCAAGTTGTTTTAATGGCAGCTCCCTTTCTTTGAATTTGTGCTATTACTCTAAAGTGTCGGCCCCAAATAATGTCACATGTATCACAAGCACAGAAGTGTATTAATTCAAGTTAGCCAGTTAACCAAAAATAGTTTTAATAAAAAGACAGTGTAAACCTCTTATTTCACTGATGCCAACTAGGTTTAAGGCTACCACAAAACAATACAAGATCTGAAACCTTTTGTACCTACTATACTTACAAATGTAATTGAGACATGAAGAAGCACTGGTTGTACCATGCCAAAAGAAAGGTTAAAGAGCAGTGTAAAATTTAATAAAGAGCTTACATGGACAAATTGTGCCATTATTAGGATAGAAAATAAATTTAAGCTATTCAGGAGGCTCGGGCAGGAGGACTGCTTGAGCCCAGGACTTCTGCACTCCAGCCTGGATGACAGAGCAAGAAGACCCTGTCTCTAAAAAAAGAAAAGAAAAAATATTTTTGTCTCAGGATAGAACAAACATGATTTCTTCCCTTCCTCCCCCTTCCCCGCCTTTCTTCCTTCTATTTGCAGTGCATTTTTTTAAGTGATGTCCTTGTATTGACAGGAGTGTTTTATCACAAACTTCATCAGTGGCCGAAAACTCATTCACGTCAACTGCTCAAACCTCCCTCAGATAGGGATAACAAACTTTGAAGACATGAAGGTGAGTTGTGTCCAAAGTTTCCCTACAGAGCACTGTAACAGTGCCACCATCTGTCTCAAACCAACCTTTTTTGCCTCCAGCCTGGCCTCCCATTTCTGTCAGTGGTGTCATCATAATTCCAGTCCCTTAGGTTCACAGCGGTTGCCTCCTCTTTGATCCCCATAAATATTCCAAGAACTGTCCATTGCTCCTATGGTACTTAGACCATCTGGCTTTCTTCTTTCCTACTTTTCAAACCTTATGGCCTCATGCCTAGAACACCGCAGTGGCCTCCTGCTTTTAGCCTTTCTCCGTGGGCCCTTTGGATTCAAGGGCCCTGCTTTTATGCTCTCACTTTCCACCTACTTATGTACTATTCAGAAACCTTCTTTGGATCCCTTCTGCTTACCAAGATAGTCTCAGCTCCCTAGTTTAGAATTTAAGGCCCTCCACAAGTTCTTTCCCCTACCACTCCTCCACATGAATTTTGTGCTCCAGCCTACCACCAGGTCTAACTCACACCTTCGCAAACCTGCCTGATGCATTCTTCTCTCTATGTCTTTGCTCAGTTCCCCCATCCTCTGTATTACTAATATGAATCTTAATCATCCTTTAAGACCAATTCCTCATTTGCATCTCCCCAAGAAGTCTTTTGTAATATTCCCAGCCCACAGTAGCCCCCATCCCGAGTTCTCATGACATTTCGTGTCTCTGACACCCATTTGGCACTTATATAACACCATATGTATTTTGCCTGCTTTGCTGCCTAACTTTGAAACAAGCTACATTAACCACTCTGAGCCTCAGTTTTCTAAAATCTCCAGCACCAACAGTTCATGATTATACTCCTTCGCATAACAGTACCCTCCATTTGTAGTGCTTTGCAATTTACAAAGCATCCCAAACAATCTCACGGGTAACTTCTCCTTTAGCACCCCACCCCAATAACCCTCCAAGAATGAACAGTTCTTGGCATAACCATGGTTTTTCTCAGCACACCCATGCCTCGAAATGCTCCACCTCAGTGGTTTCCAAACTTGGGTCATCTTCAGAATCAAATGAGATTTTTTTGAAAAAGATACATTCCTAGCCTTCATCCTGCAGAAATTTGGATCCATTAGGGCTGGGTAGGCTCTGGAATCTCTTCCCTAGATGACTCTTCAACTGGCTTTATAACCTTGTAATTCCATAAGTCATATGGTTTGGAAATAAGAAAACTACACTTGTGAATACCCGAGTCCTTTTAGTAGCAACAAGATATAAGGAAGCTTTTTAAATTATTAAACATATAGTCCTAACTGAGCGTTTACTTTCTTGAATTCTGCTAATAGCTATCCTTTGCTGAGAGCTTACTGTGGCCTCTTATATGTATTATTTCACTAATTCTCATTTTATAGAAGAGAAAACTGGGGCCCTGAAAGGTGAAACAAGCTATTCAGATAATGCGATTTTTCTGTTTTGTTTTGTTTTGGTTTTATTTTTTTTTGAGACAGGGTCTCGCTGTGTCACCCAGGCTGGAGTGCAGTGGTGTGACCTTGGCTCACTTCAACCTCCACCTCCTGAGTTTAAGCGATTCTCCTGCCTCAGCCTCCCAAGTAGCTGGGACTATAGGTGTGCACCACCATGCCCAGCTAATTTTTTTTCTTTTTTTTTTTTGAGACGGATTCTCGCTCTGTTGCCCTGTTGCCCAGGCTGGAGTGCAGTGGCACGATCTCAGCTTATTGCAACCTCTGCCTCCCAGGTTCAAGCGATTTTCCTGCCTCAGCCTCCCGAGTAGCTGGGACTACAGGTGCGTGCCACCATGCCTGGCTAATTTTTTGTGTTTTTAATAGAGATGGGGTATCACCATGTTAGCCAGGATGGTCTTGATCTCTTGACCTCGTGATCTGCCTGCCTTGGCCTCTCAAAGTGCTGGGATGAGCCACTGTGCCTGGCTTAATTTTTGTATTTTTAATAGAGACAGGGTTTCATGATATTGGCCAGGCTGGTCTCAAACTCCTGACCTTAAGTGATCTGCCGGCCTTGGCCTCCCAAAAGTGCTGGGATTACAGGTGTGAGCCACTACGCCTGACTTATATTCAGATAATAAGTTTAAGAGCCAGGATTTAAGTCCATCTTGTGTGACTTCCCAATCCATGTTCTATTTAAACCCTACACTGTGTTGCCTCTCCAAGTGCACATTTTTGTTACCATAAACTTCCATGTACTATAAACATTATGATGTGGAAATGATCATTTATTTATTTATTTTTGAGACAGTCTTGCTCTATCACCCAGGCTGGAGTGCAGTGGCTCGATTTCAGCTCATGGCAACCTCCGCCTCCCAGGTTCAAATAATCCTCCTGCCTCAGCCTCCCAAGTAGCTGAGATTACAGGCACGTGCCACCATGTCTGGCTAATTTTTGTATTTTTAGTGGAGATAGGGTTTCACCATGTTGGCCATGCTGGTCTTGACCTCCTGACCTCAGGTGATCCACCCACCTAGGCCTCCCAAAGTGCTGGGATTATAGGCATGAGCCACCATGCCTGGCCTGGATCATTTATTATATATTTGTATTTCCAACCATGCCCTCACTTAACTACCAACTACTGCCAGATAAATATTGTGTTCTTTTTATGTTCAAAGATGATACAGCTGTGCTTATGAACTCTAATTTCTACTTAAGGTATAATGAATTTTCTAGATAAAAATAAGGAACAGGCTGCTCTGCCTATGGAGCAGCCATAGTCCTTGACTTTCTTAATAAACTTGCTTTTGCTTAAAAGTAATAATAAGAAACAGAATTAGCAAAATAGTAACCTGTCAAATTCCTGGAACATTTAAGTACCAAGAATTTCAGCTTTTTATCATGAGAAGGCATTTTTAAGAGTCAGACAATTCATTCAGCTTCCTTGGCTTTCTAATTCCAAAAGTACAATATCAACATGCAATAATAAAAATTCTAATTATGCTTTTTCTTATCTTGCAAGACAGGAGAGGTTTTAAAAATCTTCTGAAATCCTCAAGAGTAAATGATGAACCCAGTGGTCTGTCCTTATATCTAAGAAATTTGAATAAGCCAACTTTGAGATACTTATTATCACAGTCACCTCAGACAAATATGGCCTTCCCTTGAGGTCACTAGAGTAACATAAAGACCAAGACATTCAAAGTATGTTAGATAAGCTTTGCTTGACACTTAGACCCATATGAAAAAGCTGATTATGGCCGGACCTGGTGGCCCACGCCTGTAATCCCAGCACTTTGGGAGGCCAAGGCAGGTGGATCACCCGAGGTCAGAAGTTCGCCTGGCCAACATGGCGAAACTTCTTCTCTACTCAAAATACAAAATACAAAAATTAGCTAGGCATGTTGCGTGCCTGTAGTCCTAGCTACTCAGGAGGCTGAGGCAGGAGAATAGCTTGAACCCGGGAGGCGGAGGTTATAGTGAGCTGAGATCGTGCTCTCCATGAACTGCATTCCAGCCTGGGTGACAGCGAGACTCAATCTCAAAAACAAACAAACAAACAAACAAAAAACTGATTATGCTCTAAGACATGTAACTTCTAGGAGGTCATACATGAACTCAAGTATGCTGTAGCTATCTTCCTTACTGATATAGAAAGCTTTTAAAATGTCTCCGTTGTACTTATAGCACCTAGTACACCCACAATTTATCCCATAACAACAGTTAAATAGTATAGTTATCTTTTTCATGCTGACTCTCCCATATCATCATTTATGGACTTTTGGGAGAATAGAAGGAAGGAAGAAAAAGCAGATTGCTTGAGAGTATGGAATTCTGGACATGCTGCTAAGAATTTGAACAACATTGCCACTGTGCACTTCCTATACAAGCCTTGCAGCTAATTTATGGCCATTTTCTGTTACCTTCAAAGCCCGCATTTACTTCCTTAATTTTTGAATTACTCATGCTTCACCTGCAGAAATAACTTACTTGTCCCTTTGTCCTTAGTGCAACATATTAAGATGACCAGAGAAGAGCAAAATATGTGTGTGAGACTGGTGAGGACTGCAGGAGAAAAGAAGCACTAATTCTCCTTTCCCCGCCAGACAAGGAAGCGCTTGAATCCACTGTCCTGTCTTTCCCATTCGTAGTGATACCTTTAGCTTGGTAAAAGGAGAGAGAAAGTCAATCTCAGTTATTCTAAGGACAAGCTAGACAAGCTAGCATTACACTTGCTTCATTTTTCTCTTAGAAAATAATTCTTAAAATATTTTAACTATTCACTGTATCAGATGAACAAAAAAATTTTGTGATAAATATCTGAAGAACCTTGATGAGTTACTTATTCCTGTTGTATGCATGATTTTATAGTATAAGGTATAGCCTTATATGCTTTACAATATCTCAACAGTTTTACTACACTTGCATTGTTGCAAACTATTTAAATAGCACAGATTCATAACAACCAGTCAGCAGTTGAGTATAATTAGACAAAAATTTTTTCTTTTTAAAAATCCTTTTAATTTTCAAATAATTTCAGTGTTACAGAAGAGTTACAAAGATAGTACAGAGAATTCTGGTTTTTTTTTTTTTTTTTGAGACAGAGTCTCGCACTGTTGCCCAGGCTGGAGTGCAATGGCATGATCTTGGCTCACCACAACCTCCACCTCCCAGGTTCAAGCGATTCTCCTGCCTCAGCCTCCCTAGTAGCTGGGATTACAGGTGCCTGCCACCATGCCTGGCTAATTTTTTGTATTTTTAATGGAGACATTAAACACTATGTTGGCTAGGCTGGTCTTGAACTCCTGACATCGTGATCCACCCACCTTGGCCTCCCAAAGTGCTGGGATTACAGGCGTGAGCCACCACACCCAGCTGAATTCTGGTATACTCTTAACCCAGTTTCCTCTATGTTAACATCTTAGTTAACAATAGTACATTTATCAAAGCTAATAAATTAATATCAGTATTATTAGTATTATTAAACTATAGACGTTATTCAGGTTTCTGCAGATTTCCCACTGATAAATGGTTTTTTTTTCCAGTATCTAATCCAGGATTTGCACTTAGCTGTCATATTTCCTGGGTCTCCTCCAAAAGGTAGCAGTTTTTTTATTTTTGACTTTCATGATCTTGACACTTTTCTTGAAGAGTAGTAATCAAGTATTTTGTAAATTTCCCTCAATTTTACCTTGTCTCATCTTTCCTATTATTAGACTGAAGTTATGGATTTGGGGGAAACCAGTCACAGAGGTGATGAGCCCCTCCCATCTCATCATATCAGGAGGTACATGATAGCAACATGATTTACTGCTAGAAACATTACCCTCATCACTTGGTTAAGGTGCTGTCTGTCAGGTTTCCTCATTATAAAGTTACTGTGTTTCCCTTTACAAATTCTGCTCATTTTTTTTGAGATGGAGTCTCACTCTGTCACCCAGGCTGGAGTACAATGGCGCGATCTTGGCTCACTGCAACCTCCGCCTCCCAAGTTCAAGCAATTCTGCCTCGGCCTCCCGAGTAGCTGTGATTACAGGCGCCCACCACTGCACTTGGCCAATTTTTTTGTATTTTTAGTAGAGACAGGGTTTCGCCATGTTGGCCAGGCTGGTTTCAAACTCCTGACCTCAGGTGATCCGCCCGCCTTGGCCTCCCAAAGTGTTGGGATTATACCCCCTTGCCTGTTTATAACTACTTTTTCTGACATTGAGAAACTTGGCTCTCCTTATACGTAAATATATTTCCCTGTGAAAAACAGATTTACCAAATAGAGTTCAGTGTTTGTGTACAACTGTTTCTGTCTTTAGCCTTACAGTATCTAGACAGAGCACTGTTTTCTTTTTTTTTCTTTTTTTTTTTTTTGCGGAGTCTCGCTCTGTCGCCCGGACGGACTGGAGTGCAGTGGCCGGATCTCAGCTCACTGCAAGCTCCGCCTCCCGGGTTTAACGCCATTTTCCTGCCTCAGCCTCCGGAGTAGCTGGGACTACAGGCGCCCGCCACCTCGCCCGGCTAGTTTTTGTATTTTTAGTAGAGACGGGGTTTCACCGTGTTAGCCAGGATGGTCTCGATCTCCTGACCTCGTGATCCGCCCATCTCGGCCTCCCAAAGTGCTGGGATTACAGGCTTGAGCCACCGCGCCCGGCTGTTTTCTTAAAGTTACAGGTCAGCTCCTTTCCTCCCCACCCCCTTCAGTGAGATTATGTCTTACTCTATAATACAGTCAGATTCATTTGTCCACAGCCTTTACTCCATCCCAACATCCTGGATTTTTTTTTTTTTTTTTTTTAGGCAATGTCTTGCTCTGTCACCTAGGATGGCATGCAGTGGTGCAATCTCAGCTCAGTGCAACCTCCACCTCCTGGGCTCAAATAATCCTCCCACTTCAGCCTCCCAGGTAGCTGGGACTACAGCCACATGCCACCACACCCGTCTAACTTTTTGTACTTTTTTGAGGGGGTAGAGATGGGGTTTTGCCATGTTGCCCAGGCTGGTCTTAAACTCCTGCGCTCAAGCAGTCCATCTGCTTTGGCCTCTCAAAGTGCTGGGATTACAGGCATGAGCCACTGTACCCATCCTCACTTCTTGGCTTTTTAAAAGTTTGCATGCAGTAAAACTATTATTTGTTGTGTGTAGTTCTGTGGGTTTTGACAAATGCATGCAGTCATGTATCCACCACCAAAGAACCATACAGAACAATTCTGTTACTCTAGAATTTCCCTCTGTGGTCAGCCCATCTCTTTACCCTAATCCCCAATATGTTTTGGATGTCACATAAGTGGAATCAAATAATGCATGTTCTTTGGGTCTGGTTTCCTTCCCTTAGCAAAATACGTTTAAGATTAATCCATGTTGTTAAATGAATCAACAAGCAGATTTTAAGGAGACTATACATCTGCTTTAATAGTGCTGGTATAGGCTGGCTGCAGTGGCTCGGACTTGTAATCTTAGCTACTCCAGAGGCTGAGGTGGGAGGAATGCCTGAGCCCAGGAGTTTGAGGCTGCAGTGCGCTATGGTCATACCACTGCACTCCAGCCTGGGCAACAGAGGGAGACCTCATCTCTGAAATAATAATAATAATAATAATAGTGGTATAGATGATTCATATTTTAAACCACAACAATTATGTCTTTGTCCTTAGGTTTAGATCATATAAATTATAGGTTCCAATTATACAAATATGCATAGTTACATACTATGAGGTAATAAACAATACACAATAAATTGGTGATGAAGCAAAACCATCAGTAGCTTACAAATAAAAGAACAGCAGCCTTTGAAAACAATGATCAACATAAGTTACAGTGATAATATAGTAGTAATAATCTTCTTGAAAACTGCAGGCATTGCAAGTAACTGGTTGAGGCCATGTGAAGTAGGTGTTCTACCATGATGCCACGCACTGAGTATAAGCTACCACCTTAGAATGTAGAATTACGGGCCGGGCACGGTGGCTCACGCCTGTAATTCCAGCACTTTGGGAGGCCAAGGCGGGCAGATCACAAGGTCAGGAGATCGAGACCACCCTGGCGAACATGTTGAAACCCCGTATCTACTAAAAATACAAAAAGAAAATATTAGCCGGGCGCGGTGGCAGG
>NW_012116265.1:16441019-16455386 GCF_000951035.1 Colobus angolensis palliatus | reverse complement strand
CATCTCTACCAAAAACAAAAACAAACAAGCAAAAAAAAGCAGGGGTATGGTGTCATGCCTCTGTAGTCCCAGCTACTTGGGAGGCTGAGGCAGGAAAATGGCTTGAGTATAGTTCAAGGCTACAGAGAGCTGTGATCACACCACTGTACTCCAGCCTGCATGACAGAGCAAGACCTACCTGTCTCGATAGATAAATAATGTGTCGAGAACACTTTTAATTTCTGCATTACAATATTGTACAAAACGGTAGTGAACCCTCTCAGCCCACAGTGGGCACATAGCTCTTTTTGTTAATAATGTGTATATGACTGCAGTGTACCTCCTGGGAACACCATCTGTGAACCTCAGGGAATTTGTGAAATAACCTTTTCTGTTCGGGGCATTGGAAAGGAGAATCAGGGTACTTGCTTTGGCGGCACATATACTGAAAGAGAATCAGGGTGAGATGCTTACCAAACAAGGTGCACATGTAGAAGTATGCATCACAAACAAGAAGTCTTAGAAGCCACCTGTTCGTATGTGTGTGTGTGTTTTTTTGTTTGCTTTTGGAGACAGGGTCTTGCTCTGTTAGCCAGGCTGCAGTGCAGTGGCATGATCATGGCTCCTCATTGCAGCCTCAAAACTCCTGGGCTCAAAGGATCCTCCTACTTCAGCCTCCCAAGTAGCTGGGACTACAGGTATGCAGCTTCACAACTGGCTTTTTTTTTTTTTTTTCTGTAGCAATTTGCTTTCGTTTGTTTGTTTGTTTTTTGAGATGGAATCTCTCTGCATCACCCAGGCTGGAGTGCGGTGGTGCGATCTCAGCTCACTGCAACCTCTGCCTCCCAGGTTCAAGCGACTCTCCTGCCTCAGCCTCCTGAGTAGCTGGGACTACAGGCATGCGCCACCACACCCAGCTAATTTTTGTATTTTTAGTAGAGACAGGATTTTGCCATGTTGGCCAGGTTGGTCTCAAACTCCTGACCTCAGGTGATCCACCTGCCTCGGCCTCCCAAGGGCATGAGCCACCTCACCTGGCCTTTGTAGTAATTTGGATCTCAGTTCTTAGAAGACCCAACTGATAAAGATCTCAATTAGAATTCTCACTGGACAACTCAGGAGACTGAGGCATGAGGATGGCTTGAGCCCAGTTGTTCAAGGCTGTAGTACACTATAATTGTGCTTGTGCATATCCACTGCACTCCAGCCTGGGTAACACAGCAAGACCCCATCTCAAGAAAAAGAAAAAAAAACACAATCCTTACTGGGAATGCCAAGGCAACTATACCCATAAACCATCTCTAGAGTCAACAAAACCAGTTCAAGTAAGATCTAAGAAACATGGTATCTTGCCTATCTAAAAGGCACTGCTAATGGGCAGTTTTATATCAGGTGTAGCATTGTATGTGGCATGAATTTTACAGTCTTATAACTCTGACCAGTAGCTTTAAATTAAAAAAAAAAAAAAAAAAAGTCCATCCGAAATACCCTTTGGCTGTGATCTAGCAGTAATTTCATGGACTTCTCATCCAGAGGCAGACTATGAATTCAAACAGTGGTGTTATAACTGACCTAGGATTAAAACTAGAATTTGAAAGGCAATCATGATATAAATATACATATATTTATATAGTGTTTATATAGTATTAAATATATTTATATATATTTATATAGTATTTATATAGCCACCACGCTCGGCTCTCAGTTATAATTTTTTTTCTTAGTTGCACATTAACTGAGCCCCTTATAGACAAGTTATTTAATAACCTTCCCAGAGATAGTCATGACTCCTAATCTGAACATATTATCTGCTCTTATGCTTGGTCAAATTGCTCAGCAAAAACAAAGAAATGAACCCATCTATGGCCATCTGATGCAAGGGCCTAGAAATATCTTAAATGGTACTTTGAAAAGGATAATAAATCATGTGATATTTAAGAAATTGGTTTTGGTAAGGTTAGGCTAGTAAGTCTGTGAATTTATTTTATTTCCCCATAGAAATAAGGAGTTGGTGGGGCGCGATGGCTCACGCCTGTAATCCCAGCACTCTGGGAGGCCAAGGTGGGTGGATCACCTGAAGTCAAAAGTTCGAGACCAGCCTGGCCAACATGGTGCAATGCCATCTCTACTAAAAATACAAAAATTAGCCAGGCGTGGTGGTGCACGCCTGTAGTCCCAGCTACTCAGGAGGCTGAGGCAGGAGAATTGCTTGAACCCAGGAGGCAGAGCTTGCAGTGAGCCGAGATCGTGCCACTGCACTCCAGCCTGGGCGACAGAGCGAGACTCCATCTCAAAAAAAAAAAAAAAAAAAGAAAGAAAGAAGGGGCCAGGTGCAGTGGCTCAAGGCTGTAATCCCAGCACTTTGGGAGGCTGAGACGGGCGGATCACGAGGTCAGGAGATCGAGACTATCCTGGTCTCTACTAAAAAAATACAAAAAACTAGCCAGGCAAGGTTGCGGGCGCCTGTAGTCCCAGCCACTCTGGAGGCTGAGGCAGGAGAAAGGCGTAAACCCGGGAGGCAGAGACTCCGTCTCAAAAAAAAAAAAAAAAGAAGGAGTTCACATTCAAGAGGCTTAGAAAACTAAATAAACCTTCTTTGAGCTGGTTGTGTTTTCAGGTTAGTCTAATTAAAAAATTATCCTTGCATTTCAGGCAATTTCTCGGCATACGCGGGAGCTCCTGGAAATTGAAGAGCCATTATTCAAACGCTCCATCAGCCTTCCCTATAGGGATATTATCGGCTTGTATTTAGAGCGAAAAGGTCATACTGGGATAAAATCTGATTCCTTGACTTTATCTGAATTTGTCAAAGCAGCAGGATTACAGGATTATGCTCCAGAAATAACTGCCCCTGAAGAGAATGAGGAATTACCTTGCACTGAACCATAGGAGAAAGCTGCTTCACAGAGCTTGAAAGATCAAACTAAATTACTTGCGGGAAGAGGTATGGTCTTTTTTGGTTTTCTTTTTCTCCTTTTTTTTTTTTGTTTTTTTTTTTTGAGATAGAGTCTTGCTCTGTCGCCCAGGCTGGAGTGCAATGGTGCAGTCTCAGCTCACTGCAACTTCCAGGTTCAAGTGATTCTCCTGCCTCAGCCTCCTGAGTAGCTGGGATTACAGACACCCACCACCACACCAAGCTAATTTTTGTATTTTTAGTAGAGATGATGTTTCATCATGTTGGCCAGGCTGGTCTCAAACTCCTGACAGTTGATCTGCCCGCTGTGGCCTCCCAAAGTGCTGGAATTACAAGCGTGACCTACTGCACCTGGCCCTTTTTCTCCTTTTCATTAAGATCAGAGTTAGAACTGCTGGCTTCATTCCTAGTTGTGTCTCTGACTTATGGTACCTTCCCTTTGTTTTTGCAATTTAACCCCTTGTTAAAACAAAGATAGTCACGCTTATCTTTCTGGGTAATTATAAGAATTCCTGAGCTGGGCAAGGTGGCTCATGTCTGTAATCCTAGCACTTTGGGTGGCTGAGGCGGTCAGATCACTTGAGGTCAGGAGTTCAAGACCAGCCTGGCCAACAAGGCGAAACTCCATCTCTACTAAAAATACAAAAATTAGCTGAGCATGGTGGCACATGCCTGTAGTCCCAGCTACTCAGGAGGCTGAGGCAGGAGAATCATTTGAACCCAGGAAGCAGAGGTTATAGTGAGCTGAGATCGTGCCACTGCACTCCAAGCTAGGTAAGAGAGCAAGACTCTAAAACAAACAAACAAAACAAAGCAAAACAAAATTACTGAAAAATTCTAGTAATGCACCTTGTAGTAGAAACATGTTGGGGAAATATAATTAAAAATAAAATCTCCTGCCAACTCCAGAGAGAGAATTCTCTCCACAAATGCAGAAAAGAAACATTTTTATTCTTTTTTTTTTTGAGACGGAGTCTCGCTCTGTCGCCCAGGCTGGAGTGCAGTGGCCGGATCTCAGCTCACTGCAAGCTCCGCCTCCCAGGTTTAAGCCATTCTCCCGCCTCAGCCTCCGGAGTAGCTGGGACTACAGGCGCCCGCCACCTCACCTGGCTAGTTTTTTTTTTTTGTATTTTTTAGTAGAGAGGGGTTTCACAGTATTAGCCAGGATGGTCTCGATCTCCTAACCTCGTGATCCGCCTGTTTCGGCCTCCCAAAGTGCTGGGATTACAGGCTTGAGCCACCGCGCCTGGCCACATTTTTATTCTTGAATAAGCATTAAACTATGATGCACATCACAGGCAAGCTGCTAAAGAGATTGCAAAGACAAATCTCACCCTTTTAGATGGCAGAGCAGATACAATCCATGACATACATGTTAATTATCTGTGTCCAAAGGAAAAATAAAACTTCTGTCTTGACAACAAGCAGAAGTTACTATTTGGAGCCAGGTACCTAGGCTAAACTCCCACAGAGACAGGGAGACAAAGTACCAACCTCCTCAGTGCTCACATTTCAAAGAGATGTCTCCATGGCCTCCCAAAAAGAGACTGTCCTGAAGTATAAAATGGCTAGAGACTTATTCAGCTTTTAAAAAAGATTCACATACATCTCAAGGGCATAGTAAAAGGATTTACAGTGGCAAGTTCTTTAAAGGAAATGGTTGTTTTTTGTTTATTTTTTTGAGATGGAGTCTCACTCTGTTGCCCAGGCTGGAGTGCAATGGTGTGATCTCAGCTCACTGCAACCTCCACCTCCTGGGTTCAAGTGATTCTCCTGCCTCAGCCTCCTGAGTGGCTGGTATCACAGCAATGAGCCATCACACCCAGCTAATTTTTTTGTATTTTTAGTAGGGACAGGGTTTCACCATGTTGGCCAGGCTGGTCTCAAACTCCTGGCCTCAAGAGATCTGCCTGCCTTGGCCTCCCAAAGTGTGGGGATTACAAACATGAGCCACTGCACCCGGCCTAAATGAAATGTTTTACGAAAAAAAAGTGGGCAAGTTCTCTCTTCCTTTTGGCATCAGGGAAAATTTAAAAGAAAAAAATTTTTTTAGATATGTATGTATCTAAATATGTAAATATCTAAACATGGCTTACCACTATGAAATAGGTTCTGTGGTTTGCTTACAGGCTCTTTTATGTGGTACTTTCCAGGTCTTTATAATATAAAATTTAGGCTAGAGTCTACCCACGACTGCACTTCTCAAAAGAAATTATAGGCTGGGCGCAGTGGGTCACACCTGTAATCCCAGCACTTTAGGAGGCCGAGGCAGGCGGATCACTTGAGGTCAGGAGTTTGAAACCAGCCTGGCCAACGTGGTGAAACTCCATCTCTACTAAAAATACAAAAATTAGCCAGGAGTGGTGGTACGCGCCTGTAATCCTAGCTACTCAGGAGGCTGAGGCAGAAGAATCACTTGAACCCGGGAGGTGGAGGCTGCAGTGAGCCAAGATTGCACCATTGCACTCCAGCCTTGGCAACAGAGCGAGACTCCATCTCAAAATAAATAAATAAATAAATAAATAAATAAAAATAAAAAAAGAAATTATAACATATTTCTCATTACCTGAATGGCTCCAGTTCCCCTCTAGTTTTACAGATTTAACTGCTCATTCTCTTCCTGAACTCACATTTTAATCCTGAAAACAACTGTGGGCTAACAACAGTCCTGAAGGACAGTGATGAACCTCCAGTTCCCTACACCTGAATGAATAGTAAAAGATATGTTCTTCTGTTTTTCCACTGACAGAAGCAACAGTGCCTCAAATGAACATTCATGCCAAGTGTTAATATTTGATGATGAACCTAATATTTTCCCAAATTGGACTAACAAAAGTTTATCAGAAACCATTCTAACAACATACCATTGCATTTGCCTGGCTCACGATTATGTAAAAAAACGAAATGTAAATGATTAACCTAAGACCGTGGTGATTTACATATATAGCGAAAGGTTTTGTTCAAAAGCCCTTTAGCATTTAGCAAACAGTGGTTATGTTCTATGACAGAGCATAGTGACATCCCTGTTGTTTTCAACTCTTATAATTGACAAAAAGTATTTGCAAAACGTAAAGGAAACCAACAAATTTGCAATACAGATCTATATTTTGCAAAGTTAGTTTTAGCCATTAAATACCAGTTTTTTAAATGGTTTAAATGGGAACAGCTGTAAATACGATAGTACCAGAACAATCATATGTAGTCACAGTAAGCGTGACAGAAGCCATAATTCAATTAAGATGGTTTACCATACCTTCACTTCCCTATCCAAAATTGTGAGAAAATCAAACTATATCTTTTTCCAGCTACCTACTGCTGGCAAATGGATTGAAATTTGATTTATTGGAAAAGAAGCTGCAGTATGTAATTGTCTAAAACTTATAACATTATAACTTCTTGAATTTTAGAAGAGAAATAATTTGTATTAATAAGGCTTTTCTGCGGGAGCAGCTTACTTAAGTTAGGTTGTGTAGTTTCACTAGTTGCTTCTGAAAGCCAGATACATATTGATGGATAGGACCACTTGTTTTATTCTACGTTTTCCTCATCAGTACAGTTTTCTAATTCCTGATGTCTATCATGTGGCAAACACAATACAGTCACAAGACTCCCACAGTCAATTGTGATAATCAGGGCATAATATTGTAGGGAAAATCTGTGAGTGGGAAAAAATCCTGATTCCCGAGTTCTCTTATTGGGATGGAGAGCCTGTGGAAACAACTGGCTGTTCTTTGGTTAGGGAGATGCCAAATGAAGCACAGTACAGATGGGTAAGGTGGTCTTGGAGAACAGGACTGCTTGAGAGATGCTGGCTAAACGGAGTTTCCTTGAGTTGCACAGCAGTCAGATCAAACCAGGGGAAAGGCCTGAGATGAAAGAAAAATTGTTACTTTTTTATGTCTGTTCGGTATATCTGATTTGGCTGTTAAACACATCTTTTAAAGAAAGTTTTCCTCATGACCTTTTCATAAACTAGAAATTCAGCTAGAACTAGTCAATGTGTAGATTTAAGTGTACTTAATGGTGATTTCTCACACTTATGTACATTTCTCTAAGTGCGTTTGGAGAGGAATTCATAATTACAGAATTATTATAATATTGACATTGACACCCTTTGCAGAACATTTTTCTTGAATTTAGAAAGAACATACATAAGAAGATCGTGGACATTAAGCAAGGAAGAAGTCTTACTGCTTTTAAGATAGCCTCTTTAGCTATATAGATTAAAAAGTAGGCTGGGTGCAGTGGCTCATGCCTGTAATCCTAGCACTTTGGGAGGCCAAGGCAAGTGGGCTGCTTGAGCTCGGGTGTTTGAGACCAGCCTGAGCAACAGGGCGAAACCCCATCTCTACCAAAAATACAAAAATCTCGTGCTTCCATCAGAGGGAGAGGAAAAGGAACCATTTTGAAATATGCCAGAACATTCTGTTCTTAGCAAGGTCTGCCCTTGAGAGAAACTATTTAATCAGAGCCAAACCTTCTGGGGTTTTATCTGAGCCTGACTGACCTGGGGGAGGAGAAATAGCCAGTTCCAATCAGGTCTGCCCTTCCACGTGGAAGGAGCAGTGGGCTTCTCAACTCCAGCCCACTTTAGCCATCCTGTTCCACTGAAGGAGGAGAAAAAACCTGAGAAACACTTGTGAAGTTCACAGTCCAGAGCACAGGCTCACTCAAAGACAGACCTACTTATAGGACTATAGAACACTTCCCCTCTTCAACTCCTGACTACATTATTAAAGGCCTATTTACAGGCTGGGTGCGATGGCTCACGCCTGTAATCCCAGCATTCTGGGAGGCCGAGGCGGGCAGATCACAGTGTCAGGGGTTTGAGACCAGCCTGGCCAACATGGTGAAACCCCATCTCTACTAAAAATACAAAAATTAGCTGGGTGTGGTGGTGGGCACCTGTAATCCCGGCTACTCAGGAGGCTGAGGCAGGAGAATCGTTTGAACTAGGGAGGTGGAGGTTGCAGTGAGCCGAGATCGCGCTATTGCACTCCAGCCTGGGTGACAGGGCAAGACTCCGTCTCAAAAAAAAAAAGGGGGGGGGGCCTATTTAGAGCAGTTCTTTTTACCTGGTACATCGTGTCTGACTATCAAGAAAAAGTTAACAGGCATACTAAAGCCAAAAAACAAACAAAAAACCACCAAAACCCACACTTTGAAAAGCCAGAACAAGCATCAGAACCACATATAGGAGGAATATCGGAATAATCAGACTGGGAATTTAAAATAACTAAGAGACCAGGCGAGGTGACTCAATCCTGTAATCCCAGCAATCTGGGAGGCCGAGGCGGGAGGATTGCTTGAGCCCAGGAATTCAAGCTTGGGCGAAAAAGTGAGACCCCAGTCTCTACAAATAATAAAAAACCTAGCCAGGCATAAACTGTCCATTGATGACTGATTGGAATACAAAAGATAAGAGGGGAAGAAGAATCTAGGATTATTTCTAGGGTTCTGATTTGAACAACTTGGTGAAGCAGCATATAATTAGGTAAGAAACATTAGAAGAGCAGGTATAAGAGCAGGTATGTTTTTGGACGTGGTGAGTTTGAGTGGAGATGGTAAATACACTGTTACCTAGGCATAGCACTGACATTTAGGCTAGAGATGGTCAGTGTTAAGATGGCAACCTAAGTCCCCAAAGTGGAAAAGATCACCAGGAACAAAGTATAGAATGAAAAGAAGTATAGCATGAAAAGAAAAAGGCCTAGGATAGAGCCCTGAAAACACCTGGATTTAAGGGTGAGGCAGAGGAGGAGCTAGCAAAGGAGGGGCTGGGGAGTCAGGAAGAAAATGAGAACGGGAGGGATCATGTCAGCCTAGAGAAGAGACTGCTCAAGAAGGATGGCATGTTCAATAATTAAGGAAGAAAAGAGTTTAAAGCATCCAGTGGATCTAGTGACATGGAAGTCACTAGTAATAAGAGCAATAATCTTTCCATATTAGATTATCAAAGATCAAAAATATTTGTTTGATAGTTATCAAATAGAGAAGTGGCACCCTCCTATGCTGTTGGTAGAAATGTAAACAAGTACCACATTTTTTACGAGCAATTTGGGAACACCTATCAAATACAAAATATGTATAACCTTTGACCCAGAGATTCTTTCACATATGCCACCAAAATACTGGTCCAAGTGCGCAAAGTACAGGAATGTTCAAAGCAGGCCGGGCGCAGTGGCTCACGCCTATAATCCCAGCACTTTGGTAGGCCAAGGCGGGTGGATCACTTGAGGTCAAGAGTTGGAGACCAGCCTGGCCAACATGGCGAAACCCTGTCTCTGCTAAAAATACAAAAATTAGCGAGGCGTGATGGCACACTCCTGTAATCCCAACTACTCAGGAGGCTGAGGCACTTGAATCACTTAAACCTGGGAGGCAGAGGTTGTAGTGAGCCGAGATTGCGCCACTGCACTCCAGCCTGGGTGACAGAGCAAGACTATCTCAAAAAAAAAAAAAGTAAAAGTAGCCCGTAATGCAAAATTGGGGATAGGAGGAGGAACTACATCTCTATCAAGTGAAATAGGGTGAATAAATTTAATGAAATAAATGTGTCTGGTGGACACCTAGGTAGCTGCTCATAAATGAAGTAGCTATGATTGTACTAACATAGAATGGTAGCTGTGATACAGTAAGTACAAAAGCAGAATACATAGTTCCCACGTGTCTAACACTGTATATGTAGGAATAGATATGCATATACATTATAACAATATAAATCTTTGTAAATGCATAGATAAAAATATAAATACTGTTAGAGGTGAAATCTATGAAACAGGATTTGGAAGGCAAAGGACGACATTTACTTTTCCACTCTTTGAAATTCTTTTTTTTTTTTTTTTTTTTTTGAGACGGAGTCTTGCTCTGTCGCCCGGGCTGGAGTGCAGTGGCCGGATCTCAGCTCACTGCAAGCTCCGCCTTCCGGGTTTACGCCATTCTCCTGCCTCAGCCTCCCAAGTAGCTGGGACTACAGGCGCCCGCCACCTCGCCAAGCTAGTTTTTTGTATTTTTTAGTAGAGACGGGGTTTCACTGTGTTAGCCAGGATGGTCTCGATCTCCTGACCTCATGATCCGCCCGTCTCGGCCTCCCAAAGTGCTGGGATTACAGGCTTGAGCCACCGCGCCCGGCCTCACTCTTTGAAATTCTTTACAGAAAGGTATGATTTTTATCAGTGTTTAAAGAGAACATGAAAGGATAAAAGAAAAAAGCATTAACTAAGCAGAGTCTGGGAGAAATGAGAATGGCCAGCTGTCTGATGCCCTTACCTTTCCTGAGACAAGTTCTTGCCATAGGCTTTGCTGACAAAATCTGTTAATTGAAACTTTGGGCAAGATGCTGTGTCTTTCCCACAGTCTTCAAAGTGCACAGAGAGAAAGAGTTCACTCAGAAGCTGCAGCACTTGGGAGTGGGCCATGTTTCTTGCTGTGCATATGTTTAGGGCCGCATAAAACACTCCCTCCAACCACTTGATCTTGAGGATTATTCCCCCTACACATCAGTGAGAAGGTAAATACCAGTTAGCACCACCAAAAATGAGTTGCAGAGAACCTAGAATAAACCCCCAACACTGAATAGCCACCTTTTTGAATAGCCACCTTTTTTCCAAGACAGGTTGGTAATATGAACCACAAGATAAACAAGCCCTACTTGTGCCCTTTATCATGTGTTGACCATCCCAAAGGCGGACAGATACAACTAATGTAGACATTGCTAATGGCAAAAAGTGTCTCTAGAATAGTCGTTGCTAATAAGGAGAAGGAACTGGGGAAAACTGCAAGATTAAAACAGGGAAAAGCCATTTTAGTCCAACATTACATCCTCCTATTGAAATAAGCTATCTCCTCTTTTGGTTTTTAGTTTGTCCTTAAGAAGTCCAAATGATCAGGCTTCTCAGCTCTTCCTAAGTAGTTCTCCTGCAGTACCTTGTGCCTTACACACACACACACACACACACACACACACACAGAGAGAGAGAGAGATTTAATAAGATAGCAATGGGCCAAAAGGAAAGTAATTTTCAAAAGAATGCCAGAAATATGTTGAGCCATGACCAGCAGGACTGTAGGGACAGGTAGCTTGAAGAATCGTAGGATCTTGGAGAGCAGCTATGACTTTCTTATTGGCCCCCCAGATGCTGACAGAATCTTCACCATACTGGTACTGAGGCCGCAAGATATTGGTGTGGTTCAACAGTAGTTTCAGCCTGGAAGTAAAGCCAAGACAAGGAGTGCAATGCCAGGACTAGAATAAATGACCACATAACCCACTGTGTTTACATCCAACCCATAAACAGACTCCCCCACACAGCTCAGAGATAAATGCGGGTCTGGGTCTGTGCTGAGAACACTAATTAATTGGACCGTTCATCCACCTAATGGATGTGCTGGATGGATGGATGGAGCCACCATGTGCTGCCCAGACTTTTTTTTTTAGGAAGAAAAAAAAAAATCTCAGAGAAGCCTTTTACTCCAATGTACTGCAGGATAACCATGTGTCAGATAATGTACAAATCCTTACTTATTGAATGTTATGTGCCAGGCACTGGGCTAGAAACTAAGTGTGCAGAAATAATACTTGACACATACTTTCAGTAGCTTTTCATGTTATTGACTGATGATTTCTCTTCTCATTGATGCACAAGGAGAATACTTCAGTGTTCAAGTAATGGGAATAAATGTTTTATTGCAATTGTAAATCTTTGTACAGCAACAAAAATGGTTTGTGGGTACTATTTGTGGGTAAGCAGGGAAGTTACAAAAAAGATTGGCTAACTATGTTCTTCTACAGATAAAGTTGCTTCCCCCTTTTTACTAGAAATGACCAGCTCTAAGAGGTAAGGGCTACAGTGGAGGTGGGAGACAGAAGTCAGAAACAGGGAGACAGAACAGTTGTGCCAGTTCCGTTCTCACCCTAACAAGATACCTGGGTAGTGGGATGGCAGCTACAAAGCTGTACACAATGCTGGTCTTCTCAAGGCTGGTGTGAATTTCTACGCAGATATTAGGCAGCTGAGATGGCAAGCAGCAGAGGAATATCACGTCGGCCCAACTCACCAGATCAGCATTATGGTAAAAGCATTTGATTCCCAGCTTCTGGAGCTCACCTGGAAGGGAAAAAGGAAGACAGAAAGAGCACAGTACTAAGGAGTTTGACCTGAACATCAACTATGGGGAGAGGGTGATCATTATTTTAGCTCAGTAAATCAACCCAAGTCTTGTTGCTCCATAAATCAGAAGATATTCCTTCCTATAGGCCTTCTAAAAGCCATGCAGCAATGCCCTAACTCCAGTACTAAAGCCGCAGTAGTAGCTGAGACTACAGGCACATGCCACCACGCCCAGTTAATTTTTGTATTTTTAGTAGAGCCGGGGTTTCACTATGTTGGCCAGGTTAGTCTCGAACTCCCATCCTCAGATGACCCACCCATCTTGGCTGCCCAAAGTGCCAGGATTACAGGTGTGAGCCACCACACCTGGCCTACAATTCATCTTTATCTTACTTTTAGATCAAGTGCTATAATTTTTCCGATTTTTTTTCTTTTTTTTTTTTTTTGAGATGGAGTCTCGCTCTGTCCCCTGGGCTGGAGTGCAGTGGCGCGATCTTGGCTCACTGCAAGCTCCGCCTCCTGGGTTCACGCCATTCTCCTGCCTCAGCCTCCTGAGTAGCTGGGACTACAGGTGCCCGCCACCGCGCCTGGCTAATTTTTTGTATTTTTAATAGAGACGGGGTTTCACCATGGTCTCGATCTCCTGACCTTGTGATCCGCCCGCCTCGGCCTCCCAAAGTGCTGGGATTACAGGCGTGAGCCACCGCGCCCGGCCCCGGATTTTTTTTTTTTTAAGACAGGGTCTTGCTCTGTCACCTGTGGTGTGATTATGGCTTACTATAGCCTCAACTTCCTGAGCTCAAAGGATCCTCCCACCTCAGCCTCCCAAGTAGCTGGGACCACTGGTGAGTGTGACCATGCCCAGCTAATTTTTTTATTTTGTGTAGAGACAAGGTCTCACTATGTTGCCTAGGCTGGCCTCAAACCCCAGGACTCAAATGATCCTCCCACCTCCGTCTCCCAAGTTCTGGGATTACAGGCATGAGCCACCATGTGCTGCCCAGACTTTTTTTTTTAGGAAGAAAAAAAAATCTCAGAGAAGCCTTTTACTCCAATGTACTGCAGGATAATCGTGTGTCAGATAATGTACATAGTACTTTACATTGTCTAAGGTGTAACCCCCACAAGGACCTTATGAAGCAGAAATGAGTAGCAGTCTCATTTTACAGATGAGGAGACTGAGGATTCTAGAAATCATATGACTTTTCCAAAGGTACAGAGCTGCTGACTTGAGGTGGTGGAAAAGACTAGGAGAGTGGAAGGTATAAATCAGAGGCTGAGAGGAGTCTGCAAATATTTAACAGTTTCTGTAAAGCATATACAAATTAATTTTATTAGGATATTTATAAATGAAGAAAGACTCACAACTCATGTAGTTGCATAAAAACACTCACTGGTAGTTCTTTTTTTTCTTTTTTTTTTTAGGCTAGAGACGGGATCTCACTATGTTATCCAGGCTGGTTTCCATCTTCTGGCTTCAAGTGATCCCCCTGCCTTAGTCTCCCAAAGTGCTGGGATTATGGGCATGAGGCAATATGGATTTTCAAAAGTATAAACCTAAAGTGTACACTCATATCTGGTGATGTCATAAATGTCATTGGAAAACAGAATATAACAGACATTGGCAAGTGACTTCTTATGTTAGCCACTGAGAGTACATGGCAAATGTAATGCTGAGGTTATCTAGATATTGATAAACCTGGAAGAAAGACAGATGATTTGGTTTGGCTCTGTGCCCCCACCCAAATTTCATCTTGGAATTGTAATCCCCATGTGTCGAGGGAGGGACCTGGTGTGAGGTGATTGGATCATGGAGGCAGTTTCCCCCATGCCGTTCTCATAATAGGGAGGGAGTTCTCACGAGAGCTAATGGTTTAAACATGGCAGTTTCCCCTGTGTGCTCTCTCCTCCCACCTTGTGAAGAAGGTACTTGCTTCTCCTTCACCTTCCACCATGATTGTAAGTTTCCTGAGGCCTCCACAGCCATGCAGAACTGTGAGTCAATTAAACCTCTTTTATTTATAAATTACCCAGTCTCAGACAGTATCTTTATAGCAGTGTGAAAACAGACTACTACAACAGGACAAAGTTTACAAAACAGGCATATCTATCATTCTTTCATGTGTTGTTCTCATTCTTTTCATGTGCATAGAAGCTGATGTTTAGCATTTTGAATTCTTGTTTCCTTACACAACACACACTGACATTTTACAACTATAATTTTATTCTAATAAATACATTGCTTTGCAAAGAATATGTGTACTTTGTTGAAATATCACATATATTAGTCCTATTGATGGGATAAATATACCTTGAGTGGTAAGATTTTTTTTTTTTTTTTTTTTTTTTTAGGCTAGAGACGGG
>NW_012116265.1:16430658-16432553 GCF_000951035.1 Colobus angolensis palliatus | reverse complement strand
CGTTTGAACCCGGGAGGCGGAGGTTGCAGTGAGCTGAGATTGTGCTGCTGCACTCCAGCCTGGGCGACAAAGTGAGACTCTGTCTTAAAAAAAAAAAAAAAAAAAAAAACAAACTTGGATATATCTCAAACAAATTATGCAGTGTGAAAGAAGTTAGACTAAAAAAACACTATAAACTATATGATTCCATTTATATAAAACTCTAGAAAATGCAAACTAATCTATGGTGACAGAAATCAGATTGTTGGTTTCCTGGGTGGAGAGCTACAGGGAAGTGGACAGAAAGAGATTACCAAAGACAAGGGGCAACTTTTAGGGGTGATGGGATACGTTCATTACCTTGTGATGGTTTCACAGGAGTGTACATGCCAAAACATCAAATTGTACACTTTTAACTGTGTGCCATTTATTGTATAGAAATATTTTAGGGCCGGGCGCGGTGGCTCACGCCTGTAATCTCAGCACTTTGGGAGACTAAGGTGGGCAGATCACCTGAGGTCAGGAGTTCAAGACCAGCCTGGCTAACATGGTGAAACCCTGTCTCTACTAAAAATACAAAAAAAAAAAAATTAGCTGGTCATGGTGGTATACGCCTGTAATTCCAGCTACTGGAGAGGCTGAGGCAAGAGAATTGCTTGAACCTGCCTCACTGCAGAGGTTGCAGTGAGCCAAGACTGTGCTCTCCACAATCTGCACTCCAGCCTTGGTAGCAGAGTGAGACTCAGTGTCAAAAAAAAAAAAAAATTAATAAAGCTGCACCAATTCTTTGACCTAATAACTTTATTTGGAAAATTATGTACAAGGAAGTTCAACTAAATAAGGTACAGTTAACATAAATTATAGTACATCCATACTTTAGGATATTACACAACCTTAAAATCTTTTTTTTTTTACATTAATCTCTTACTAATATAATTAACATTTTAAATCCTGAGACGAAAACAGAGCAAGGAAGAATGGTGTAGGGTGTCTGGTGGTCTCAGCCACTGCTGGGCACAACTACAAAGTCTGTGCATCCAAACACCAGATACAGCAAGCACACCCTGCTAGGGAGAAGCAAGGGAGTGTGCTCAAAGCCTGCTGGGGTAATCTTCTATTGTGGGAAAGTGGAGGGGCTTAAAATCATTATTTCTTATTGATTGATTGATTGAGACAGAGTCTCACTCTGTCGCCCAGGCTGGAGTGCAATGACGCGATCTCAGCTCGCTGCAACCTCCGCCTCCTGGGTTCAAGTGATTCTCCTGACTCAGCCTCCTGAGTAGCTGAGACTAAAGGCACCCACCATAACACCTGGCTAATTTTTGTATTTTTAGTAGAGACTGGGTTTCAACATGTTGGCCAGGCTGGTCTCAAACTCCTGACCTCAGGTGATCTGCCCACCTCGGCCTCCCAGAGTGCTGGGCTTACAGACGTGGGCAAATAATTATTTCAAAAAATGTTAAAACAGTATGAGAATATGCTCATGATACATTATGTAAAACAAGCAGAATACAAACAACTATATATAGTGTCAATTACTGATACAGAGAAAAAAAAACATGGGGAGGAAATGATAACCTGAGTAGATTATAGGTAGTTGTAGCCTTCCTTACAGACAAATTTCCTACAATATGCATATTATTTTACATTTTTTATTATTGAAGTATAATTTACATATAATTCAACACACAGATATGAAGTATATAGTTTGATCAGTTTTGACAAAAGCATACACCCATTTAACCCATATCTCTCTCAAGATATAGAACATTTTCATCTCCCCAGAAAAAGTTCCTTTGGGACTTTCTCAGTCCATCTCCCCAGAAGAAATCATTGTTTGGATTTCTATCACCATAAATGGAATCATTACAAAACTTTTTTTTTTTTTTTTTTTTGAGACGGAGTCTCGCTCTGTC
>NW_012116265.1:16426748-16429462 GCF_000951035.1 Colobus angolensis palliatus | reverse complement strand
CTGGGACTACAGGCGCCCGCCACCAAGCTCGGCTAATTTTGTATTGTTAGTAGAGACGGGGTTTCACCATGTTAGCCGGATGGTCTCCATCTCCTGACCTCGTGATCCACTCGCGTTGGCCTCCCAAAGTGCTGGGATTACAGCCGTGAGCCACCGCGCCCAGCCTAGTTCTTCTTAACTGTCAATCTCTGATGTTTTCTGCTTTGTCATTTAAGGTGCTTGGTGGCACCTTAAGTACTTCGGAGATAAGGCATTGCAACTGTGTGTCATTTATCCAGCCTCACTAGGGAATGAAATGTTCCTCCTGAGTTAATTTTCCAGAAACAAAAGTATAACCCTTTTCAAGGAACCAAAATTTAAAATGTTTTAAATGAACATACTTTGTTACATGTATTATGTTGCCTGGTTAAACAGTCTGAATATTTAATCATTTCACTGGCTCAGTACACCAATGTGAACAGTCACTATTATACAGCATACTGTAATGTCTATAACACATTGTGGGCCAGTCCCCTCATGTTTTGTTTGTTTCTGTGCAGACGTCTGTCAATTTTTTTTTTTTTAATCGTGGTTAAAAAACACAGGCTGGGTACGGTGGCTCCCATCTGTAATCCCAGTACGTTGACAGGCCAAAGCAGGTAGATCACTTGAGCTCAGGAGTTTGAGACCAGCCTGGGCAATATGGTGAGACCTCGTCTCTACAAAAAATACAAGAATTAGCGAGGCATGGTGGCGCACGCCTATAGTCCCAGCTACTCCAGAGGCTGAGGCGGGAGGATTGCTTGAACCCAGGAGTTTGAGGCTGCAGTGAGCTGTGCTCGTGCCACTGTACTCCAGCCTGAATGACAGAGCAAGACCCTGTCTCAGGAAAAGCACACACACACACAGCATGAACTTTACTATCATAACCATTTTTAAAGTGCACAGTACAGTTGTGTTAATTATATGCACATTGTGGCTAGGCGTGGTGGCTGACGCCTGTAACCCCAGCACTTCGGGAGGCCAAGGTGGGTGGATCACTTGACGTCAGAAGTTTGACTGGCCTGGCCAACATGGTGAAACCCCGTCTCTACTAAAAATATAAAAATTAGCCCAGCATGATGGTGTAAACCTGTAGTCTCAGCTACTCAGGAGGCTAAGGCAGGAGAATCTCTTGAACCTGGGAGGTGGAGGTTGCAGTGAGCCAAGATCCACTATTGCACTCCAGCTTGGGCAACAGAGCGAGACTCCATCTCAAAAAAATAAATAAATAAATAAATAAATAAATAGATAGATAGATAGACAGACAGACACATATAGATATGGATATAGTTGTGCAACAGATCTTTAGAACCTTTCCATCTTGCAAAACTGGAACTCTATATGCTTTTTTTTTTTTCCCTCAAAACAGAATATCCCTCCATTGCCTGAGCTGGAGTGCAGTGGCACAATCTCAGCTCACTGCAGCCTCCACCTCTCACATTCAAGCAATTCTCTGCCTCAGCCTACTGACTAGCTGGGATTACAGGTGCATGCCACCACACCTCACGCCCAGCTAATTTTTGTATTTTTAGTAGAGATGAGGTTCTCCATGTTGGCCAGGCTGGTCTCAAACTCCTCACCTCAAGTGATCCGCCCACCTCCACCTCCCAAAGTGCTGGGATTATAGGCGTGAGCCACTGCACCCGACCTGAAACTCTATACAATTTTTCTCTCTCCCCAGCCCCTGGAAACTACCATTCTACTTTCTGTTTCACTACTTTAGATACCTCATGTAAGTAGAATTATGTGGTATTGTCTTTTTATACATGGTTAATTTCACTTATCATAATGTCCCCAAGCTTCATCCATATGAATTTTTGGATTTTTTTTCTATCTTCATGAAAAATGTCATTGGGATTTTGATAAGGATTGCAGTGCATCTGTAGATGGCTTTAGGTAGTATGGACATTTTAAAACTAAGTCTTCTAATCCATAAATATGGGATGTCTTTCAGTTTATTTGTGTCTTCCTTAATTTCTTTTAACAATGTTTTGTAGTTTTCAGTGTACAAATCTTTCATGCCCTTACTAAGTTTATTACTAAGTATTTTATTCTACTGGAGGCTATTGTAAATGTTAATTTCATCATTTCTTTTTCAGGTTGTTCATTAGTGTACAGAAATGCAACTAATTTTAGTATGTTGATTTTCTATCCTGCAACTTTGCTAAATTTGTTTACTATTTCTAACAGTTTTTTTCTTAATGGAATCTTTAGGGTTTTCTACATGTGAGATCATGTCAGCCTGAGCACAGTGGCTCATGCCTGCAATCCCAGCACTTTGGGAAGCCATGGTGGGAGGATTGCTTGAAGGCAGGAGTTCGAGATTAGTCTGGGCAACATAGCAGGACACTGTCTCTATAAAAAATTAAGTTAACTGGGTGTGGTGGTGTGCACCTGTAGTCCTAGCTACTCAGGAGGCTGAGGCAGGAGAGTCACTTGAGCCCAGGAGTTCAAGGTTATAGTGAGTTATGCTCATGCCATTGCACTCCAGCCTGGCGGACAGAGCAAGATTTTGTTTCAAAAACAAACAAACAAACAAAACATGTAATCTGTGAACAGAGACCATTTTATTTCTTGCTTTCCAGTTTGGATGTCTTTTATTTCTTTTTCTTGCCTAATTGCTCTGACTAGGATTTCCAGTACTTCAACAGAAGTGGTAAGAGTAGGCATTTTTGCCTTATTTCTGATCTTAG
>NW_012116265.1:16425273-16425988 GCF_000951035.1 Colobus angolensis palliatus | reverse complement strand
CAGCTCCAAATTTTGGTTCTTTCTTAGTTTCTCTTTATGATATTATTTTATTCATGTATTGTTTTCCTGATTTCATCACTTTTTTTTTTTTTTTTAAAAGTTCAGGGTCTCACTATATTGCCCAGGCTGGTCTCAAACCCCTGGGCTCAAATAACCCTCCCACCTCAGCATCCCAAATTGCTGGGATTACAGGCATGAGCCACCACACCTGGCAAGCTTTTAGTTTTTACCATTGAATATGATGTTACCTGTGGGCCTTTCATATATAGCCTTTATTATATCGGGATAATTTCCTTCTATTCCTAGTTTGCTGAGTTTCTTATCATGAAAAGGTGTTGAATTTTGTCAAACACCTTTCCTGCATCAATTAAAATGATCATGTTATTTTTGTTCATTTGGTTAATATGATGCATTATATTGATTGATTTTGCATGTTGAATCACTGTTGCATTCCAGAAATAAATCCCACTGGGTCATGGTGTATAATCCTTTCTCTTTTTTTCTGGGACAGGGTCTCGCTTGGTCACCCAGGTTGGAGTGTGGTGGCACAATCACAGCTCACTGCAGCCTTGACCTGCCAGGCTCAAGCAATCCACCCACCTCAACCTCCCAAGTAGCTGGCATTACAGATGTATGCTACCACGCCTGGCTAATTTTTTGTATTTTAGTAGTGACAGGGTTTCACCGTGTTGCCCAGGCTGGTCTCGAACTCCTG
>NW_012116265.1:16421510-16424538 GCF_000951035.1 Colobus angolensis palliatus | reverse complement strand
GCAGCCTTGACCTGCCAGGCTCAAGCAATCCACCCACCTCAACCTCCCAAGTAGCTGGCATTACAGATGTATGCTACCACACCTAGCTAATGTTTAAAAATTTTTTGTAGAGACAAAATCTCATCATGTTGTTGCCCAGACTGGTTTGAAACTCCTGGGCTCAAGTGATTCTCCTACCTCACTGTCCCAAATTGTTGGAATTCAACAGGTATGAACCATTGCACTTGCCATATAAATCTTTTAATAAGCTATCGGACTCAGTTTGGTAGTATTTTATTGAGGAATTTTGCATCTGTATTCATTATGGGTATTGGTCTGTAGTTCCATTATTTTTGTCTGGTTTTGGTATCATGGTAATGCTGGCCTCATAAAATGAGTTCAGAAGTGTTCCTTCATCTTCAATTTTTTTGGAAGCGTTTGAGGATTGTTCATTCTTCTTTAAATGTTTGGTAAGGCCAGGTGTGGTGGCTCATGCCTATAATCCCAGCACTTTAGGAGGCCAAGGCAGGCGGATCACCTGAGGTCACGAGTTCGAAATCACCCTGGCCAATATGGTAAAACCCCGTGTCTATGAAAAATACAAAAATTAGCCAGGCGTGGTGGCAGGTGCATGTAATCCCAGCTCAGGAGACTCGTATGAACCCAGTGGAGGGTTCATGCGAGGTGGAGGTTGGAGTGAGCCGAGATCGCGCCACTGCACTCCAGCCTGGGTGAGAGAGCGAGACTCTGTCTAAAAATATATAAAAAATAAAAAGAAATGTTTGGTAGATTTTTCCAGTCAAGTCATCAGGCCTGCGGCTTTTCTTGGGAGTGTATTATTATTTTTGAGTCAATCTTACTAGTTATAGTTCTCTTCAGATTTTTAAAATTTTTTCATGATTCAGTCTTTGTAGGTTGTATGTTTCTAGGAGTTTTTCTATTTCTTTGAAGTTATCCCATTTGTTGGCATGTAATTGTTCATAGTACACTCTTACTCTTAAGATCCTTTTTACTTCAACAGCATCAGTTTGTTTGTGTTTGTAGAAACAGGGCGTTGCTTTGTTTCCCAGGCTGGGATTACAGGCGTGAGCCACCACACCTGGCCTGTGGCATCAATTTTAATGTTTCCTCTTTCATTTCTGATTTTCTTATTTGATTCTTCTCCCTTCTCTACCAGTTAGTCTAGGAAAGGGCTGTTAGCTCTTATTTTCGTTGACTTTTTTTTCCCCATTGTTTTTATAGTCTTATTTTGTTTATTTCTATTCTAATCTAATTATGTGCTTCCTTTTGCTTACTTTGGGTTTAGTTTGTTCTTTTTCTAGTTCTTTGAAGTATAAAAAGTTAGCTGTTGATTTGAGATCTTTCTTAATTTTTTTTTTTTTTTTGAGACGGAGTCTCACTCTGTGGCCCAGGCTGGAGTGCAGTGGCCGTATCTCCGCTCACTGCAAGCTCCGCCTTTTGGGTTTACGCCATTCTCCTGCCTCAGCCTCCGAAGTAGCTGGGACTACAGGCGCCCACCACCTCGCTCGGCTAGATTTTTGTATTTTTTAGTAGAGACGGTGTTTCACCGTGTTAGCCAGGATGGTCTCGATCTCCTGACCTTGTGATCCACCTGTCTTGGTCTCCCAAAGTGCTGGGATAACAGGCTTGAGCCACCGTGCCCGGCCACTCTTATTTTTAATGTAGGCATTTACTCCTATAAAGTTTGCTCATGGTACTGCTTTTGTTGCAACCCATACGTTTTGGTATGTTGTTTTCATTTTCACTTAAGATATTTTCAATTTTTCCTTGTGATTTCCTGTTTGATCCATTGGTTGTTCAAGAGTTGTGTTAACTTCCACATATTTGTGAATTTTCTACTTTTTCTTCTGCTATTTCTAGTATCATTCTATTATGGTAAAAAAAAAAAGATGGTTGGTATGATTTGAGTCTATTTAAATTTGTTAGGACTTGTTTTGTGACCTAACGTGATCTATCCTGGAAGATGTTCCATGTGCACTTGAAAAGAATGTGTATTCTGCTGCTGTTGAGTGAAGTGTTATGCACTTGTCTGTTAGGTTCTAATTGGTGTATTGTGTTGTTCAAGTCTTCTGTTTTCTTACTAACCTTTTGTCTGGTTGTTCTATCCACTATTGAAAGTTGGGTATTAAAATCTCCTGCTATAATTGTTTACCTTCAGTTCTGTCAATATTTGCCTCATATATGTGGATGTTCTGATGTTAGGTACATGTATAATTGTTGTATCTTCCTGGTGAATTGATCTTTTTATCATCATGTCATTCTTTGTCTCTCATGACAGTTTTTGACTTAAAATCTATTTTGTCTGATACAAGTATGACCACTCCTATTCTTTTTTGGTTATCATTTACATAGAATTATCTTTCTCTATGCTCTGACTTTCAGTCTATTTGTGTCCTAACATCTAAAGTGAGTCTCTTGAAGATAAGATATATGTTGGATCTTGTTTTTGTTTTTTTTAAATCCATTCAGTCACTTGGTATCTTTTGATTGATGGGCTTAATCCATTTACATTTAAAATAATTACTGATAGGGAAAGACTTATCACTGCCATTTTGTTTTTTCTCCATGTGTTGCAGTTTTGTTCCTCTTTTCATCTCTTGCTGCTTTCTTTTGTGTTTCACTGATTTTTTGGAATTACATTATTTTCTTTTTTTCTGTTGATATTTTCTGTGTAGTTACCATAGGAAATTGCATAAAAATCATAAAAATAGTTGTAACAACCTATGATAATGTCAATCATTTACAAAAACTCTACTTCATCTTTCCCTGCCTCTGCTTTTTGTTATTTATCTCACGAATTATATCTTTTGGATATGTTTTAACCATTAGCATGGTTTTATAGTAATAGTTTTTTTTTAAGTATTTTTATTTTTTTATTATTTTTTTATTTTTTATTTTTTTATTTTTATTTTTATTTTTTTTGAGACAGAGTCTTGCTCTGTCGCCCAGGCTGGAGTGCAGTGGCGCGATCTCAGCTCACCGCAACCTCTGCCTCCTGGGTTCAAGCGATTCTCCTGCCTCAGCCTCC
>NW_012116265.1:16415426-16421460 GCF_000951035.1 Colobus angolensis palliatus | reverse complement strand
TGGTCTCGATCTCCTGACCTCGTGATCCGCCCGTCTCGGCCTCCCAAAGTGCTGGGATTACAGGCTTGAGCCACCGCGCCCGGCCAGTATTTTTATTTTTGAGACAAGGTCTCACCCTGTGGCCCAAGCTAGAGTGCAGTGGCGTGAACACAGCTCACTTCAGCCTTGATCTCCCGGGCTCAGGTGATCCTCCCGCCTCAGCCTCCCGGGTAGCTGGGAGTACAGGCACATACCACCATACCTGGCTAATTTCTGTGATTTCTAGTAGAGACAGGATTTTACCACATTGCCTAGGTTGGTCTCGAACTTCTGGAATCAAGCGATCTGCCTGCCTCAGCCTCCCAAAGTGCTGGATTATAGGCGTAAGCTACAGTGCCAAGCCTATTTTTAATTTTTATTATTTATTTATATTAATACTTATTGATATTTATAATGTTATTTTCTACATTTTATTATTTCTATATTATTTACATTTATATATATATTTTATTTATCTTTTTATGAGACAGGGTCTCACTCTGTCACCCAGGTTGGAGTGCAGTGACATGATCATGGCTCACTGCAGCCTCAACTTTGCAGGCTCAAGCGATCCTCCCACATCAGACTACCAAATACCTGAGACCACAGGTGTGTGCCACTATGCCCAGCTAATTTTTTTTTTAAGAGATGTTGTCTCCCTGTGTTGCCCGGGCTAGTCTCAAACACCTAAGCCCAAGCAATTCTCCTGCCTTGGCCTCCCAAAGTGCTGGGATTATAGGTATGAGCCATCACAGTTGGCCAGCTTTTATCTTTAAATCCTATACCACAATTAAAAATGATTTATGTACCACCCATCACAGTATTATGTACATGGCTATATCTTCACCTTTGCCAGAGAGCTTTTTATTTTTGTATACTTTTGTGTTGTTGACTAGCATGTTTTCATTTCAACTTAAGGATTCCCTTCAGCATTAGTTGTAAGGCAGGTCCAGGAGTGATGAGGTTTTTTGTTGTTGTTGTTTATCTGGGAAGCTTTCTTTCTCATTTTTTTTTTTTTTTTCCCCCTTGAGATAGAGTTTTGCTCTTGTCACCCAGGCTGAAGTGCAGTGGTGCAATCTCAGCTTACTGCAACCTCTGCCTCCCTGGGTTCAAGCAATACTCCTGCCTCAGTCTCCCAAGTATCTGGGATTACAGGTGCCCACCACCACGTCCAGCTAGTTTTTGTATTTTTAGTACAGAGTTTCACCATGTTGGCCAGGATGGCCTTGAACTCCTGACCTCAATTGATCTGCCCACCTCGGCCTCCCAAAGTGCTGGGGTTATAGCCATGAGCCACCATGCCCAGCTTCTCCTTAATTTTTGAAGCACAGGTTTTGCCAGATATAGTATTCTTGGTTGACAGGTTTTTTTTTTTCTTTCCCCTTTTAGCACTTTGAATATATCAAGCACTCCCTTCTGGCCTGTAATGTTTCTGGTGAGAAGCCACTGATAGTCTTCTGGGAACTCCCTTGTGTGTGATAAGTTGCCTTTTCTTTGCAGTTTTCAGTATTCTTTGCCTTTGACTTTTGATGATTTGATTATAATGTGTCTCTGTGTGGTCCTCTTTGGGTTCATCCAAATTGGAGTCCTCTGAGCTTCTTGAATAATTTGGATGTCCATTTCCTTCCTCAGATCTGGGATGTTTTTGGCCATTATTCCTTCAAATAAGCTCTTTGCACCTTGCTCTGTCTCTCTTCTCCTTCTGACATTCCCATAAGGCATATATTGACCCACTTGATAGTATCCTGTAAGTCCTCTAGATTTTCTTCACTTTTCTTAATTTTCCTTTTGCTCTGATTTGATAATTTCAAATAACTGCTCTTCAAGTTTGCTGATTCTTTCTTCTGTGTGATCAAGTCTAATGTTGAACCACTCTAGTGAGTTGTTTCAATTATTGTGCTCTCCAGCTCCAAATTTTGGTTCTTTCTTAGTTTCTCTTTATGATATTATTTTATTCATGTATTGTTTTCCTGATTTCATCACTTTTTTTTTTTTTTTTCATAGAGACAGGGTCTCACTATATTGCCCAGGCTGGTCTCAAACCCCTGGGCTCAAATAACCCTCCCACCTCAGCATCCCAAATTGCTGGGATTACAGGCCTGTAATTACAAATTAATCTGTAAACTGTGCCCGGCCTAGTTGTTTTTCTGTGTCTTGTAGCTCATTGAGCCTCTTTAAGATTATTATTTTGAATTCTTTGTTAGGTATCTCATAAATCTATTTCTTTAGGGCTGGTTTCTGCAGTAGTTTGTTCCTATGGTTGAGCAATGTTGCCTTTTTATTTTTTGCTGGATTTGGGCTTTTGAAAGAACAGTCAGGTCTCTCCCAATCTTTACAGACTGGCACCATACAGGGGAAGATCTTTCCCAATCAGCCCAGCTAGAGATTCTGGGGCCTGTCAAATCTTTCCAGGAATGAGTCTTCTCTGGGGCTGGGTTTGGAATTTCCCAATTAAAGAGTTTTGCCTGTTTCTATTGCAGGGACTCATAATCTTTTCCTCACTCTGGTATCTATCTGCAGTACTGCAGGTTCTCTGTACTGCAACAAGTCACTGAGTGATCCTTTGTTTTCATCCAAAATATGTTGGTTCCTCATCAGTGCTCCAAGTCATGTGAGACAGAAACCAATCCCTCAGACAGCCCCTCAAAAGGTAGAACAGTGGACAAACATTCCATTTTTCTTTTTCCCTCCAAGGGAGAAGCCTCAAATTAGGCATTTTCTCCTGATCACCTGAGGCTGCCTTGAGGAAAGGAATATCTTAGGTGAACTGCAATGGCTTTTCTTACCTGTGTAAATGCAGCTATTCCTGGATTTGTACCTCTCCGGGGCACTACAATTTCTTAAGTGCTTGCTAGAGTTTTCATAAAGGCTTTTGGACCATATATTATTGTTAAGTTAGTATCTCAAGGTTACAAAGTCTGGAGCTTCCTATTTCTATATCTTACTGATACCACTGTCAATGATACCACTGTCTGAGACAGCTGTCAATTTTTATTGCTATTAGATGTGAGTGCATTCCTTTCCTATGATACGCCCACTCTTTCTAGTTTGCTATTTCAAATCTGCAGACTTGAGAAACCAGATAACTTGGCTTTTTAAGAAGGTTATGACTTATAAACATAAATGGTTTATAAAAACAAAACAGTGTTCATCCAGAGTACAAATTTAAACAACAAAACGAAAAAGAACAGAACTGAGAAACTAAGGATGAAGATTTCAGACCGCTATTTTCAGAGGTCCACTTACTGTTGGTGCTGGATGTGTTTCCTTGGCCCAAGATTAACAAAGTCAGACTTCTGAATACATAAGGTATACTTTCATTGCTATATGACAGCCTTATACTTGTTCTGTATTTCTGTAAAAACCAGTGTCTTAAAGCTCTGGATTTTGCTTCTAAGCAACACAAGTCACACTCTATTTAAGCCTTCTCTCCTGGTTGAAAGAGCACTTTCTCTTAGTGCCTGATCCTTCCAAATATAAAATGCCACCTGCAAGTTTCATGTATTGTTTCCTCACCAGTCATATTGAGTACCACCAACAGGTTTATGCATCCTTATCAGTAAGCCAATCAGTAAATTCACTGAGCAGCCTGCCTCCTTGGACATATGCTGTATCTATAAACATGTTAAATTCAAATCTGGTCCCACCATCCAGGAATTAATCTAACTTCAGAGAAAAACTAAGAAGTAGAGTGAGGAGGTGACATGCTCCCAGAGTGACCTGGAGTTGCAGAATTCAGGAGCCTAATTATATGTACATGCTTCACACACATTTTCTATTTAAGTGTCTGAAGCCATATTGATATCAGAATCAAGACTGGACTGAGAGCTTTTCTGCAAATCAATATTCCTGGTTTCAAGGAAGTCATTGGCACAGGACCTGTGAAGGCCTGGGTAGCCTTCCTGTAAGGTAGCATTCCACTATTACCTCAGCCCCAAAAGAAAGAACTGATTCCACTTGCACTCCTTGCCAATAGATAAGGCATGGCTAGACATTAGCAACTGTGGAGGGCAAGCTGGTGGTCATGATGAGTGAGTGAATGGACGAATAAATGATCATTTAATCAATCCATCCACTAAAAGGTAATCACTACTAATCCATGCTTTATTATGTAACCACAGCCAGGGGACCCTGGTATAGATTTCCTGTCCTTTCAGACCAGGAGTCATTGACTCTGGGTTGGAAAAGATAGAACGACAATCCACCAGCCAAACTTACCCTCTGATATAAAAAAAATTTAAGACATTTGAATTCTCAGCAGTGACATTCTTGTCCAACTTCCTCAATTTGGATACTCAGCTTACCTCAAATTATATAATAGTTTGCAGAAGAAGGTTGCATGGGCACAAGCTTCTATCATCAGTCCCCGAGAACGGCCCTGCAAATACAGCCAGATACGATCTTCCTCTGGAACCCCATACTCAAACTGCAGGGACTCAAGGTCCTGGAGCATGTCCATTTCCAAGCCACTATTTCCTGCAGTGATAGATACTAATCAGTTTGGCTCCCTGTCCTGGTAGAAGAGGGGTCTATGTAGGAGGTGTGTGTATGATGGTATGTGTGCCCAGGTCACAAGCACTCATGATGGTGGGCTTCAGCAACTCTCTACTCCCAAATTCTGAACTTGGAATTCACCTGTCTTGAATTCACACTCTAGAGTGTGAGTGTTTGAGGATTCCTAATCACTGGCTGCCCATGAATCCTGGACTCATGAAAAATCTGTACAGAAACCCAAAGTGTTGTTTCTCCACACGGGTTACAGGCACTGTTTTTGGCAGATGAATTTACAACAGCAGTTGAGTTTTACAAGTGTTCTTGAGCCAGGACGTTTTCCTTTCCATTCCCTCCTGCGTTTTGGAAATAGGACTGAACACATAGAACCACATTTCAAAGAAATGCTTCCCTTTCACTGAACTCTGTTCTCCACAGGGTAGAAAAGAACCCAAACTAAATATCACTGTCCCCTGTCTAGGGCAGGGACATCTAGATTTTACAAACTAAACTCAAAGTCATATAAACCCGTCTACATATATCTATCACCAAACGGAGAAGATTGGCTCTGCTCCTCAGTACTTCTGATCCTGGAAGGTAAGAACTACATTTCTAAGGAGAATTACCCAAGAAACTTGTGATTATGACTCCTTAACTACCAGATTACAGTCTCTGAGTCTTAAAGGGGCCAGCCCCACTTAGAGGTCTTCCTGAGCTGAACATCAGGACATGAGTTCCTTCCACTACTTCTAGGAGTACCACACTAGAGCAGTATGAGACCCTCCTTTTCCCAAAAGAAGATTCTGGATTTCTAGGGTTTTTTTGCAGATTAGAATATCTTACAGATCTTAGCACTACTTGAGTTAGTTTACAACTCCTTTTTATGTTCAAGAAACCAATAAAAATTTTTTCAGGTGAAATCCACATAACATAAAATTAGCCATTTTAAAGTGAACAATTCATCAATACATTCAGAATGTTGTGCCACCACCTCTATGTAGTTCCAAAATACTTTCATATTCCCAAAAGGAAAGCCTACACCCATCAAGCAGTTAACTCCATATCCCTTCCCACCCTCAGCCACCAGTCTGCTTTCTGTCTGGATGGATTTACCTATTCCAGATATTTTATATAAATGGAATCATATAATGTGTGACCTTTTGTGTCTGGCTTCTCTAATCCCTTTTATAAGAAGGCTGTTATGTGACACAATCTCTTTAAAAGCAAAGTCTCACCCAGGCACAGTGGCTCATGCCTATAATCCCAGTACTTTGGGAGACTGAGGCAGGTAGATCACTTGAGGTCAGGAGTTCGAGACCAGCCTGGTCAACACGGTGAAACCCCATCTCTACTAAAAATATAAAAATTAGCCAGGTGTGATAGCACATGACTAATCTTGGCTACTCAGGAGGCTGCGGCAGGAGAATTGCTTGAACCTGGGATGTGGAGATTGGTTGCCCTGAGCAGAGATTGTGCCACTGCACTCCAGCCTGGGTGACAGAGCGAGACGCCATCTCAAAAAAAA
>NW_012116265.1:16411744-16414161 GCF_000951035.1 Colobus angolensis palliatus | reverse complement strand
TAGTTAATAAAGTAACCACTATTTGTTTGAAGATGAACCAATAATTTTAGTACAATCTAGCAAATTAAACTCTTGTTTCTTCAATAGCAAGAAGGATGATCAAGAAAGGAACTAAGCATGAGGTTACCTGGAATTGCAAAGTGGAGGAGCAAAAGCTGGAGTCTGATCTCCTTAAAACAGAGTTTCTTAACACCAGTGTTACTAACATTTGGGCAGGATAATTCTTTGTTGTGGGGCTGTCCCGTGGATTGTAGGACATTTAGCAGCATCCCTGACCTCTACCCACTGGATGCCAGTAGCACTCCTAGTGTGGCAACAGAAAGCAACTTCAAACATTGCCAAATGTCTCTTGAGGGGCAAAACTGCCTCCAGTTGAGAACCATATTGCCTTAAAGCATGGTATGTGCCTCTGTAAGAGCATCTTCTCTTTTCTTTCTGTGACTTCACCCACTCCACAGTCACAGGAGCACAGAACTCTACAAAATGTTAGCTGGGTGTGGTGGCACGTGCCTGTAGTCCCAGCTACTCAGGAGGCTGAAGCAGGAAGATTGCTTGAGTCTGGGATGTCAAGGCTGCAGTGAGCCATGAGGGTGCCACTGCACTCCAGCCTGGGTGACAGAGCAAGACCATGTCTATTTAAAAACAGGCCGGGTGTGGTGGCTCACACCGGTAATCCCAACACTTTGGGAGGCCAAGGCAGGAGGATCACCTGAGGTCAGGAGTTCAAGACCAGCCTGGCCAACATGGTGAAACTCCGTCTCTACTAAAAATACAAAAATTAGTTGGGCGTGGTGGCAGGCACCTGTAATCCCAGCTACTCGGGAGGCTGAGGCAGGAGAATCATCTGAACCTGGGAGGTAGAGGTTGCAGTGAGCTGAGAGCGCCACTGCACTCCAGCCTGGGTGACAGAGCGAGACTCCATCTCACAAACAAACAAACTCTATAAAATTTTAGATTATCTAATGAATCCAGAGAAAGAAAGGGACTCACCCAGCATCACATAACTAGTTAGTGGTAGAGCTGGAAAAAGTCAGGCTTCTGTTAACCACATAGCCCTGCTTTGCCATAGCACTGTCACTCTATAACCTGACATGTGCTGACAGACTGCTGAATGCAGTCACTGAGGAAGACTTGTAATGATCCTAAGATCCTGAGCAATTATTTCATAATTCTGCACAAAACCACCAGGAGCAGGAGAGAAGGCACCAAGGAAGAAATACTTTTATTAGGAGTCTACGCATGTCAGAAAAACCCAGTTCAGTCACAGAAAAGGAGGCAAATATTGGTACAGAGGAAGAATCCAAGTGTGAAAATAATACCTCCATCTAAATATCCTAACAGAAATGCTACTGAGTTTAGCCCAGGTGAAACTTCTGAAAGCTCCTGGTGAAATGAGAGTTTTGCATAAAGAGAGAGCTCTCCAGCACTGCTGCATCTGAGCTTCTTATAAAGTGACGGGTCTGGGATAGCAGTAGAGGAAGAGATAAAGGGGATGTCTCATCACCCAAGCAAGGTCATCTGTGTTCAAGTGAGAGAAGAACCTTAGGGTTTTGGACAGAGTAAACTGGGCAGCAGAGGGAAAATGGCTGAGGAAACACAATGTCTAGGCAATGTGTGGCATAATCTGGAGGGGTCTGTGCAGTCTGGTGTGAGTGCTTCTCCAGCAGGTCTTGGGAAACACTGGCATTCCTTCCTGAGGCCATTTTGGTTCTGTTCTGACTTCATTCGGAGCAGAACTGCCAATGTCCTGCACCAAGTCCTGGATCATAATTAGCTGAGTGGAATGGAGTGGTCACCCTATGACACCTGTACCTCTTCCTTTCTGGAGCAGTCACTTTTCTCAGACCAAGTGAGATCTTACCCAGTAGGGGCCCAATCTAGAAATCACTCCCACCTTCATATGAGCACCAGGTGGAGAGAATCATTCTCATGAGTCAAAGCTTTAGATCTCGATCCTCAGATGATGTTCCTTGGACAGAAGTTCAGTCTGAAGTTATCTGTGTCAAGAGTAGCTGGCACTGCCTGTTGATAATGGGCCCAAGCGATGTGATGCTGCAGCTCTCTCAAAGAGGAGCTCTCTCTACTTTCAAAGGCAGGAAAGGAGGAAATGAGGCAGGTTTCAGGGTAGTCAATGCCACTTAATTCTTCCATCGAATTTGCTATGGAAAGAGGAAACAATGAAGGTGTATGATCAGTTTTCACTTATCCCTATAGCAAAGCAGAGAAAATGCAACAAAACAAGGCTCATAGACCACTTAGAGGTGGGTCATTTGAGATCAGGAGTTCGAGACCAGCCTGGCCAACACGGTGAAACCCCGTCTCTACTAAAAACACAAGTTAGCCAGGCGTGGTAGCGGGCACCTGTAATCACAGCTACTTAGAAGGCTGAGGCAAGAGAATCGCTTTAACCCGCGGAC
>NW_012116265.1:16405962-16410904 GCF_000951035.1 Colobus angolensis palliatus | reverse complement strand
CCTGCTAGGTTTAACTATTATCAGAGCATTACAGGTAAGTCTTAGCTTGAGGTCCCCAGATTACCCTCCTGTCATACCGCATCTCAGGAGTAATTTCTGCTATTCAAAGCAGTACTTTTGACATTGTGGCCAGAGGAGAGCCTTACATCCATGTAGATTAGCCAACTGCAATCCTTCCAGGCCTTGGGAACATACACTTGGTACTGTTTTGTGAACTGTCTCCTGAGCCTGCTGAAGGGATAAACTGTAGCTGCTCACCGAGCTGCTGAGAAGAGCATCAATCTTCTCCTCCTCTGCTGATCCTTTGTCTACCTTACTCCTGTATGCTAGCAACTGTTGACGATCCTTCAGGTCCCGGCAGGTCTGTGCATCAAAACAAACAATACGAACCTCCAATCAGCCTTCTGTACAGGGTTCTTTTTGCCCAGGATGGTCTCAAACTCCTGGGCTCAAGCAATCCTCTCTCCTCAGGCTCCTGAGTAGCTGGAACTACAGGTGTGTGCCACTGTGCCCACATGAGGGCTTATTTCTTTCTGTCATCATCACTTTGACCCAAGACTCAAAGAGAGGCTAAGAGGCTACAGTGGGATGACCGTGGGGTCCAATGCCTACAGAACTCCATGTTGGAGAGAAGACTACACAGCTTATGTAGCTTCATTTAGTTCTATGAATTCTCTAAGTATGACAAGTTTATAAAAACACAGAGAAACCAGTCAGAGGGCTGGGAAAATAATACAGGAATGCTGGTCTCCAAACGAACTCTTGCCAGATTATTCTGTTCATTCAGTCAAAACTGGTGGGAGCACCTCAGGATCTTGGACAGAGAATATTATAATCCCCACCACTGCCCCCCCCCGCCACTGAGGATCTAACGGAGGACTCCCATTTCTTGGGGACTCACATCAATGACGACATCATGGCACTTGAACTTAGTGGCTAAGTTCAACTTTGTGTCCACATCTTCCACCAGATTGACATATTCCTGTAATATCTGTGGGAAGAGGTACTTCCGATTAATGATTCAAAGACCCATAAGGCACAGAGCTCTACAAGGCAGAAAAGAAAGTCCTGAAGACGGCAAAAGAGTTCCACAGCAAACGTGTACAATTCCCGTCATCAACCATAGGACTAGTTCTGCAATGGGAATGAGGTAATGCTACAGAGTACTTCCATGCTGCCTCAGTAAGCAGGAAAGAGCACACTTCTCCTGATCCTAGAGCCAGATACACACGCCAGCAGTGACAGTGCTCTAGATCTGATCCAGTGCTCTGCTCATTTTTCCCTGATGTCTTTTCTCCACGAGTTCGCTTTTCTATCATTTGAACAGTACATCAGTATTCCACTTGGGCTAACATAGTAGATGCTACTCAGAGAGGACAGTTTGGAATTGTTTCTAAAGGGGAGAAAGGAAGAGAATTTCAATCCCTGGCCTTTTCTATCTTGAGGCCTATTGCAACCATTGTGCTGCCTTTAAAGGAAAACAAGGGCAGATCGGGTTTCCCATCACTGACCAGTAAGAGGCTTAAAGTTAGGTATCTAAGAATATCCTGTACCCAACTCTCTTTAGGAGCCATTACCTGCACAGGGGCATTGTTCTTGTGCAAAATTTCGACAACCCGATGGAAGCCAATGGGTGCTCTCTTCTTGGTATAGCCCAGCCAGTTCTGAAAGAGGAAGATGGGGCAGCGGTAGGTAGGCCAGGCACACTCAACACATTCTAGGCTAGTCTATGTTTTACGATCAGACCAGAATAATGTGGTGGGTGGGTGGAGGTGCTGAAGGATACAGAAATAATGAGAAATGAATTTTTCAGAAAAATCAAGCGATTTGAGAAAGTAAAAATGAATCAGGTTTGAAATAACTTCTTAGATCTATAGAAATGAATGCAGGGAAAAAGTCTTGAAATACTACTAAATGGGATAAGTAACTTACTTAATATTTGTAGTATGAACTTATCAATGTAGAAAATAATTCCATCTTCCATATCTTTATAAGTATAGATGTTTATTTGCAAATTCATGAGGGAAGGTCTAAACTTTTAACAGTGTTTGCCTTGAGAAAGGGGGTGAGATAGGAGTAGGTAGAAAATGAAAAAGGAACTTCACTCTTTCTATACTTTAATACAGTGTTTGATTTTGACAACAGACATGTATTGCTTTGTTAATACAACTAATTAAATAATTAACAAATGGGAAAAACAGAAAAAATTTCAAACCTACAATGGAAAAACAGATATTTAAAATGTAAACCAATTCATATGGAATCACCAAAGATCCCACATAGCCAAAACAATCAATGTTAAAGAAAAACAAAATGGAGGCCGGGTGCGGTGGTTCATGTCTGTAATCCCAGCACTTTGGGAGGCCGAGGTGGGAGGATCACTTGAGGCCAGGAGTTCGAGACCAGCCTAGCCAACACGGTGAAGCCCCATCTTTACTAAAAATACAAAAATCAGCTAGGCATGGTGGCGCATGCCTTTAATCCCAGCTACTTGGAAGGCTAAGGCAGGAGACTAGCTGGAACCTAGGAGGCGAGGTTGCAGTGAGCCGAGATTGCACTATTGCACTCCAGCGTGGGTGACAGAGCAAGTCTCCATCTCAAAACAAAAAAAAAAGGGGGGTGGGTAGGGGTAGGAGGCAACATGCTTCATGATTTCAAATTATATTACAAAGTTATATATAGTAATCAAAACAGTACAGTGCTGGCATAAAAACAAATACATACACCAGCGGAATAGAATAGAGAGCCTAGAAATAAACCCAAGCATATATGGTCAGCTAATTTTCAACAAAAGCACCAAGTGGACCTAATGGGGAAAGGATAGTCTCTTCAACAAGTGGTGCTGGGAAAACTGGATTTCCACATGCAAAACAATGAAATTAGACCTTTATCTTACACCATACACAAAAATCAACTCAAAATGGATAATAGACCTAAGCATAAGACCTGAAGCCATAAAACTCCTAGAAGAAAACATGGGAAAAAGTTCCTTGACATTGGCCTTGACAATGATTTTTTGGATATCACACCAAAGGCTCAGACTACAAAAGCAAAAAATAAATTGGATTACATCAAACTAAAAAGCTGCACATGGCAAAGGAAACAATCAAAATGAAAGGCAGCCTATGGGTTAGAAGAAAATATTTGTAAACCACATATCTGATAAGGGATCAATATCTAAAACATATAAAGAACTCGCACAAGTCAACAGCAGAAATAAAAATTACCAGATTTAAAAAATGGGCAAAAGACCTGAATGGACATTTCTCCAAAGAAAACATGAAAATGGCCAAGAGGTATATGAAAAGGTGATCAATATCACTAATCATCAGGGAAATGCAAATCAAAACTACAATAAGACATCACATCACACCTGTTATGATGGCTGTTATCAAAAACAAATGATGTGTTAGCAAGGGTGCGGGGAAAGGGAACTCTTGTACCCTGTTGGTGGGAATGTAGATTGGGGTAGCCAATGTGGATAACAGCCTGCTGTGAGCTACGGTCATGCCACTGCACTTCAGCCTGGGTGAGAGTGACAGCCTCTCTCAAAAAAAAAATAAATAAATAAAAATAAAAATAGAACTACCATATGACCCAGTAATCAATCCTTCTTTTGGGTATATACCCAAAAGAAATGAAATCATCACCTCATAAAGATACTTGCATTTCCACATTCATTGTAACACTATTCATGAGATGTTAACTATTCATGAAATGTAACTATTATAAGTTATTGCTGAGAATTTAAATGCCTATAACTTACAAAAATAATAAACAAATAAATAATTCCCTCCCCCCAAAAAAATACCCAAGATAAGGAAACAATTTAAGTGTTCATTGACAGATAAATGGATACAGAAACTATGGAACTATGGTATATATATATATACATACATGCTGGAACATTAGCTTTAGAGATCTAATTACAAGATGAGGACTGTAGTTAACAATATTGTACTGCAATCAGGAGTTTTGCTAAATGAGTAGATTTTAGCTGCTTTTGCCACAAAAAATAACTTGAGATGACAGATATGTTGATTTGATTCACTGTAGTAACCATTTTACTATCTACATGTAACTCATAACATCTTATTGTATAACTTATATACAATATATAATAACATTTATCTTTGAAAAAAAGAAGAAAGATAACAAGTGTTGGCAAGGGTGTAGCAAAAAGAGACCCCAGTATACTGTTGTCGGTAGGAATGTAAATTAGTGCAGCCATCATGAAAAACAGTATAGGCATTCCTCAAAAATGTTTAAACAGAACTAAAATATTATCCAGAAATCCCACTTTGGGTATATATCCAAAGGAAATGCAATCAGCATCTCACAGAGACATCTACACTCCTGTGTTTATTGTGGCATTATTCGCAAGAGCGAAGATATGGAAATAACTTAAGTGTCTATTGATGGATGAATCGATAAACAAATTGTGGTACATATATACAATGGAATGTATTCAGAACTTAATAAGGAGATCCTGACATGTGACAGCATGGATGAACCCAGAGGACATTATGCTAAGTGAAACAAGCCAGACACAGAAAGGAAAATAACTTCATGATCTCACTCTCACTCATATGTAGGATCTACAAAAGTCAAACACATAGAAAGTAGTTTCCAGAGAGGGGAAAATGTAGGTCAAAGTTGTAGTTATGAGGATGAATAAATTCAGAAATCTAATGTACAGCATGAGGACTACAGTTAATAATAGTGTAGTGTATACTGGAAATTTGCTGAGAGTGAATTTTAGGGGCTCTTACCACACTCACAAAAAATGGCTAACTGTGAGATGATGGTGTGACTGTATAATCATTTCACTATGTATATGTAGATCAAAACATTATGTTGTACCTTAAATATATACAATAAAAATTAATTTTAAAAAAGGCAAATCAGTAGAGACATGACAACAAAACTCAATGCAAGGTCT
>NW_012116265.1:16394148-16405097 GCF_000951035.1 Colobus angolensis palliatus | reverse complement strand
AACTTTTCTTTAGGTTTGAAATTTTGGAAAATAAAAAGTTGGAGGAAAAATGTACACCAGTAAGCAGAACTTGTAACATGATAGAACCCTTCTGTCTCCCAAGGCCTCAGCAGCACTAAACAGTTCCAGGGCACACACCTTTGTGGTGAATAGGGCATCTACATCATTCCAGGCTCGAAGCTTGGCACGAGCAGCCAGGGCTGTCAGCACATACTGTTTGTCTGGGATCTGGAAAGCAGAGACCAAGAAAAATTAAGGGAAAGTAGAAATACATCAATGGGGGTGCTTGAGAATTTTAGAAAAGACAGACATTAAATATTTCCTGATATTGACTCTGCTCTTAAAATCAAAACATTTCTCAGTTCAAGAACTTCTTAATTTCCAAGCCCCACCACTGCTATAGGGCATTCAGTCTTCTCTCACTTTCCCAAACTCATTCCTTTCCACCTTCAACCTTGAATATCAAAGGACATACTGTACAGGGTTACAAAGCAACATCCACTCCATGTAGTTACCCTGATCACTCCTTTCATAACACTGACCAATTTGTATCTACCTTAAATGTCTTCTTCAGGTTGACGGGACTGCTGAATGTCCCCTAGGATGAAAGCGAAAAAGGAACTTTAGTGATATTGACTTTCCCATGTGCCACCCAAGCTCTCATTTTCTCTCCCACTACAGAGACTTTCTACATCTTACTCTGTTGCCATTTAAACATAGAAGTTAATTTCAGGGAAAAGCTCCACTGGGAATCAGATACCACTACAAGCTGGCTTATCGGGAACTGGATTAATAAGTATGGTGCTTTTTCCCATTTTCTGCTAATCCAAATAAGGGGAAAATGTCTGCCTGTTATCATGGAATCTAAACTTCTTTGAAAAAGTTTGGAAGAAGGCTCATGCCTATAATCCCAGCACTTTGGGAGGCCGAGGCAGGCGGATCACTTGAGGTCAGGAGTTCAAGACCAGCCTGGCCAACATGGTGAAACCCCATCTCTACTAAAATACAGAAAATTAGGAGTAGTGGCACACACCTGTAATCCCAGCTACTCAGGAGGCTGAGGCAGGAGAATTGCTTGAACCTGGGAGGTGGAAGTTACAGTGAGCCAAGATCACACCACTGTGCTCCAGCCTGAGTGACAGAGCAAAACTCCATCTCAGAAAAAAAAAAGTATCCACAGCTACTTGCTACCCTGCTGCTCTTCTCCACACCATGCTAATCCATTTGAAATCATGGAACTTTGAACAGAGACTTCTACAGGTAACAGCACCAGGGATAGAACTTGCTATGCTAGCATGCCAGCTCACTTGAAGCCACAAACCTTACAAACCTCTCCCTCCTGGCCAGATGAGACCCTCTTACCCCTGGTGAGGGCCAGGAAAGCTTCCAGGTGGATTTCTGAGAACTATACATACCCATTATTAATAGAGTACATAAAAGTACTGGATATGAACTATGTTCTTTTTGTGGAATCTTCCATATTTTGCCTGTACCTCAGCCTCCGTGTAGTGATAGAAGCAGGAGTAGAAAAGCGTTGTCACTAGTGGCATGTTGAGGATGGAAGCTTTGCGGGGGTGCTTTCGGAAGATCTCAGTCTGTCCTGCTGATTCTAGATGGCGATCATTTGCCTGTGGTAGAGTGAGCCAAGTAAAAAACAAAACAAAACAAAACAAAAAAACAAAAACAACAACAACAAAAAACAATGTCCATGGAGTAGAGGCAGGAGAAAAATCTTTTAATACTACAGCAGTTGTGTTTCCCACCCTAGGAGTGAAAACAAAGAAGAGAAAAAGAAAGAAATTGCCTAGGATATCCCCAGGGTAGTTTAAAATCCATAAAGTGATCATGGATCCACATTGGATGGAAACATATAGAGGTGGTGATGACATGGGAGATTTGGGATGAAGAAGAAATACTTCCAGGTTAACAGCTGGTAAGAGGAAAAAGGATCCTAAAAACAATGGAGGAAGGGGGCTATTGTGTAGAGGCAGAAAATGAAAGGCTTTTAGAAACCAACAAGAAATGACCCACGTGCAGAGTATAGAAATCTCCTAGCTGCTGAATGGCACTGAGCCTTGGCACTGACGCAGAAGATGTAGAGATGAGGAGTCTAACCTCAATAATGATCTGGCGTTCCAGGAGCGTGTAATGGTCCTGTATGTGTGCAGAATCTTCTGCTGAAAATGGCAAGCTGGTAGAGTGCCAGAAGGTTAGTACTTTTCTCTATTCGAAAAAGGAAACAAACCCAACTAAACCAAATCACCAGCATAAGTATAAGAGGCTCATGGTGCCTCACAAGTCTGATCTCAGTTCACCTTTAGAGCATCTCTTAGAGGAAGAAAGACATAGCATGAATGGCGTGAATTTCATATTAAAGGTTTTGCCAATTCAAGAGGGATCCTGAAAGTCCACAAAATACTTATAGTCACGCATAATTTTGCTGATAAATGAAGTAGGATCTTCTCATTTTGGGAGCTGGAATATTTGGTGAACCAGTCAGAAAGCTAATGAGTGAGCCTAGGCAACTGCCCATCATCCACATTCCAGTGAAATGTCTGTGGCTTGTGCTTAACTTACTGAGGGGACACCTAGATTTGTTAGCCATTTTTTTATTGCAGAGTACAAAAGGTAAATTAAATTACATGGCATGGTGGTATGTTTATAGATTGACAAATATGACAAATGTCAAGGGTCCTATCTTCAACACTGCATTATGCTTTTTGTTTGTTTTGAGATGGAGTCTCTCTGTGTCGCCCAGGCTGGAGTGCCGTGGAGTGATCTTGGCTCACTACAATCTCCACCTCCTGGGTTCAAGCAATTCACCTGCCTCAGCCTCCCGAGTAGCTGGGACTACAGGCGCATGCTGCCACGCCCCGCTAATTTTTATATTTTTAGTAGAGACGGGGTTTCACCATGTTGGCCAGGATAGTCTTGATCTCCTAACCTTGTGATCTACCCACCTCAACCTCCCAAAGTGCTGGGATTACAGGCGTGAGCCGCCACGCCCGGCCGCATTATTGTTATACATGAAGATGCTAAGGGACAGCGTCTTGCCAAAAAGTTATGTGGTCAGTCAGTGGGGAAGGCCAGGAACAGAAGTCAGATTTTAAATGCCCAGTTCACAGGTCTATCTTTTAAAAAGTACTGCATTATTCCCCGTACTCTGCTCACTCCAGGAAGAACTCTGAGTTTTAATTGCACTATTCCAGATCAGTTTTAGCCACAGTGAATTTTTAGAAGAGATAAATTAGAGAGATGCTTTAAATTCTAGTTACTTCACTATTTTAACTTTTCTCCTTGTTTTCCAGAGGCCATATAACATATCTCAATATTTGGGTAACATTAAATGGATTTCACTGATATAATCAAATTTCTAAACTTGAAGCCGGGAAATCACATCACATGAGGAATGGTTGAAACAAGCATGAGCGCTGAACCTGAAGAAGCAAGGACTACTTGAGAGACGCTACATCTGTCTCGAAAGATACAGGGAAGCAAGTTTCAGCTTAACATAAGGAAGCACTTTCCAACAATGAAGGCTGTTCAAAAACAAACTGAGCTGTTTCAAGAGCAACGGGCACCCTGTCACAGGAATATGTGGAGCTGGGTTTTGTAATAATTTAAATTCTGGATGAAAGCTTGCCCTGGATCAGTGGTTCTTGGACTTTGGGGTTTCAAGGACCAGTAACACTGAAAAAAAATGCATCAGGTCCCTAAAGTATTGCTATCTTTTTATTACCTAAGGTCACAAAGGTACAACGCATTTTGGTACCAAATAAGAGGAGAAAAGTGAGGACAAAAATCCTCCAGTAAAAGATAACCTTTCAAATTAAATAAATTTGGCTTTAGGAAAAAAAATCTCTCTACATTTGTCTTTTTTTTTTTCTCGGTTTACCACTAAGCAGTGGAAACTCCGCTGGGGACTAGTGTGTGAACACCACTGCATGAGGCGACCCTGAATGATGCTGGTATGATTCATTGTTAGCCCTTCCCTTCCTGCCTATCCATTCCACCCTTTTTAATTTTCTTCATTCCTTCTGGGTAAAGGTATTGATACTTAAAATCACTTCTCCCCCATACTTACCCAATACAGGTCTTAAGAAATTCTTTTCGTTTGTCAGGGTCCTGAATGTTCAAATGCTCTCGATAATGAGATAGCTACAAAAAGCAGAAAAAGGCTTTGAGGTATTTTGTCTCCTTAGATGAGGGAGATAGCTGAATAACTGAACTTCCCATGTTTTAAAAAAAACCAAATTCTTCATTTCTGGGTATAAATGGTTATGGGGGGCGGGTGGGGGGATAGGCAAAGAGTGACTACATATCATTAGTAGGTTTATCTATAACTGCACTGTACAATACAATAGCCTCTAGCTACAACTGTTTCTTTAAATTTAAATTAATTAAAGTAGAAATTCAACTCCTTAGTTAACACTAGCTACTTTTAAAGAACTCAATAGCTACATGTGACCAGGGGCTACTATATTGGACAACACAAATATGTAAATTTTTTTTTTTTTTGAGACAGAGTCTCGCTTTTGTTGCCCAGGCTGGAGTGCAATGGCACAATCTCAGCTTATTGCAACCTCTGCCTCCCGGGTTCAAGTGATTCTCCTGCCTCAGCCTCCTGAGTAGCTGGGATTACAAGCACCCACCACCATGCCTGGCTAATTTTTGTATTTTTAGTAGAGGCATGGTTTCACCATCATGGTCTCAAACTCCTGACCTCAGATGACCTGCCCCACCTTGGTCTCCCAATGTGCTGGGATTACAGGCATGAGCCACCGCGCCCAGCCCAAATATGGAATATTTCCATCATTGTAGAAAGTTCTATTGGCCAGTGCTGATCTATATAATGAAGCACTGAGTAGATACAGTACTGAGCTTTACCTTTAAGTTTCACTTTAGCCTCAGTATTTAACCGAAAATGAATATTTTGCTTCAGATTTAGATTTTGAAAAGTCAAAAAGCTAAATGTGTATTTCAGTGTTATTTTTGGCATCCTTGACCATGTACATGATCAATGGTAGTATGATCATGTCAACATCTAACAATTAGCATCAGTAATATAAATAGGGCATGTCATTCTGACTCACTGTTCATAAATATTCACAGATTGAGCCAACAGCTGTATATAAAAATGTAAATGTATATTAAAATGTAAATGTAAAAATATAAATAAGACAGAATAACAGAAATTATATATCATAATCCAATCTTTGTAAAACATTTCATATAAAATAGTTGGTGTACAATCATTCCTAATATTAAAGAAAGTAATCTTTAAGAGGTATAGTTAATTTTTTGTTATTCAATTCCATTTCAGCCTTAGGTCTTTCAAGAAAAGTTCTTCTTGGGAAACCTTCATATTCTGTGGACATACACTAAAAGTGTACTATCAGCTTTGCCTCTTCCAAAGTTTACAAGGTTGAAAAATTCAAAATCTATATACAACAACATGCATGATAAATCATCTTCAATTCAAACATGAGTATAAAGAAAATAAAGTTTTAGATTAAAATGAGTTACCCAAAACACATTTATTCTCACTAATCAAATTCAAAACAAAAAAGTTTATAAGAATGCTGTAAGAAGAAAAATCCTTATAGTTTTGAACTTACAGAGATTTAAAAATATAAACAGCTTTTCAATGATTACTACAGGCTGGCAATCATTTTCAGTTGATTAAGAAAAAGGATTTTTCAGATTGTCTCACGCTTTGAATATTAAGTACAAGTTCCTTTCAGAAAACATGTTACTGAGCCAGGTGAGGTGGTTCACATCTGTAATCCTAAAACTTTGGAAAGGCCAAGGTGGGAGGACAGCTTGAAGCTAGGAGTTTGAGACCAGCCTGGCAAACAAAGCGAGACCCCTATCTCTACAAAAAGATTTTAAAAAATTAGTCAGGTGTGGTCATGTGCACCTGTAGTCTCAGCTACTTGGGAGCCTGAGGCTTGAACCAGGAATTGGGAGTCTGCAGTAAACTATATGTAAAATACATGATCATGCACCACTGTACTCCAGCCTGTCTCAAAACAAAAACAAAAACAAAAAAAACCCCATGTTTCTGAAAAGCATTTTCAGTATTATATTGTAATTATGCTGTTCAAAGGTTAACAATACTTAATGTGCCAACTGAATGTGTTGTACAGTAACTAAAAAAGCAATCCTGCCGTCAACAGTGCTGAGAAATCCTTTTTTTGAGACAAGGTCTCATTCTTTTGCCCAGCATGACCTCCCAGACTTAAGCAATCCTCCCATCTCAGCTTCCCAGGTAGCTGGAACTACAGGCATGTGCCACCATGCTTTACTGATTTTTACAATTTTTTTAGAGATGGGATCTCACTATGTTGCCCAGGCTAGTCTCCAACTCCTGGACTCTAGTATTCCTCCCACCTCAGCCTCCCAAGTGCTGGCATTACAGGCATAAGCCACCATGCTTGGCTAGAAATTCTTATCTGTGTTTTATTGTGACGTTTTTTTTTTTTTTTTTTAAACATGAATTGCTGAAGTTTTAATAATACAATTGAGTTTTTGGTAAAATTTCAGATTTATTCTTACATTCCAGGAGTTAATTCTATGATTGTGAAAATCTGCCAAAATTCAATCTTAACACTTGGCCATTGAATTCTCAGCCAAAACATGTTGGGTGTATCATCAACTTGACCTATCTTCCTTCTTGACCTATATCTGGTTTCTTAGCCTCTTAGCCTTCAACATTTTCTTTGTGAGAAGCCAAAACCCCAAAACTCCTACCAACCAGGACCTGAAAACAACTGAAAAACAAATTACAAATTGACCAGGCCAATTTTCATATATTTATTTTTTAAAACTTATTCATAAGCCCAACCAAAAGAGCATATAAAAAGAAAAATACATCATTCAGATTAAGTTTTCAGGTTTTCCAGGTGCCTCTCTCTTCTGTATATAATCAATATCAAAGGAATATCAAAGGAGATAGCTCAATCAGTCTGGGATCTTGGAGGCTGAGGTTTAGCTTAGATTTCTGGGTTTGTTTCTTTTCTGAGACAGAGTCTCGCTCTATCACCCAGGCTGAAGTGCAATGGCATTATCTCAGCTAACTGCAACCTCCCCCTTCCAGGTTATAGAAATTCTCCTGCCTCAGCCTCCCAAGCAGCTGAGATTACAGGCGTGAGCCACCATACTCGGCTGATTTTTGTATTTTTAGTAGAGACAGGGTTTCGCCATGTTGGCCAGGCTGGTCTTGAACTCCTGGCCTCAGGTGATCCGACCACCTTGGCCTCCCAAAATGCTGGGATTACGGGCGTGAGCCACCGTGCCCAACCTAGATTTCTGTTAAACTGGTCCCCAACTGAAACAAAGGCCACACTTACCGCCAGCTCTTCTGTTCTATCTAGGAACCTGGGAAGAAGCAGAAGGGAGCAGGGCATTTGTATCTATTGATGTGTGGCAGTATAACCTCACAAAATAGAGTGCCTCCTCTAGGAGAAACACAGTTCAGACTCATTTCCCTCTATACACAAGATAAATGGTTGATCAGGTATCATTGTTTCCCTGGTCTCTCTGGCTGATCAAAAAGCAAGGACAAGAAGGTATTGCAAGGAACTAATAACTTTGTTAACAGGTCTGACAGGGAAGCTCAGAGCCACCTACTCGGGCCCACAGAAAACTTGGTTGCTGTTTTTTTTTTTTTTTCCCTAAGATTAAAGCACTATTCTCTGTCCATACAATCTTGAAAACATATTTTCTATATTGTTCTTTACTGTTTTCATGGACAGAGTACAATGTGTTTTGTCTCCCGCAAAGGCTTAGGTAAAACCTTGGAGCACCAGGACTTTTGTCTTCTGATTCTTCTTTACTCTGAATAAACCACCATAACTAACATTACCATTTTGGCTTGGAGGTGATGCCTGATAAAGCCTTGTTCGTTGGGATAGGGGAAGGGAGGGAAGGAGGAAGGGAGGAAGCAGCCAGCCTCCGTGACCATGTCTTCTTTTGCAAATTTCTGGCTAACACCTGTAATCTTGACCCTAACCAGGTAACTGCTTTTCCCCACCTCAGTCTTCTGGGGAGCTCATTGCTGTGCTGGAGTCACTGGGTAATCAGAGTCACCTTGGGCCATATGTCAGTCTAAACAGAGGTTCTAACCATTTCCCTGACACTGAAGAAAGGACATTATGTGCACATATTTTAATCCAAAGGTGGGAAATAGTCCCCACTGACTGGAATTAGAGGGAAGAAAAACATGATAAAAGACCTCAGACCTCTTTACTGCCAGCAGACATGCCTTTCTCTCACCAATCAGAATCCTACCTAGTTTTATAGGCCCATGCAAATCTAATCACTTCCATGAGGCTTTACTTGGGTATCCTGACTGAAAATATTTCCTTCTTTTCTTCTACTGTACTTCCCACTGGTATCACTTAGAAATCAAGTAATAAAAGATACCTTTATTCTATGTCTTTTTTAATAAAACACTTAATGAATATTAATACTACAAACTAGGTATTAGGCTAAGTGCTGGCTCACACACTACCCCTTCATCTTCATAATAACCCTGTGGGTAGGTGTGATCATCTCCATGTGAGAGATGTGAAAACCTCACGAAGAGGGCTGGTAACTTGGCCAAGGTCACTCTATGAATGATGTGGGAGATCTGTAATAACATTCAACCCAAGTGCGTGTGACTCCAAAGCCTGGTTCTTAACCAGCTTGCACCTTATCACAAGCTGTGCTGTACTGCTAGTTATCTCCTCACACTTCAATAGCTTGTCAGGCAGTTGGTGTCTTCTGTTCCTTTGTATCCCTCAGAGTGCTTTGAAACAAGTACTTACTCAACTTTATAGACCAGACGATCGGTTCTTACCTGAAGAGGTCTAAAAGCAGCTTTTGATCCCCTATTTCCTTAAGGAAGTGAATAAGATGTCTCAGGGCAACCTGTCGCACCTCCAGCTCTCGGAAGAGGATCTCTGTCAGACAGTCCGGATTTAGGTTGAGAAAGATTAAAGCTTATTAGTCAAGTGTGAAATTGGTCTCCCTACTCACACATTCCAAACAATATCTCATCAAAGCCTAACAAAAGCTAAGAATGGTTTACCCCTATGTCTTAATTCACCATCAACACACTCTATGGTCTTGGGCAGCTCATAGCCATTGAGTCAGCTTTTCATTTCACAGCAACCCAAACAGCAGGCACTTAGCATGGATTCTGACTTCTTCAAACCAACACAGCCATCTGAGGGGGCTCTGTGGTTACACCCTAACGGATGCCCTCAGAGATGTGATGTGTGCACTGAAGTCTCAGGCCACCCCAGTTGCCTCTGAAATGGACTTGACTAATGAATTCTGGTATGAAAGGTACATGGCATTCTCCCCTCGAATGTGGCAGACACCTTGCTGACTGAAGATTTCCTGCAAGCCATTCTCACCTTTGCTCAGTGTCCTCTTCAGGAAAATCAGAACCTACAGAAGAAAAGAACAAAGACTGTGCAAACTTTCCAACACAGAGTCATGCCCTGAGCACTACAGACACGGGGCCAGCAACTCATTAGCAATCTCTGCAGGTACAGTCACTAGCTCTGTACGTGATGGAAGGAAAGCCAATGGATATCTGGAACTGAGCTGTGTCTTGGGAGACCACATGCCCGTGCCCATGCTGCTGAGAGACACCTCCCTCTGAAAGAGGATATGCTCACACCTCTCCTCCCTGAGATTGTTTCATATAACACAGGGTAGCCAACCTTCTGTGTCTTGGTTACAATCAAGGGTTTCACACAGGCTGGGCATGGTGACTCATGCCCATAATTCCAACACTCCGGGAGGCTGAGGCAGAGAGACTACTTGAGCCCAGGAGTGTGAGATCAGCTTGGGCAACATAGCGAGACCCTGTCTCTAGAAAAACATTTAAAAACTAGCCAGGCAAGGCCAAGCACAGTGGCTCACACCTGTAATCCCAGCTCTTTGGGAGGCCAAGGCTGATGGATCACCTGAGGCCAGGAGTTTGAGACCAGCCCAGCCAACGTGGTGAAACCCCGTATCTACTAAAAATACAAAAATTAGCCTGGTGTGGTGGCCCACGCCTGTAATCCCAGCTACTCGGGAGGCTGAGGCAGGAGTATCGCACAGTGAGCTGAGATTGTGCCACTGCACACTAGCCTGGGTGACAGAGTGAGACTCCATCTCAAAAACAAAAACAAAAAAAACAAACTAGCCAGGCATGGTGGTATGCACCTGTGGTCCCAGCTACTCAGGGAGCTGAGATAAGAGGATCACTTGAGCTCAGAAGGTCAAGGCTACAGTTAGCCATGATCACACCACTGCACTTCAACCTGGGTGACAGAGCAAGACCCTGTCTCCAAAAACAAAACAAAACAAACAAACAAAAAAACCAACAGGGTTCCACGCTTAGTACATGTGGCACCAGCTAAGCTCTTAAAGCACAGATTACTTAGAATCCTACACCTCCAAGGGGAATCCAGGATCTTTACTTAACATTTAACACAAAATGTTAGTCTGTTTGATTAGATTTTCAGAAACTAGTGAAAACAATAATTAAACAAACAACAACAAATTTGACAACTCACGGCCGTAATGACGTTTCCATCATGCATGCTTACTGCCTCTTCTAGGAGCTGTAGTTTGTCCTGTAAGGAGCGGAATCTCTCTAGTGAGCAGACCTGGCAGAATAACACTAGAATTAGTACAAAAGAAGACAGTTTTCTTTATTCCTTTGTTGCTGGATACTAAAGAATGAGCAATAATGAAACAAAATGTCCCCAAGGAGACTCTCTTTATTTTTACACTAGGGTCCCCAGAACTTATAAAACAGTAGGTTCCCACCACCCTCTCTAGTTCTAGTTCAGCCTGCTGCCCTACAAGAAGCTAATGTCCTGAAGTCTTGATAAAGTCAACAGAAATCACTTGTTCTTTTTTAAGAACCCTTACATCATAATTTGCATACAGTAGAATGT
>NW_012116265.1:16388546-16393279 GCF_000951035.1 Colobus angolensis palliatus | reverse complement strand
GCCCAGGCTGGAGTGCAGTGGTATGATCATGGCTCAGTGCAGCCTCAACTTCCTGGGCTCAAGCAATCCTTCCACCTCAAGCTTCCTAAGTAGCTGGGACCATAGGTGAGTACCACCACACCTGGCTAATTTTTATTTTGTAATGATGGGACCTTGCTATATTGCCAGGTTTAATAAAAGTTTTATATATATTCTGGCCAAGTGCAGTGGCTCAGGCCTATAATCCCACACTTTTGGAGGCCAAGGCAGGCAGATCACCTAAGGTCAGGAGTTTGACACCAGTCGGGCCAACATGGTGAAACCTCATCTCTACTAAAAATACAAAAATTAGCTAGGCATGGTGGCACACACCTATAATCCCAGCCACTCAGGAGGCTGAGGCAGGAGAATCCCTTGAACCTGGGAGGCAGAGGTTGCAGTGAGCTGAGATCGCACCACTGTACTCCAGTCTGGGTGAAAGAGGGAGACTCCATCTCAAAAAAAAAGAAAAGAAAAGAAAAGAAAAGTTTTATATATATTCTGGATGAAAGTCCCTTATAATACATGTGTTTTGAAACTACTTTCTCTGAGCTATGGTGGTCTTTTCAGGGTTTTAACACTGGTTTCTAAAAAATAAAAGTTTTAAATTTTGATGTAGTTCATTTTATCAAGTTTTTCATTTATAGTTCATGCTTTTTGTGTCCTAGGTAATAAATTTTTGCCTAAGCCAAGATCATAAAGATTTTCATCTATATTTTCTTCTAGAAGTTTTATAGTTTTAACACTTAATTTACATTTAGGTCTATGATCCATTTTTTAGATTTATTTTTTCATTCCCAATCCTTAGAACCTGTGAAGTATGATCCATTTTATCCGTTCTTTTTGAGAGAGAGGGTCTCGCTCTCTCGCCCAGGTTGGAGTGCAGTGATGCAATCATAGCTCACTGCAGCCTCAACCTCCTGGGCTTAATTGATCTTCCTGCCTCAGCCTCCTGAGTAGCTGGGATTACAGGCGCAAGCCACCACACCTGGCACTATGATCCATTTTGATCCATTAATTATTATGATCATTGCCAATTCTACCAAAATTGATCTGTACATTCAAGGCAATCCCAATCAAAATCTCAACAACTGTTTTGTAGACACTGCCAAGCTGCTGCCAAAATCGATATGGAAGTATAAAGGATCTAGAATAGCCAAAACAAGAGAAGAAAAAAGTTGACAGTTGAGAGCTTCAACAAAGTTGAAGTGTCTTGATTTCAAGATTTATACAATAATCAAGACTGTAGTATTAGCTTAAGGATAAATAATCCAATGAACTAGAATAAAGAGTCCAGAAATAGGACTACATATATATGATCATTAATTTTCTTATTTTTTTCTTCTTGAGACAGGGTCTTGCTCTGTCGCCTAAGCTGGAATGGAGTGGCACAATCTGAGCTCATTGCAGCCTCGACCGTCAGGGCTCAAGCAATCCTTCCATCAAGTAACTGTGACTAAAAACATATCCTGCTATAAAATTATAAATTATATTTATGTATTTATAATTATAAAGTATAATATACATTTATATTATAAATTAGTCACACCTGGGTTTTTTTGGTTTTTTTTGAGACGGAGTTTTTCTCTTGTTGCCCAAGCTGGAGTGCAATGGCACAATCTTAGCTCACCACAACCTCGACTTCCCGGGTTCAAGCGATTCTCCTGCCTCTGCTTCCTGAGAAGCTGGGATTACAGGCATGTGCCACCATGCCCAGCTAATTTTGTATTTCTAGTAGAGACAGGGTTTCTTCATGTTGGTCAGGCGGGTCTCAAACTCCCAATCTCAGGTGATCCAACTGCCTTGGCCTCCCAAAGTGCTGGGATTACAGACGTGAGCCACCATGCCCAGCCTCTCACTTTTTTTTTTTTTTTTGAGATGGAGTCTCGCTCGCCAGGCTGGAATGCAGTGGCGCAATCTCAGTTCACTGCAACCTCCACCTCCTGGGTTCAAGTGATTCTCCTCCCTCAGCCTCCCGAGTAGCTGGGACTACGGGTGCCTGCCACCATGCCTGGCTAGTTTTTTATATTTTTAGTAGAGACGGGGTTTCACCACGTTGGCCAGGATGGTCTTGATCTCTTGACCTCGTGATCTACCTGCCTCAGCCTCCCAAAGTACTGGGATTACAGGCGTGAGCCACCGCCCCCAGCCCAGGCCTCTCACTCTTAAATGTACTTTTCCCTCTCATCCATCACTCTTTCCCCACTACCCCATCAAAGCAACAGTAATGGAGAATCAGAAATTGTGCCGCTGACTTTCAGCCTTAGTGGACTTATTTTCCCCCTGAAATTCATTGAACAAATGAGAACTGAAGAGAGGTCAAAAAATCTTCCCTGTGTGAACAAGCTGCCCAACTTCCCAAAGAACCTCACAAAAATTCTGTCCTTACCTTTCCCTTCCGGAGGCGTCGCACGGTATCACTGGGGCTCCAGTCATTGCTGTAATCCTGGAATATTAGCAATACATGAATCCCAGGAAGTTAAGGAATCAAATTTATCAGTGTACCAACTCCTCAACTCAAACTCAGTCTTAGTGCCTAAGGGGGAAATACTTTGTGGGAGGGAATGGATGTGAAAAAAATGAAGAAACGGGACAGTTTTGTTCTGAGTTTCTGAAGGAACTAGAGCAGGGGCAATATAGGTAGGAGGAGATGGATCAAAGAGGGAGGAGCCAATTGACAAAGCCAGTAGCCCATGCCTACTGGTTCAGGACTGCAACCTCTAGATGCAATTAGAATCACGTTTTAGGATTCTAACAATTAATGCCTTTGACCAACAGAAGGAAAGAGGGAGACGCTGGAGACATGTTCCTTTTCTGACCTTAGGATATATGGTTTCTTCCTTATGAATCCATTTGCTTTTTTATTGCTTCATGGGAATATGAGCTCTACCAAGCTTCCAGACTGCAGTGATGATCACTGGGTTTCAAAGTACAGCCTTCAAGTGGGAGCATAATGAGTAAGCAGAGTATGGCAGCGCTGAGTCAGAATATAGAGATTACAAGTCTACGTTGTACTCTTTCCTCGCTGTGGGACCCCAGGTAAGCCCTAATGTTTAGAAACCCAGTTTTCTTATCTATAAAAGAGTATTAAAAAAATTTCTGCTCAAATAGTTGGGAAAATCAAGGAAGGTAACATTTGTCAAGGTACTTTATACTGTAGAAACTGTCACATCAGTGTATGCTGTAACTCACCCTATACTCCCCTTTGGGTCTCCCCAGCTCTGGAGCATAGCTTTTGGCAGGCGTGTCTGACAGAGCTGAAAAAGAAGCAGCTGGTTCAGAAGGGCACCATGAATCCTGCTTGTTGTTCCTTCTCTCTACTGCTTCCTTCTCACATTTTTTTGACTTCTGGGCTCCCAATGTTAACTTTGTGGCTAAAAGCAGATCTCCGTTCTTCCCCAAAGACAGCATCCCTAGAAGTCACCTTTGCCCCTGTAGCCAGAATGATTTCTACCTCCTTAGTCAGTATCAGAAAATTCCTCTAATAATGACAGTAGATGCAGAAGAAAGTTCATCTTGTCATCTAATTACTACCTGTCCCCATAACTCCCCAGACTGTACCTGATCAGTAACATTTCCCATAGCAATTAAAAGAGGGTTCAATGCCTACCATCAGAAAGGGACTGGAAACTTCCAGGTCTAGTTCTACCTAAAGGTAAAGAACACAAGAGGGAAAAGGTCAACAGTTTAAGTCAGAGCCATCCAGGCTTGGTTAAAGACACAATGTATACAGAACTCTATAATGCAATATAGGAACTTAAGCTGTAAAAAATGTTTTATTCATCTGTAGAAATCTGAAGTGCCACTAAAAAATGGAGCAGGGAGAAAAATTTTTTTTTAATTATGGTAAAATATACGTAACAAAATTTACCATTTTAGCCGTTTTTAAGTGTATAAGTCAGTAGCATTAAGCACATTCACGCTGTTGTACAACCATCACCACTATCCATCTCCAGAACTTTTTCATCATCCCAAACTGAGACTCTCTACCCTTTAACCAACTCTACACCCTTTAAACAATAACTCTCCATTCCCTCCGCCCTAGCTCTTGGTAACCACCATTCTACTTTCTGTCTCTAGGAATCTGACTATTCTAGGTCATACATAAATGGAGTCATATAATATTTGTCCCTTAGTGTCTATTTTATTTAGCATCATGTCCTCAAGGATCATCCATGTTGTAGCATGTGTCGGAATACATGCTTCTTTAATGCTGAGTAACATTCCACTGCATGTATATGGCACATTTTGTTTATCCATTCATCCATCAGTGGACTTTTGGGTTGTTTCCATCTTTTGACTATTGTGAATAATGCTACTATCAACATGGAGGTACAAATATCTATTCAAGTCCCTGCTTTCCATTCTTTTTGATATATACCTAGAAGTAAAATTGCTAGATCATTTGCTATTTATTTATTTATTTATTGAGATGGAGTTTTGCTCTGTTACCCAGACTAGACTGCAGTAGTGCAATCTCAATTCACTACGACCTTTGCCTCCCAGGTTCTAGCAATCTGCCTCCCTCAGCCTCCTGAGCAGCTGGGATTACAGATGCTCCCCCACCATACCCAGCTAATTTTTGTATTTTTAGTAGAAACAAGGTTTCGCCATATTGGTAGGCTGGTCTAGAACTCCTGACCTCAGGTGATCCACCCGCCTCGGTCTCCCAAAAGGGCTGGGATTACAGGTGTGAGCCACCATGCCTGGCTAGT
>NW_012116265.1:16386374-16387999 GCF_000951035.1 Colobus angolensis palliatus | reverse complement strand
CTCCAGTCCGGGCGACAGAGCGAGACTCCGCCTCAAAAAAAAAAAAAAAAGAAAGAAAGAAAGAAAACCAGTCCAACCCCTCTGTATTTCTCTCATTTCTCCTGCTCCTAACACCCAGCTGTTAGCTCCAATGAGAATGCTTTATCCTTCAATAATCTTTTTCTTACAAAGATGAAAATTATGGTCTAAGATTTTTCTGAAAAAAGAGAAGGAGGTCTTCCCCATCTCATTAAGCATATCTCTTTACCTCTAAAAAAGCTGCTCAGCGAGTAGGTAGAAGTTGGCTTGGGTAGTTGTGCATAGGAGGAGAAGCTGTTTCGGCTCTTTAGCTGTTCACGCCCCTCATGGCTGGAGCCACTATTACCAGCAGTCTCTTTGATGGACCATGAGATACCTGTGAGATAGTAAGAACTACATCAGAAATTCTCATCCACAATAAATCCTTGACATCCAACATTCAACAGACTCTAAAAGCTTTTCACCAGAAGCCCTGGTCCCTTGGCCAACTTGGGGCAAGGAAAAAAGATAGAATCAAATAGAATAATCAGCAGAAAAATGGACCAAGGACATGAATAAGTGGATCACAGAAAAGAAAATTCAAATGGCTCTTAAACATATGAAAAGATGCTCAACCTCACTCTTTTTTTTTCCTTTTTCTTTTTTTCCTTTTTTCTTTTTTTTTGAGACAGGGTCTCACTACGTTGCCGATCTCTGGAGTACAGTGGCTATTCACAATCATATCTCACAATCATGTCTCACGTCAGCCTCAACTCCTGGCCTCAAGCAATCCATCGCCACCACCCTCCAGAGGCACACACCACCTGCCCCCAGCTTTGCTAAGAGTACTACAAATTAAAAATATAATGAGAAACCATTAGTCCCCTCTAAGATGGGGAAAGATCCAAAAGCTTGATAATACCCTGTGTTGGCCAGGCTGTAGGGAAACTGGAACCCTCTTCCATTGCTGGTGGTAGTACGAATTGGTACAACCTCTGTGGAGGTCAATTTGGCAATATCTACCCAATACAGATGCAAACATCCTATGTGAGTAATTCCACTCTAAGAATTGCTCTTTCGTTTATTCATCTATGGTCAGAATACAAAGTCGCTGATAGAAATATAAAGAGCAAAAGATTGAAAAATCTAAAATTCAACAGTGGGTGGGCTAAATAAATGATGGTAAATCCATACAACACTATGCTGCTATTTAAAAAAAAAAAGAGAAAATGAGAACACTCTTTATATACTGACATGGAAAGATCTCCAAGTTATATTAACACATAAAAAGAGCAAAGTATGAAGTATGCTACTGCTTGCATAAAAAAGGGATAAGAATACATGTTTCTATATACATTTCCAAATGCAAAAAGAGTCTTTAGATGAATACACAGGAACCAAGCAACAACCATTGGTTTTTGGGAGGACAGGAACTGAAAACTGAGAAGATACATAACAATACGGAACGGAAACTTTTCACGGTATACCTTTAATTTTTTTAAATCTTTAGTCATGTTATAGTACCACCTATTTTTTTAAAACTTTTAATTAAAAATATTTCTTAAAAATCAGATGTGGTAGGCCCGGCATGGTGGCTCATGCCTATAATCCCAGCACTCTGGGAGGCC
>NW_012116265.1:16378323-16386088 GCF_000951035.1 Colobus angolensis palliatus | reverse complement strand
ATGAGGCCCTCACAGGAAAGCTGCAACTGTGGGAATTCCTGCCGGCGACAGAGCAAGTCTCCATCTCAAAAAAAAGTAAGACTCCAAAAAAAAAAAAAAAAAAAAATCAAATGGACTCTGAAAAAGTATTAAGTACACAGCTAAGCAGTGAGACTGGGTGGGTAAGGAAGTTCATTCTGTCAATCAGTTATGAGTACACTGAGTTAAGTCAGTAGTTCCCAAATATGGCTACAAAGTAGAATCACCTGCAGTGTTTATTAAAACTTGAGACCCCCGCTACTCCGCAGAAGACCTAATGAACAGAATCTCTGGGATAAAGCCTAGGAGTATGTCATTTTAACAAGTACCCCAAATGAGAATGAAATAGCCAGCCAAGCCTCAACCCCTGAAGAGCAGACCTATATGGTCATGTGGGAACACCTGCTGGATTTCCCAGGTATCTTCTCCTGGAGTTCAGTTTCCAGATGTATGCTCATCTGAAAATAGTCTTACCCCATTCCCTCTCCAAACCGGCACTGAAAAGACAAACAAGTAGAGCCTTCATTAGTGATAAGAATCCTGGACATCTATCCCCGCCTCTTCTACTTACTTCCCACAGGTTCCCCACTCCAGCTGACTCGCTCCAGGTCATCATCATCATCATCATCCACGAAGTCTCGGAGGCTGTTCACCGCCCGCTTGGACTCCTTTAACTGCAGAGGGACACAAGGCCAGGGTGCTCAGGCAATCATCATTCCCCACCTCTCTTCTGACAATCAAGAAGGCTGAGGAATTGGGGCCTGAAGGTGGCCAACACTCACCCTGTGCAATCGAAAGCCTAGCATACTAGATATTTGCCAAGAAAGCAAACTGATTTTTAGCCAACACTACAGTCCAGTGGTAAAAGAATTAGGAGGAGTCAAAGTCACTTTTGAATTCTCATCATATTCCTGGCAGTGACTTGCTACTCTAAAAAGAAATGTTTCCCCAATTGCAAAATTGACACAACAAAAATAAATCCTCCAATCCAGTTCATCTTTCAAAAATAAAAAATATATATCACATGAATAAAAGACTTGAGGTTCTTGCGCGGTGGCTCAAGCCTGTAATCCCAGCACTTTGGGAGGCCGAGACGGGTGGATCACGAGGTCAGGAGTTTGAGACCATCCTGGCTAACACGGTGAAACCCCGTCTCTACTAAAAATACAAAAAACTAGCCGGGTGAGGTGGCGGGCGCCTGTAGTCCCAGCTACTCAGGAGGCTGAAGCAGGAGAATGGTGTAAACCCGGGAGGCGGAGCTTGCAGTGAGCTGAGATCCGGCCACTGCACTCCAGCCTGGGCGACAGAGCAAGACTCCGTCTCAAAAAAAAAAAAAAAAGAAAAAGAAAAAAAAAACTGAAAGGAATAAATCATCTTTTTAAAAAGGTAAAGTAAAAAAGGCAGTGAGCTGGATTTTACAATCCTTCTGGTTCTTTCCTGAGCCTAATGAAGACATGGTCAAAAGCCAAGTTACCCAGACTGCAAGACGAAGGAATTTTAGAGTGGCACTGTGGAGAAGAGTACAAACTTCAGCAGTTGACCTACCTGTGAAAGCTCATCATCTTCATCGTCAAAGGTGAAAGCCTTGAACTTGGAGCTGTTCCAATACTCCTCCTCATCACCCTTTGTCCGATTCATCTACAGTGACAGGAAGACATATATCGTCCCTTTCTGGGTCTCTCCCTAGAGTTCCAAAGCTTTAACTGCTTCAAAAAATCAAGGATGCAGAAAAGGATCTGGTAAAACAAATATTGAACCTGCCATATAAAACCACATTCTTGGGTCTGCAACTGATCAAATCATACTTCTAATCTTCTAATTACCCAGAAGTAGTCATCCATTCTTAGAGCATCCACTTTGTCCAGGGCACTCTCTCGGGTGTTGTAAGGTATATTAAAAAGTGCCAGAGACTGGGTGCGGTGGCTCAGGCTTTTAATCCCAGCAATTTGGGAGGCCGAGGTGGGCAGATCGCCTGAGGTCAGGAGTTCAAGACCAGCCTGACCAACATGGAGAAACCCTGTCTCTACTAAAAATACAAAATTAGCCGGGCATGGTGGTGCATGCCTGTAATCCCAGCTGCTCGGGAGGCTGAGGCAGGAGAATCACTTGAACCCGGGAGGCGGAGGTTGCAGTGAGCCGAGATTGCGCCATTGCACTTCAGCCTGGGCAACAAGAGCAAAACTCCATCTCAAAAAAAAAAAAAAAAAAAAACTGTCAGACACGGTCCCACTTCTGAAGGACCGCACAACACAGCCAGGGCATTCAGCATAGGTATGTATTAAAAGCAACAGTGCAAGGCAGGCAGATGCTGTAAGAATCCATCACAAAACTTTGCTGAATACACAAGGAAGAGCAATCAAAACATGCACAAAACAGACAAAAATTGCATTCTCATTTTCAACAAATATTTATTGAGCACCATCTCTGAGGTACTGTTCTACGTTCCGGGAATACTACAGTGAATAAAACTGACAAATATTCCACTCTCATAAATTCCTGAAAGAATGGAAAGCAAAGCAATTAAAAGAAGAACTATCTCACCTAAATCTTCAAATTATGACTATTTGATTAACAACTGTTGGCCAAAATTTGGGAAATAAGGGCATGGCCAAGAAAAGCAAGGATATAAAGAAGTAGTCAAAAGACCACAAGTACCTGTTATAACTACTATAAAATTCAATTTTGCCCTGCAAAAACAAGTTTTGCCCTAGAATTACAAACTAGGCAGGGCACAGTGGCTCACATCTGTAATCCCAGCACTTTGGGAGAGTGAGGTGGGAGGATTGCCTGGGTCCAAGTTCAAGACTAGCCTGGGCAACACAGTAAAACTGTCTCTACAAAAAAAAAAATTAAAAACAAAACAAAAAACTAGCTGGACATGGTGACGTAGTCCCAACTACTTGGGAGGCTGAGGTGGAGGAACACCTGAGCTCAGGAGGTTGAGGCTGCCATGAGTTGAGGTTACACAACTGCACTCCAGCCTGGGTGACAGAGTGAGACCCTCCCTGTCTCCAAATAAGGATTACAAACTAAACTATCAATGCCAGCTGGATTAGAATGAAAACTATGATTTAAGCCAAGGACTAGGTACTAAAACTCCCACAGCACCAAAAATAATTGTAAAGGCGAAACAGCATCAAGTTCTAAAAGAACCATTTGCTTTTCCTTTTAATAGCACCTTCATCAATAAAAGCTTGAGAAAAGCCTCATCATGGTAGACCTGTTGAGGCTTTTGATGGCCCTTAAAGATATTCTACTGTTACTTCCTGACTCTGTTTTCAACTCAGGGGATATAAGGATAGCAAGGGTATTGTGGGAATCTTCTACTATCTGGTTCCTTCCCACAGCAGACATCACTAATTGATTTCTACTGGAACAGTGTTGCTTAAAAATCCTTTTCTGTATTTAATTTTAGGGAGATAAACCAAAAATGCTGGCAGACACCATGAAATCATCCCACACAGACATTGTAGTCAGGCAACCTTGAGTTCAAATCCTGGTTTCTCTTAATTCTGAGCAAACTGGATAAATGACTTTACTTTTAAGCTTTGGAGAAAATTATATCCTATCTCACAGGGTTGCAGGGAACATCTATAAAAGTGTCTAGCAGAAAGTAAATACTAAATGTTAATTCCTTTTAATATGGAATTATCATACTGACATTTTTCTGTCTTGGTTTCCCCATCTGTAAAATGGGCATAACAGATGACCTACCTTAGAAATGGTTATGAGGAGTAAACCAGTTAATACATATAAAGTGCTTAGTGCCCGACCCAAAATTAACACTCAGTAGTAACTTTTATTATTAATACATCATCATAGTACCTTGGGAAAAGCTTAAAAAGAAAATATTTTTTAGCAATCCTAAAAATTAAAAAAAAAAAAATTCTGAGTGGGCACAAATGCTGAAGATGTGCACAGAACACATAAATGTCTCTGGCACACATGTCAGTTCATAAATCTGTCATTCATTTGATCCTCAGAACAATCTTGTAAAGTAGGCCTGGGAGATTCCATTTCCATGTTACTCATGGGGAAAGTGAGGCACAAAAGAGTTCAGTATCAAAGCCACCTTGTTACGTGCTATTTCAAATTACAATCCAGGCTTTCTGGCTTCTAGACCATTTCTAGTGTCTTGCATGGTCCTTCTACCTATTTTTCACTCTCCGGAAAACTAGAGATCATTCCTTCACTATAGTAGTTATCTACAAATAGACATAGAATGTCTAACAAACACAATAACCTGCCAGAGGATTTCTGGAAATCTTTTAAACCATGCAATGGCAGTAGACACCTGCCATCAATTTGTATTTATAACGCCAAATGAGAAGCTAGGTTTACTTGACAAGTATAGATAACGATCTAATAGCTCTAGCGTTATAAAGTAATCAGGTACAATCTTAAGAGTGACAGGTGCTTCAACATGATTTAAAACACTTCAGAGGTTTAACTTTGTCGTCTCCTGTTTACTGACAGGCCACAAGGCAGGGTGAGAGATCTCAGGGGGGAACAGGAACTTTACAAAGGAAAACAGAAGGATCAGCAAGAAAACCACAACATCCTCCCTGCCTCAGAAAACTCCAAAAACCAGCTACTGAGAAAGTCAGACGTGGTTTCAATTATCTTCCGAGCCAGGAAGATACAGGTGAGGCTTGTGAACTGAGACCAGGGAACATGAGTTAAGCTAGGATGACTCTACGGGTGAACGTCCAGGAAGCCATGGATCTACCGCAGTCGTCAGAGCCCAGCGGATCCCTGGCAGGGTTAAATGCTCTTTCTGAACCAAATGTCCACTTCCGAACCAATCGTTGGTGCTTACTCGCAGCCCCATTCCCAAGCGTACTCCAGCGCCCAAGGGTCGCCCTGACTGAAAGAAGAGAATCAGGCCTGTGGTCGTAGGGTGTAGGATGCCTCCTAGAAGAGGGGAAAAGATCAAGATGCGGAGAGGCTGGACTCAGCCTGATAAGCGACCCAAGGGGCTTGGGACACCCTCACCTCTTACGCACAGAGCCCTCCCTCTCAGGACAGCGTCAGCCTCCGCCGCCGCTGGACCAGCCTCTCTTTTCAGGCTGTGCAGCTTAGAGAAGGGGGCAGAAAGGAATAATCGCGGGGCGGGGAGAAAACGCGAATAAAGAGGCCGCAGGGCATGCTGGAAGTTATAGTTTCTTCTGCCTCTGCTGTCAGGCGCTGTCCCGATGAACCACAAGGCTTCTTGACTACAGCCCCCAGAAACCCCACGCACTGTGCTAGGTCATTTCCTCTCCCTTCAGGGCGACCTTCCGCGGTTACCCAGCGGGTCACGTAAGAAGACTACAATTCCCATGAGGCTCAGCAAGGCCGATTTAGGGTCCAGGGAAACAATGAGACGTGTTCTTTGTTTTCCTATGGGTGAAGAATGGTTGTATGAGCAGTTGGGTTTCGGGACCGTTCTTGGGGAGAACCTGAGGGAGTCTGAAGGAACACTAAATCAGATGGAACCCACGATGCGGCGAGTTGGGACGGAAGTAGCCGGTGGAAATGGGGAGGAGCCGGAAGTTAAGAAGGGGAGGGGGTGGAGGGAAAAGCAAGCCAGGAGGTGCTTGCGGCCGCTTCTAGTAGTTTCCAGGCGCTGCCGGGCGGCTGGCACTAAGCGGTCCTGAGGCTGTGGCTGCGGCAGCTCCGGAGCTGGTGGCGCCGCGATAGGAGAGCCGATGGCCAAGTGGGGTGAGGGAGACCCACGCTGGATCGTGGAGGAGCGGGCGGACGCCACCAACGTCAACAACTGGCACTGGTGAGGGCCAGCAAAGCAGGCTGGCCTTGGGAGACCTGCGGCCGGGCCAGGGTTTCAGGGTTCCTGGAACCTCGGACCGGACAGAGCTGGGGCTGAGGTAGCCCTGTCCGGAGATGGGGGCGGGTCCTTCCTGTGGCAGGGGTCCGTAGCCCCAGGCCTCTCCACTCCCCGGCCACCTTCTCAGTGCTTGAGGGGAGGGAGATGGACGTGGAGGGCAGCGCCCCAGAGGAGGGTTGTCAGAGAGACTGGGAGATAACGCCCTGGCTGCTGCATCCAGCCCAAGCAGGGAGGTGCTTACTACACGTGGCCAGAGGAATCACTGAGACTGGAACCTCTTTTGATTGTGTTGGGAGACAGCTGTGAAAGGCCTAAGGCCAGGGGTCTGTAATTCCTGTTTTGCGACTTGCAGTAAAATTAAAAGTCATTCATAGGGGACCGCTGCAGCAGTCCCGCGGGAGATTGAGAACGTGTTGTGCAGGTGCTCAGAGCTCAGATAGCTGCGGCCTCTCACCCGGAACTGTCAGGTCAGGTGTGTTGAAACTCCAGGTTGCCGAGTAGCCGTGGTTTTATAACCTGTCCGTTCTTAAAGTACTGCCCTGCTTCATGAAATCTTCCCAAAGTAATGTTTCCTTACTTTTGAATTCCGCTGAATTTTGTTCATAATGTTTGTATTGTACCGTTACTTTGTTGCAGCTTTTTTTGCTGTTGTTTTCTCTAATAGTTGATAAGTAGGAAGGCAGATAGTGATGTTTCTTTTCCATATCTTACTTTGTGTTCTCTCTTCTAACATGCAGAGTACTTGACCTAATTTTTGTTGTTTTGAAGCCCTGGACTTAACGTTTTTGTGGCCATCCAGGGGGCAGTGAATGTGTAGGAAGTTTATAATACGAGTGCGAATCTGATAGGTCAGAACACGGTGCCAGTGAGGTCAGGGTTATTGGTTTAATCCTTTCTGGGCCTTTTAGCTAAGTACTATTCTTCCATGGTCCAGTCTGTGTTCCTGATCAGAGCAATATGTGCAGTTTTCCACTTGGTCAAATGGGGGCGCCATGTTAAAGTATCAAGTATTCTCCAGCACCATCATGCCGAGAAAGGAGAGCATAATTTTCCATTGAGTTTATACCATTCTCTACAGCAGCTGTCTTTCTTGACAGTGTGCAACCCCTTGTCTTCCTAAAAAAGGGTGACATGTTTGTGGACATACTGGAGTGGGACTGGGAGTTTTTGTGTTCCTTTCAAACTATTTGTCAGGCCTCCTTTAACCTCGTATTCTCTTGCATAGAGCAGTATATCCTCCATTTGACTGCTAGTTCATAGCTTTGTTTCTGCTTTGCAGGACGGAGAGAGATGCTTCAAATTGGTCCACGGATAAGCTGAAAACACTGTTCTTGGCAGTGCAGGTTCAAAATGAAGAAGGCAAATGTGAGGTGACGGAAGTGAGTAAGCTTGATGGAGAGGCATCCATTAACAATCGCAAAGGGAAACTTATCTTCTTTTATGAATGGAGCGTCAAACTAAACTGGACAGGTAAGTCTAAGCTGGGCTGTCAGATTAACTGTGTTTTGTTTAACCTGTTAAGTAGCTGGCGAGAACAGTTTTGAGGAGTTACAAACGTTGAAGGGAGAAGGCAGATGTTGCTGCTTTGGAGTCCTATGTAAAGCAGTATTGGATACTGAAATTTCTTTGCCATTGTGGGATGCTAAATGGATTTCCTCTCTGGGTCTCATCAGTCCCACCCATGAAGTGGCTGGGCCACTGCATCTTTGGGCCTTGGTCTTTGTTGGAACACCTAAGGTGATATTTCTTCAGACTAGCTACATGTATCTTGTGAGTGATTTAAAAGGAGGAAGGAGGTGTTTTGTTTTGTTTTGTTTTGTTTTTTTGTGGTCTTGATCTTTTTTTTTTTATACTCCTCAGTGTGACTCTAACAAATTAAAATGAAGGCCAGGCGTGGTGGCTCAAGCCTGTAATCCCAGC
>NW_012116265.1:16375022-16376953 GCF_000951035.1 Colobus angolensis palliatus | reverse complement strand
TGAGATCGCACCATTGCACTCCAGCCTGGGCAACAGACTGAGACTCCATCTCAAAAGAAAATAAATAAATAAATAAATAAATAAATACTACAGTAAATATGGTGCTTTACCATTAAAAAGACCTGAAGGTTACTTGTGAAAGTAGGCATCAGAGCCAGGCACGGTGGCTCACGCCTGTAATCTCAGCACTTTGGGAGACCAAGGCAAGTGGATCAAGGTCAGGAATTGGACACACCTGGCCAACATGGTGAAAGCCCATCTCTACTAAAAAATATAAGAATTAGCTGGGCATGGTGGCACGTGCCTGTAATCCCAGCTACTTGGGAGGCTGAGGCAGAAGAATTGCTTGAACCTGGGAGGTGGAGGTTGCAGTGAGCCAAGATCGTGCCACTGCACTCCAGCCTGAGTGACAGAGCAAGACTGTCTTTGGGGGGAAAAAGTGGGCATCAGAAGGGTTGCAGCTTGAGGACTACTTTGGAATGGTAGAAGGAGAATCATCTACAATCAGAAGGAACATTACACTAGATGAGGATGGGTATGGCTCACAATACACGCTGTAAACCGAGGTCATTGGCAGATAGGTGTTTGAGATATGTGTGTTTTATGTATCCTATATAGTTGGGGGAGGCTTTCCGTATTCACCTAGTGTTTCTTATGGATGGAGTCACATATAAGCAGATGTGAACTTCTCGTTATAATCAAATTGTTCCCTAATATCTCAGTTGCACTGAAATAAATTGATATTTTCAAAAGAAGTTTCTAGCAGAACTACTGGCTTTTGACCCAAGTTCTTATGGTATAACTCATGCTAGTACCAAATCTATAGCTCTTTGTCCCACATTGTAATAACATAGTTGGTTTCCAGTAACCTGGTGAGGAAAAGACATTTCTTTTGGGGGTGCGGGTGTTGATTGCATCTGGCATGTGGCATTCTCAGAATAAAGAGGATCAGTTCAGCCATCCAAAAGCAGCAGAAGTGAGGTCGCAGTTAGGAGCCTGGAGCAGAGACCTTTCCTGCCTAGGAGTGGACTAATGACATTGCATTGGTTTTGACAGGTACTTCTAAGTCAGGAGTACAGTACAAAGGACATGTGGAGATCCCCAATTTGTCTGATGAAAACAGCGTGGATGAAGTGGAGGTTCGTGCTTCCTAACTCCTAATCCGAGTCCTCTATATCCTCTTATTCTCAGATGAGAAAAGTGACCTGTCATTGAGGATTCATAGTGCAGGCTTGGTCCAAGCATTCAGAACCCGAGTCTGCAGATACTTTGCTAGGCGTGTGGTGCCACTGAAAACTTCCAGAGCAATTTGCACTTCTTTAATTTCTTCACTTTAGCTAGTGACATGGGTTCTAACTAACATTAGCCATTTGACAGAGAGGACTCAAGAAGGAACACTAATGGGGATTGTACGAATATCGCAGTACTCATGCATTTCCTTTGGAAGTGTCAGCAGTTACGTGATTGCTCAGCCCCACATTCCATAATGAGGGTGCCCCTCAAGTTATTTACCACCTACTTCTCATCTTTCACTCAGATTAGTGTGAGCCTTGCCAAAGATGAGCCTGACACAAATCTCGTGGCCTTAATGAAGGAAGAAGGGGTGAAACTTCTCAGAGAAGCAATGGGAATTTACATCAGCACCCTCAAAACAGGTATCCCTTGAGTAGTTCTATATGCCTTAAGGAGGTAGTTTCCACCTGTTAGACTGTGGTTAAGGGCCTGGACAGTCCTTTCTTTGGCAAATGGGTAAAGATTTGTGGGGAGGGGGCTTATTTCATCTTAAAGTCAGTCCATAAGCTCGGAGTAAGGGAAGGATCTGGAGCTGTGTTGTCTAATACTGTTGGTTGAGCATTTGAGATGTGGTTAGACCAAACCGAGATGTGCTGTGAGGGCCAGGCACAGTGGCTCACACTTGTAATCCCAGCACT
>NW_012116265.1:16374565-16374972 GCF_000951035.1 Colobus angolensis palliatus | reverse complement strand
GATGTGGTTAGACCAAACCGAGATGTGCTGTGAGGGCCAGGCACAGTGGCTCACACTTGTAATCCCAGCACTGTTGGAGGCCGAGGTGGGCTGATTGCCTGAGCTCAGGAATTCGAGACCAGCCTGGGCAACATGCCGTCCTACAAAAATACAAAAATTAGCTGGATGCGGTGGTCAGCACCTGTAGTCCCAGCTACTGGGGAGGCTGAGGTGGGAGAATGGCTTGAGCCCAGGAGGCAGGGAGGTTGCATTGAGCTGAGATCATGCCTCTGCACTCCAGCCTGGATGACCAAAAAACACAAGAGATGTGCTGTGAGTATAAATTACACTATGGGCTGGGTGCGGTGGCTCACGCCTGTAATCCCAGCACTTTGGGAGGCCAAGGCGGGCAGATCACCTGAGGTCGG
>NW_012116265.1:16364284-16373940 GCF_000951035.1 Colobus angolensis palliatus | reverse complement strand
GGTTCACGCCATTCTCCCGCCTCAGCCTCCTGAGTAGCTGGGACCACAGGCGCCCGCCACCTCGCCCGGCTAGTTTTTTGTATTTTTAGTAGAGATGGGGTTTCGCCGTGTTAGCCAGGATGGTCTCCATCTCCTGACCTCGTGATCCGCCTGGCGAGGCTCACATTATATTTCTAATGGACAGCGCTAATCTAAAGACTTGGCATCGTTGGACTCATTACTTAAATACAGTCTGGACTATTTTTGATATGCATTCTCCAGGGATATTTAGATGGTTAGAATAGAAGTCAGCTCAGCTTTCCCCTGGGATTCCATTTCTGCTGGTGTGTTGTGATCTTGGTGTTGGAATATGTGTAATAACCATCAAAGAAGATGATAGAAGGTGATAGACACCTTTTGGGGAAGGACCAGTACTCCAGTGCCATAACTAGTTGTGGAGGAAAGACACTAACCATGCATCCATGGGTGCTGGGTAGATTACCCACTCTTGAAGTCATCAAAGTGCCACAGCGTTCATGCCATCCTTCCATAGCAGACCTCACATGCACTTAATATGTTATAATGTTTCCAGTTGAGTCAGGAGGATAAGCTTTTAAAAATAATCCCAGTGGCCGGGCGTGGTGGCTCATGCCTGTAATCCCAGCACTTTGGGAGGCTAAGGCCAGTGGATCACGACCATCCTCGCCAACATGGTGAAACCCTATCTCTACTAAAAATACAAAAATTAGCCGGGCATGGTGGCATTTGCCTGTAATCCCAGCTACTCGGGAGGCTGAGGCAGGAGAATAGCTTGAACCAGGGAGTTGGAGATCGCAGTGAGCTGAGATTGTGCCACTGCACTCCAGCCTGGCGACAGAGCAAGACTCCATCTAAAAAAAAAAAAGAGATAATCCCAGTGAACATACTATATTCTATAGCATATACCCCGATACCAGTCTGGCATAGACCAAAAGTAAAGATGTAAAAATAGCCTCTTCCTTTTCTGGTCATAACCTCCTTCTGTAGTAGGATGGCTATGTTTGTCAAGCTGTAATGAAACTCCAGATCTCAGCTACTAAGAAATAACTTCCATGAGCTGGAATTTTATCTTTTCAGAGTTCACCCAGGGCATGATCTTACCTACAGTGAATGGAGAGTCAGTAGACCCAGTGGGGCAGCCAGCACTGAAAACTGAGGAGCACAAGGTAAATGGTTTTCTCCCGGGGTGGGAGACTGTCTGCAAAGGAACTTGAGAGACCGCCTTCTTAATTCCACATGTCAGCTCTTTGTGTCCCTAACCTCTAAGCCAGAGCAGCTTGTGATCTGCTCATGGTGCTTTTTTAGAGTCCCTGCAATATGCATTCGTTCACCCATTTTAACCTGGTTTTAATTTGTTTATCGCAGACCCCTAGAGCAAGTAGAAGCTATCAGACAGTTAAAAGTCTGACTCTTGATTGCATTTAGCACCAATTAGGAGGTTATGAACAAAGGATGGTCTTCATCTATATAAGTCTTCAGCCTAATTGGTGTGTTGATATCTCAGACTTCAATATTAGAGGTCCCATCAGGAAATGGAGTTACATCCTTGTCTTCACCCAGTCTCTCCAATTTACAGGACGAGCAAGTACTTTATCTGGAGATGGAAGTTTGTGGTTCAAGCTCAGCACTTGGTTTAGAGCCCTGTTGCTCTTTTGTCAGCATAGCAAAGTGGATACTCTGGAAGTGGGGAGAAAACTGCTTCCAGCTATTTAAGCATAGAAATTGTTTGAGAATTACGCTGAGCTCTTAAAAAATATGTCAATGATTTGATTTGTTATTTGACTATCAGGGTCTTCCTTGTAGAGTGGTTATTTTTACTGGGAATTGAGGATGTTTCCAGAAACATTACCCTCATGACTAAAACACTTGCACACTCAAATTCCCTTCAAACCCCTTGGAATAATTAGCTTTGGAGGTGAAAATTTTTATGAGAATGAATGGTACAACTGTCTCTGAAGCCACGTTGATTGAGGTTGTATCATTACTCTGTACTGACCATTTTCACTGCCACTTTCACAGGCTAAGCCTGCTCCTTCAAAAACCCAGGCCAGACCCGTTGGAGTCAAAATCCCCACTTGTAAGATCACTCTTAAGGAAACCTTCCTGACGTCACCAGAGGAGCTCTATAGAGTGTTTACCACCCAAGAGGTAAGTCAGTCTTGTCCTTCAGGCCTCATGCCATCGCCCTTAGCGTGCAGAAGAGGTGCTCACAGCTGGAGCCATGAGGCCTTCATCAAAGTGAATTTTCCCTCCCTCTATTCTTTTTTTTTTTTTTTGAGACGGAGTCTCGCTGTCACCCGCCCAAGCTGCAGTGCAGTGGCGCGATCTCGGCTCACTGCAACCTCTGCCTACTGGGTTCAAGCGATTCTCCTGCCTCAGCATCCCAAACAGCTAGTACTATAGGCACATGCCATCATGCCCAGCTAATTTTTATATTTTTTAGTAGAGATGGGGTTTCACCATATTTTTTAGTAGAGATGGGCTGATCTCAAACTCCTGACCTCAAGTGATCTGCCCACCTCAGCCTCCCAAAGTGCTGGGATTACAGGCGCAAACCACTGTGCCCAGCCATATTTATTCATTTTAAAAACAAAAGACCTGGTCTTGCTATGTTGCCCAGACTAGCCTTGCACTCCTGGGCTCAAGCGATCCTCCTTCCTCAGCCTCCTGAGTAACCGGGACTACAGGTGCACACTACCGTGCCTGTTCTAGTTTTGGGTCATATAAGTAGAAACCACTGAGTGAATCTTACCAGAAAAGTGAATGGCCATTCTTGGTTACTCTGTAGCACAGAATTATTCCTGGCTTCTTTCTGTTGCACAGCTGACTTGTAGCATTCTGCTGCTATAGTGTGAGGTGAGAAACATGACTGTATTCAGCTTTATTATCTGATAGTAAAGGTGGTTAGGATACGTAGAAGTTCCCATATACTCCAGGACAAAATTCCAAGATCTTATTTTTTAAACAAAAATGCAAATACAGCCACAAATTAAGAGGTACCATGTAGTATACGGGTGTTAGTATGTCTGTGTGTCCGCACTCAAAATACTCTCATGATAGTTCTGTCCGCCTTAGAAAACCAAGAACTGGAGAAGCAGTTAAATGGACACAGACTTCAGTTGAATCTCTTCTTCCAAACTAGCTAAAGTTTTCAGAGTTTTAAAATACTTTCGTATGGGAGGATTCCTGACATTTTTAACCTTCTGTTCCTTTTTAATTTTTTACCATGTATTTATATTACCTACTTAAAAAAATAGTAAAGTCTTTTTAAAAGTAAAAGTGGCACTGTTGAGTAATCGAACACAGCAAAATGGTACTGATTTGATATATATGGAGTAGGCCAGGCACAGTGGCTCACGCCTCTAATCCCCGCACTTTGGGAGGCTGAGGCAGGTGAATTGCTTGAGCCCGGGAGTTTGAGACCAGCCTGGCCAACATGGTGAAGCCGTCTATACAAAAAATACAGAAATTAGCCAGTATGGTGGTACATACCTGTAGTCCCAGCTCCTCAGGAGGCTGAGGTGGAAGGATCACCTAAGCTTAGGAGGTTGGGGCTGCAGTGAGCCATGATCATGCCACTGCACTTTGGCCTGGGCAACAGAGCGAGACCTATCTCAAAAAAAAATAAAAGGGCTGGGTGCGGTGGCTCACGCCCGTAATCCCAGCACTTTGGGAGGTCGAGGCCAGTGGATCTGGAGGTCAGGAGTTCAAGACCAGTCTGGCCAAGATGGTGAAACCCCGTCTCTACTAAAAATACAAAAAATTAGCCAGCGTGGTGGCACACGCCTATAATCCCGGCTACTCCGGAGGCTGAGGCAGAGAAATGCTTAAAACCTGGACAGGCAGAGGTTGCAGTGAGCTGAGATCATGCCACTGTACTCCAGCCTGGGTGACAGAGCGAGACTCTGTATCAAAAAAAAAAAAAAAAAAAAGATGTATGGCATAGATTTACTTTGGGACACGTTCTCAGAAATGAAAATAGAAGTCTCACACATTTACTTGAGAATTGTCTTTCATAAGCTCATTCTCATATCTTTCTGAACCATATACTATTTCAAATAAATAAAAGTAAATGGGTCCAAAGTAATGGCATCATCGGATCAGAAAGAATTCTCGAAGTCAAGTCCTGGCTGGTAGTAGAACAGAATAGAGGGACACCTTGGACCTGCCTGTGGGGCAGACTGGCGGAAATGAGAGTTGAGGCATGCAACCTTCAGCTGGCATTTGTCCCCGGGTCCCACTGAGAGCCATGTATCTTCTGCCTCTTTTTTTTTTTTTTCCTGCAGCTGGTGCAGGCCTTTACCCATGCTCCCGCAACATTAGAAGCAGACAGAGGTGGAAAGTTCCACATGGTAGATGGCAATGTTTCTGGGGAATTTACTGATCTGGTGAGTACCTGCCGGCCCTAGACTCGGGCTGTTGCGTCTTTCTGGTCAGCTGAGTGACATTTCTCTTGTTTCTCAACTCTATAGGTAAAGTTTAAGGCTTTAATCTCTTGGGTTAATAAAACATTTTGTTTTTCAAAAAAAGGCCGTGATTTGAACTCTCTTGCAAGTAATACAATCGCACAGACGGTGGACTCCGTATGAAGGGCAGATGACTGATCCTAGCTAGGACTGGGTGCATTGTAGTATATAATGTAGACTGAGCTGTTTGATTATTTTAGGTCCCTGAGAAACATATTGTGATGAAGTGGAGGTTTAAATCTTGGCCAGAGGGTAAGTAAACATATATATTGCCATTACCCCCAGAACTTTTTCTCTTTGCTGTAGTTTTTTTTTTGTTTTGTGTTTTGGAAACAGGGTCTCACTGTCACCCAGGCTAGAGTGCAGTGGCATAATCACAGCTAACTGCAGCCTTAACCTCCCAGACCCAAACGATCCTCCTGCTTCAGCTTCCCAAGTAGCTGAGACTACGTGTACCACCACGCCAGCTTTTTTTTTTTTTTTTAATTACTGTTTTTGTAGAGATGGGGTCCTACTACATTGCCCAGGCTAGTCTTGAACTCCTGGGCTCAAGTGATCCTCCTGCCTCAGCCTCACAAAGTACTGGGATTACAGGTTGCCCAAGTAGCTGGGATTACAGGCGCGTGCCACTACACCCAGCTAAGTTTTGTAATTTTAGTAGAGACGGGGTTTCACCATGTTAGCCAGGCTGGTCTGGAACTCCTGGCCTCTGGTGATCCACCCATCTCAGCCTCCCAGAGTGCTGAGATTACAGGTATGAACCACCACACCCAGCCAGGTTGCCCCAGTCTTAAACTCAGATGAAAACCCTAGATATGAAACCTCCATCCCCTCTGCCTTTCCCAGGGCACTTTGCCACCATCACCTTGACCTTCATCGACAAGAATGGAGAGACTGAGCTGTGCATGGAAGGTCGAGGCATCCCTGCTCCTGAGGAAGAGCGGACACGGCAGGGCTGGCAGCGGTACTACTTTGAGGGCATTAAACAGACCTTTGGCTATGGCGCACGCTTATTTTAGGGCCAGCGGCAGGGGACTTCAGCCTCCTGGACACTTCAGTCCAGCCCTCTCCTGACTGGGACTTGCGACTCACGGGATTGCATCGTCCCAGCCGCTAACTTGGGGCCAGGGCCCCTCCCCTCCACATATACCTTGGGTTTGTGCATGTTTTCTTCTGGGTGGGTTCAGAGGGCAATTTCTCTTTTATGTGTACATATGCTAAATAAACATAATTTAAAAAACATGCGTGTCTGGAACCTGTGTTGATTGAGTGGCTGGTATTGAGAGCTCCCTCAAAGGTTCTGAATTCAAAAAAGGACGGGGTGGATGGCCTTGTCTCTTTTCTGGATAAGTGTGGGTAATTAAGAGGCACAGCGCCTGCTTCTTACTAGCAGGCCTTCCTGAGCTAGTCTTTCTTCCTGGTAAATAGTTCCTGCCTTTTTACCCATAAAAGTAGGGGAGGGTTGGTACTTGGGTAGAGAGTGCTAACAAACACTATACCTCTACTGCCAGTGCAGCTGACTTCTCACTTTGCACTGCCCATAGCCTCTTACCCTCTTGCAAGGATAAGTGATCACCAGATGCTGCTTTGGGATATGGAAAGGTGGGAGATTCCTAACTTGTGGCAGCTTCTGTTACGTTGTGTAGTTACTCAGTACCAGACACTACACTGTTTACTTGCATTAACTCATTTGATCTCCGTGATATGAAGTAGGTACTGTTGTCATTTGTTTTACAAGAACTTAAGTCTTGGCTTTTAAATACATGTATTTTACATATAGCCAGGTGCAGTGGCTCGGGCCTATAGTCCCAGCACTTCGTGAGGCTGAAGCAGGTAGATCACTTGAGGCCAGGAGTTTGAGACCAGTCTGGCCAGCATGGCAAAACCCCATCTCTACTAAAAATACCAAAATTAACCAATGTGGTGGTGCATGCCTGTAATCCCAGCTACTCTAGAGGCTGAGGCACGAGAATTGCTTGAGCCCAGAAGGTGTGAGCCAAGATTGCACCACTGCACTCAAGCCTGGGTGACAGAGTAAGACTGTCTCAAAAAATTAAATAAATATTTTACGTACATATTTGCTACAGGTGAGCCTTGGATTTCTTAACACCCAGATTGAACAATTAAGCAGAGTTGAGATTTGCAACAAGGACTGTAACTGCAACAAGGGCTGTAACTGCAGAGTCCATACTCAGGAAATTGTTTATTTAATGATATGTGGTACCATTAAGTTTGCTGGGCACTGACCATGAGCCAAGTGTTGGGGATATAGTGGATTCAGACTGCCACATTGCAGGAAGAGGTAACGGTACCTGAACAGGGAGAGTCACTCGTGGACAAGCCTCGCCCTGACTTCCTGCACCCCAGCGTGGGTCAGTGCCCTCTAAGCCAGACACTACCTCCTACAGCTACAGCTATTTCCTTCGTCTATTTTTTGCCTGTTTTATTGGGTGGCAGCAAGACCTTGCAGGCTAAAACTGGTTAAAGCAGAGTTCAAGATCTGGTTCATTTACATTTCCCAAAGCCATCTTTGGCTTGAATTATAGGACTGCTGGGCTGAACTAATCTACATCTAGTTTGACATTACATCTGCCTCCTAGGGGTCCAAAATGACGCCTTTTGCTGAAGAACCTGGACTCTAGCTTGAATCAAATCAATAGGCCCTTCCTAACAGACCCCTCCTAACACAGAGACCATTAAAAAATGAGACTTTGGCTGGGCGCGGTGACTCACGCTTGTAATCCCGACACTTTGGGAGGCCAAGGCAGGCAGATCACAAGGTCAGGAGTTTGAGACCAGCCTGGCCAACATGGCGAAACCCCATCTCTACTAAAAATACAAAAATTAGCCAGGCATAGTGGCAGGCACTTGTATTCCCAGTTACTCGGGAGTCTGAGGCAGGAGAATTGCTTGAACTTGGGAGGCAGAGGTTGCAGTGAACCGAGACCAAGTCACTGCACTCCAGCCTGGGCGACAGATGAAGACTCTGTCTCAAAACAAAACAAAACAACAACAAAAAAGAGCCCTTTCGGCGAGGCGTGGTGGCTCACGCCTGTAATCCCAGCACTTTGGGAGGCCAAGGCGGGTAGATTACCTGAGGTCAGGGATTCGAGACCAGCCTGGCCAACATGGTGAAACCCCAGCTCTACTAAAAATACAAAAATTAGCCAGGTGTGGTGGCAGGTGCCTGTAATCCCAGCTACTCAGGAGGCTGAGTGGGAGAACTGCTTGAACCCAGGACACGGAGGTTGCAGTGAGCCAAGATCATGCCATTGATTGCATTCCAGTCTAGGTGACTGAGCAAGACTCCTTCTCAATGAAAAAAAAAAAAGAGAAAGAAAACATAAGGCTTTTCATACACATCTGGATGGAAAGTTACCAGTTCCAGAACACTTAGAATCAATCAAGTAGAGATGACCAATATGTTCGTTAAACCCAAGGCATCAGGCTAAGTGCCTGCCATGTGACATGTGCAATTGCCATTACATGCCGGTATTGATGGCTATTCAATTCTTACCATTGCCATTTTACTGATAACATTTTGGTTAGCCATCTGAACCTTTTTAGCAGATGGTATAGCTAGAAATAAAACTGTGGACTTTGACTTGTGTTTGAATAGTAAAAGTTCCCCACTTCCTAACAAATTGGGTGAACATCCTTATCTGTAGAATGCGTATAATAGGTGCCTTGTGAGAGTGTTCGAGATGGTACATGTGGAAACACTGGCACCTGGTGTCATTTACCAAATAGTGCCTGCTGAGTCCATTCAAAAGCCCAAGTGTTTTCCCTTAAGCCAGAATGCTATTTTGAAAAGCTGGCTAATTTAGTCCAAATTGCATATCTTGGGCTAAGAGCTCTCCCTGCCTGAGAGGAAGAACAATGCACAAAAGTCGACTCCACTCCTAGAGATTCTTACTCAGTGGGTGTGGGGTGTGGCTCATAAACAGAGTTTAATAAATATCCCAGGTGATTCTAATATCAGGGATGCACTTTGAGAAGCACCTCAACATGTTAAGTAAACTTCATTGTAAAGAAGGAGGCACAGCAGCACATTCGTGTCCCTTTTAGACTAATGGGGCAAAGGATCTAATCATTCTGTCTTCCAAGAGACAGAGGTCAGCAGACTCCTACTGTTGGTTACCTAAAACTCTAGGAAGAATTCAATCTGACCAGCCTTGCCTAGCCTAGGGCCATTTGTGAGGCAAACCAGAGGGGGTAAAATTGGGTAAAACCATCTTGATTGCTGGGGTAGCTGTTAAGGTAGAAACAGTCAGTGGTATTCATGCTGGATTCGTGACCACGGATGAACTCCTGGTGTTGGGGACAGGAAGAACAGCTAGTCAAGATGTGACTGACACCGGAACAGAATGGAGTGGAGGGACCCTCTCTGGTTTCATGGGCTTCCCTGGGCTCTGATACCAGCTGCTCCGGAAACCCTCCCTTCATCAGGCTCACTGCTCCCGCCGTTGGCGCTTCTCCTCACACACAGGTGCTCCTAAAGCCAGCTGCCACCTGCGCAGTGTCTTTCTCCTTTGCATTGCTTGAATAAACATAATTTCATAGCCGACCCACTCCCCAGCCCCTTTTGTTTAGTTTCTCTCATCTGTGGCCTGACATGGTAGCAATTTAACATGCCACTTTAAAGGTACAGATTTGAAATGAGGTTGGCTAAATTCAGTATGAGTAATAGAAAACCATTAGCTACAGATTAAGACAGTATGTTTAAGAGGCAAGGTGAGTTATATTAGAAAGGAGGGGAATTAGCAGTTTCCTTAGAAAGCAGACTCTGGGATTACTCTGTCTTGTTACTTTTAAAAGTTTCTGCTGAAAAATAATTAGCCTCCAGCTGGGTGCAGCGGCTCATGCCTGTAATCCCAGCACTTTAGGAGGCTAAGGCAAGTGGGCTGCTTGAGCTCAGGTGTTTGAGACAAGCCTGGACAACGGGGCGAAACCCCGTCTCTACCAAAAATCCAAAAAAAAAACTGGGAACAGGGGCTCACGCCTGTAATGCCAGCACTTTGGGAGGCTGAGGCAGGTGGGCTGCTTGAGCTCAGGAGTTCGAGATCAGCCTGGGCAACATGGCAAAACCCTGTCTCTACAAAAAATACAAAAAATTAGCCAGGTATGTTGCCACAAGTATGTGCTCCCAGCTACTCAGGAGGTTGAGGCAGA
>NW_012116265.1:16350409-16364234 GCF_000951035.1 Colobus angolensis palliatus | reverse complement strand
AAAAATATAAGAAAAAAGCCAGGTGTGCTGGTGTGGGCCTGTGGTCCCAGCTACTTAGGAGGCTGAGGTGAGAGGATCACTTGAGACTGGGAGGCGGAGGTTACAGTGAGCCGAGATCACGCCACTGCACTCCAGCCTGGGCAACAGATGGAGACTCTGTCTCAAAATAATAATAATAAATAATCTTATTAATTCCTTAGACAAGAGAAAGGGAGTAAGCATGGCTCCCATCTGGTGGCCCAAAACACTGCCCTCTCTGACCCGCTCGTATTTCTAGTTGCAGGTAGAGCATTTTTAGACTATGGTTCAGGACAGACTAATAAACTCACCTCTGGGAGTGATCGTCATTGGAAACGTCTGGCTCTCTGAGCGTCTCCAGTGGCGGCTCTGGACACATCGTCCTTTCCTGTGCTTCCTGACACGTCCCTGTCCTTCCCCACATGTCAGGGGTGACAGTGGAGTGTCTAGTTGGGGTGCCAACCGAGGCAGAGCACAGATCCACCTCTTATCTTACAGCTGTAGTTCTTCGGGCAAGTCGTTGTTGGATCCCCTCACAGCAAATTACTTCCTGGTGCAGTAAACGTGATTTACCTCTCTGACAAAGCTCAGAGTGAATGTGCCCCTGAGGTCCAGCCAGCTCCTCGTCCAGCTCCAAGGCAGTGTGAATAAGGATAACTGATATTTACAGTCTAACCCCTGCATGCCACAAGCTCTGCCTGCCCAGCTGGTCCAGGAAATGAAAAGGAGCCTGCTGTGGGTTAGGTAAATTACAAGCACACCCAAGGGAGCTTGACTTGGACCATAAGCAAGGGTTCCTTACACTCCTCCGCTCTGCCGGGGCCCAAAAATCTTCATCAGGCAGAATTTGAAAATAAAGTGCTTTATTGCTGAGGATCCCAGAGAGCTTCAGGGTGGCCATCTAGGGGCTAGGACTGAAGTCCCCTACCTTTTGGTGGCTCTTGTGAACAGAGACAGTTGAGACTTCAACATTTCAACCCCATAGAAGGCAAGGAAGTGTAGCTACAGGGATGGGGAGGCAGGGAAGAGGTATGAGGTATACCAGGAGAGTGATTATGTGCATCTCTTCCCAACTCTGAGTTCAGTGCATTCAGCGATGCTGGGAGTATGACATGGGCCACTGCTGGGAGAATTTACACCACAGAAGCTGCCCAAATGCAACAAATCAGGGCTTTTTTTTCCCTCCCAGAGAACTGGTTACTATAGATGTGTGACACACGGTCCTGAGCCAGTGCTGAACCCACCCAAGCCTGGCTACTGTGACAAGCTGTCACCTCCCCACTCGGGGAGTGCCAGCTCCCAGCCCTGCACATGCCTACAATCAGCAGAACAGAGAGGGCTGAGCAAAGGAAAGGGGCCAGAACTGGGCAAGCCATTTCCTGCGTGGAGTCCACTTCACCTCAGCTGGGATGGCTTGCAGCCCGAGACTAAAGTGGTGTCCAACAGAAAGGCAGCTTGGGGCTACAGATAGCCTCCTGTGCAGTGGCTTGTGGCAGGGAGTGGGGAAAGAAGGGCATGTGCACCACCCAGAGATAAGGAGGGGTGGCCACCCAGGCTGGATGCCCCCCTGGCAAAGGGTGGCTATGGCCATGAGAAGAGTGGCACTTCCTCTGCTGGCCACCAGGGGCGGGTGTGAGACACTCATGGCAGATCGCGGGAATCGGGATGTTTCTGGAGCTGCTGGCTAACACCTATGTGCAGAGCCAGGGCAGAAGAGTCCAGCTCCCAAGGAGGAGAAAAATGAGTGGCCAGGCTCCCAGCAGGCAGCAGAGGGAGGCCCTGGCAGACACAGGCACGTAGGCACATTTCCAGGACTCCCAGGGACACCCACCCTGGGCCCTACATACCCTTCAACCTTCTCACTAACCCCACTGAGATATCTGCCTCGGGGTCACTTGCAGAAGGCACGCAGCCTGGGACCAGCCTCGCTGAGGGAGCCCTTTCCTCACCCTGTCTGGGCAGGGGCGGGGTGAGGGCCCTCCCAGGAAAGTTCTCCCGTGCAACAGCAGCAGCCGCCTGCCCTCTCCCTGCAACGTCTGTTCAGCAGCCCCGTTACTAGTACTCCTTGGCCTCCTGCAACTGTGCCAGGTACTCCTCCTCCGGGGGGTTGTTGGTGCAGGCCCGGCCGTTGTTGGGGGGGAGCATAGCGTGGAGGCGGCTCCAGTCCCCCTTGCACAGGATCCAGGGCGTCGTATCCAGCTTGAAGTGCAGCTCAGGTGAGAGGTCGGTACTGATGAAGCTGGGCATGCCGGCGCCCTTGCCCCGGGTCAGCAGCCGGCTAGCGTCATCATAGCAGCAGTGCTGGGCGGCCAGCGTGCTGCTCTCCCCAGACAGCATGGAGCGCAGGCAGAAGCGCGCCGTGGGCTGGTAGATGTCCAGGCGCTCGCGAGGGCCGCTGGCGTCCCTCCACCGGAAGCTGCGGCCCTGACGCTCGTCCTGCAGGCTCACAGGGCTGTTCATGGCCTCCAGTGGGTAGGCACACGGGCAGCTGGGCAGGTCCCGCAGCATCTGGCTCAGGTACTTGGTTAGGAAGTCGCTCTTGCAGTTCAGCCACTTCTCACAGTTGTCCACATCTGCAGAGGGCCGCAAAGTGCAGGAGGGAAGCCGGTGAGAGAGCTAGCCAGGCCGGTGTAGAAATATCAGCCTGGGAAAGGCCAATGGGCTGGCTCAGAAATGTGCCAGGGCCCCCTGTTGGGGAAGCAAACCTTCCAGATGGAAGCTGTGCTCTCCGCCTCGTGGAGACAGGCCAGGTTCCTGCCGTGGAATAATACCCCATCCTCCCCTGAGAGCTTGTCCCCCAGAACACCAGGGGGCAAGCCTAGCTCCCCACTCACCTTGATCAGGCATGTCTGTAGCATTGCCGGCTAGGAGCTGCCACTCCTCAATGAGGAGGCCCAAGGTGTCCTTGTCCTCAGTGCCTTTGGGAAGAAAGGAAGCCAGGCTGGTGGCTCCGCAGGGCACCTCAGTGCCCCGATGGGGGAACCCCCCCCGCCCCACCATCTCAATAGGCTCTCAGTACCCACAGCAGCCAAAATAGGCCTGGGACAAGGCAGGACCACCATGCTTGTGAGCTTCCTGCATCCCGTCTCCCAAGCCCACTCACATTCCCAGGGGACCAAGCTTCCAGCCTAAGCCACACCAGCCACTCCTATGCAGAGGTAGGGGCTCCTCTCACCAGGACATTTGGGCAGGTCACAGGTACGGGTCTCGGTGGCAGCGCAGCCGTAGCCACAGGGCCGAGTCCTCTGCTGGTTGCCAATGCTGCAGTTCCCACTGCAGGGAGACCAGGGACTCCACTCCTGACGCTCATAGTCTGGGTTAAGACAGGGAGCAGGGGGTGAGTGCACATAGCCCACAGGACAAATCGGTACAAATCAGCACAGGGCACCCTTTCCTCAGGTGGATGCAGCCCACGCCAGGGCTTCCAGCCTCATGAATGAAGCTGGGCTGGATTTCAGCTTCCACCTGCTCCCTCAACTGGGTACCCTTCTGCCATGAACAACCTGTGCAAATGTATCAGGTGGCCCTGAAGAGACAGTATAAGCCCTAGCCACTTGTTCTGTGCCAACACAGCAATAAACAGGAAATGATACCTCGGGCTGGGAGCCATCTGACCACTATTGGTGTGACCTTGGGCAAGTCCCTCTACATCTTTGAGCTATAGATTTTTTACTTGTTTCTTGTGTTAGGGTCTTACCCTGTTGCCCAGGCTGGAGTGTAATGGTGTGATCACAGCTCGCTGCAGCTTTGACTTCCTGGGCTCAAGCAATCCTCCCACCTCAGCCTCCCTAGTAACTGGGACTACAGGCACGTGCCACTAAGCCTCGCTAATTTTTTCTTTTTTTGAGACAGAGTCTCACTCTGTCACCCAGGCTGAAGTGCAGTGGCGCAATTTCAGCTCACTGTACTTCCGCCTCCCAGGGTCAAGTGATTCTCCTGCCTCAGCCTCCCATGTAGCTGGAATTACAGGCGTGCACCACCATGCCCAGCTAATTTTTAGTAGAAATGGAGTTTCACCATGTTGGCCAGGCTAGTCTCAAACTCCTGACCTCAAGTGATCCGCCTGCCTCGGCCTCCCAAAGTACTGGGATTACAGGCGTGAGCCACTGCACCTGGCTAAGCCTGGCTAATTTTTAAATTTTTTGTAGAGACAGGGTTTCGCCATGTTGCCCAGGCCGGTCTTGAACTTCTGGGCTCACGCGATCCTCCAGCCTCAGCCTTCCAAAATGCTGGGATTACAGGTGTGAGCCACCCACCTGGCCTGAGCTATAGTTTTTATATCAATCAAAACCAAGGATGACAATATTTCCCTTGAACTGGAGATATTTAATAATTTTCCAGGCTGGGCGTGGTGGCTCATGCCTGTAATCCCAGCACTTCAGGAGGCTGAGGCAGACAGATCGCTTAAACTCAGGAGCTCGAGACCAGCCTGGGAAATATGGCAAAACCCCATCTCTACAAAAAATTTTTAAAAAGCTACTGAGGAGGCTGAGGCAGGAGGATCATCTGAGCCAGGGAGGTTGAGGCAGCAGTGAGCTGTGATCATGACACTGCACTGCAGCCACAGCCACTGCGTCTCACTCCACACACAGTGAGACCCTGTCTCAAAAAAAAAAAAAAAAAAAAAAGAATTTCCCTGTTACCCATATTAGGAACCCACTTCTCATCTGATCTGAGGGAGCTGAAATACACTGTGGCTGGGCCCATATCCTCAGGCTGTGCAGGGCCTGAGACCCAGTGCTTTCTGTGAAACCCCCAAAATACTGAGAGCTGGTTCCACACTTCACAGACAGGCCAGCACTGGCGTCAAGAGTTTAAGGAAAATTAATGGGAGAAAAGCTGAAAAACACGGAAATTTTTCCTTTTTTTTTTTTTTTAGAGACAGGGTCTCGCTCTGTCACCCAGGCTGGAGTGCAGTGGTGTAATCATGGCTCACTGCAGCCTTGACCTCCCAGGTTCAAGTGATCCTTCTGCTTCAGCCTCCAGAGTAGCTGGGACTACAGGCAGGTGCCACTATGCCCAACTAATTTTTGTGCTTTTTGTAGAGACAGGGTTTCAACATGTTGCCCAGGCTGGTCATGAACTCCTGAGCTCAAGCAGTCCACCTGCCTTGGCCTCCCAAAGTGCTGGGATTACAAGGCATGAGCCACCGTGCCTGGCCAATCATGGACATTTTCTGTGAGTTTACATTATTTTAGTGAACTGGGAAGAGTCTGTCACAACCTAGTCTTAATCATAGGCACCTCTGTCCATTGACAAGATACCAGGGCTCCAAGGGAAATGGCTGCAACTATGCAAAAACATGTCTGCACCCAGAGGAAACCTGAACCACAATATGCAAAAATAAAAATCATCATCATGGCCGGGTGCGGGGTGGCTCACACCTGTAATTCCAGCACTTTGGGAGGCTGAGGTGGACAGATTACTTGAGGTCAGGAGTTCGAGACCAGCCTGGCCAAGTTGGTGAACCCCTGTCTCTACTAAAACTACAAAAATCAGCCAGGTATGGTGGTCCACACTTGTAATCCCAGCTACTTGGGAGGCTGAGGCACCAGAATTGTTTGAACCAGGGAAGTGGAGGTTGCAGTGTGCCGAGATTGTGCCACTGCACTCCAGCCTGGGCAACAGAGTGAGACTCCACCTCGAAAAAATTAAAAAAAAAAAATCTGTCATCATGAGAGGCTGGTAGCCTTAAGGTAATATTTTCTGAACAGTTTGTGCTGTTGTTATGTCTTTTTCTAACAAAAGTAATAGAAATAGCCAACACATTCTTTACTCCATGGTGGTACTGTATATGTCTTAACTCAGTACTCTCTACAGCCAACTCCATGTAGTAAAGATTATACCAGCCAGATCATGCGGTCAGGAGATCGAGACCATCCTGGCTAACATGGTGAAACCCCGTCTCTACTAAAAAAAATACAAAAAACTAGCTGGGCGAGGTGGCGGACACCTAGCTACTCGGGAGGCTGAGGCAGGAGAATGGCGTAAACCCGGGAGGCGGAGCTTGCAGTGAGTTGAGATCCGACCACTGCACTCCAGCCTGGGCGACAGAGCGAGACTCCGTCTCAAAAAAAAAAAAAAAAAAAAAAAAACCGGCACAGTGGCTCACGCCTGTCATCCCAGCACTCTGGGAGGCCAAGGCGGGCAGATCACGAGGTCAGGAGTTTGAGCCAGCCTGATCAACATGGTGAAACCCTGTCTCTACTAAAAATACAAAAATTGGCCGGGCGCGGTGGCTCAAGCCTGTAATCCCAGCACTTTGGGAGGCCGAGACGGGCGGATCACGAGGTCAGGAGATCGAGACCATCCTGGCTAACACAGTGAAACCCCGTCTCTACTGAAAAATACAGAAAACTAGCCGGGCGAGGTGGCGGGCACCTGTAGTCCCAGCTACTCAGGAGGCTGAGGCAGGAGAATTGCTTGAACCCGGGAGGCGGAGGTTGCAGTGAGCCGAGATTGCGCCATGGCACTCCAACCTGGGCAACAGAGCAAGACTCTGTCTCAAAAAAAAAAAAAAAGATGATACTATTCCCCATTCTATAGAGGAAGGATCTGAGGCACAGAGAGTTGAAGAATCTTTCCCAAGGTCACTCAGCTGGTAAGCAACACAGCCAGGACTCAAAGTCACACACACAATCTGAAAATCAGGTCAGTCGTGAGTGATGGAATTTATAATGTCTCAATCCTTGGAAACTCACAGATGTAAATAAATATAATAGTAACAAATGTCTTTTGCTTAGAGGATATCAGGGATTTTTGTGACAGTCAAATATTGTTTAGAAAAAAAGAAAAAAAAAAAGGCTGGGCACAGTGGCTATGCCTGTAATCCCAGTACTTTGGGCGGTCGAGGTGGGAGAACTGCTTGAGCCCAGGAGTTTGAGACCAGCCTGTGCAACGTAGGGAGACCTCATCTCTACTAAAAATTAAAAAATTAGGCTGCCCTGGTGGTACGCACCTGTGGTTCCAGCTATTCCGGGGCTAAGGTGGGAGGATCACTTGAGCCCAGGAGTTTGAGGCTGCAGTGAACCATGATCATGCCACTGCACTCCAGCCTGGGTAACACAGCGAGACTTGATCTCAAATAAAAAAATTAAAAAAAAAAAAAAAAAGGAAAAACTCTGCAAGCTATTGGCAATGTTACTTCTGAGTTGATGATGGTGTTTGAACAAGGCCTAGGCTCCTGGCTTCCTCAGATGGTCTTGCCTGGGGAGCCTCCACCCTCTCCCCCACCCCCATTTCCACTCAGTACCTATAGGGGAGCAGCCTGGGGATGCCAAGATGGGGGTGCTCACCATAGCTGACAGAATCCTCGAAGACCCAATCCCTGGGGTCCAGCCAGCCCTGGTCCCCGTTGTCTGTAGTTCCATTGAACCAGAGCGCCTCCTCTTCCTCATCTTCCTCTTTGTCCTCTTGGTCCTCACCCTCGATTTCCTCTGAAGGATAATCCTGGTCTTCCTCCTTTTCCTCCCCCTTCTCCCCTGGGGCCCTGTCTTTTTCATCTCCTTTGTAGTCTCCCCAGAGGAAGGACCAGAGATCGGGCAGCCAGCTAAGGGTATCCTCGGGCGGGGGATCGCTGGGCTCAGCCAACAGGTCTATTTCCACCTGGGCCTGGGGGTCCTCCACCACCTCGATGGTCACCTGCAGGAGACAGGCCAGGCAGGCCAGTGAGGGAGGTCTTAAAGCTGCATTCCAAGGAGAGGGGGGATCATGGGGTTAGGGCCAGAGGTGAGAGGCCCAATCTTTCCTTCAAACCAGCTGTCTTCTCTTGGCTGACATTCTTGGCTAACCTTCCTGGCCTCTTAGGGCACAAGAATCACAGCTTACGGCCTGGAGGTGCATTAGAATCACCTGGGGACTCCTAATTCCCAGATGCCAGGTATGGACTGAACTGGTCTGGGCTGGGGCCAGGTATGGTGGTTCTAACATGTGCCAGGGTTGACACTCACTAGCTTAAGAGAACCTGGCTTTGAATCCCGGCTCTGCCAGCATGCAGCTGCTGGGCCTGGGCAGTTCTGAGCCTCCAATTCCTCATGGTAGGGCTGGAAGCTGAGCGCTCCCGACACAGCAGCCCTCGGAGGAGCTCTCTTGCACCACATTATGGATGGAAAATAAGTAAAATAAAATCATTTATGTGAAACTGAACTTCGGAAACATTATTTTTGGCTATTCAATAAAGTAACATGAGGTTCACTGAACAAAATTTGGAAAAAACCAGCAAACTATGAAGAAGAAAATGAAAATCGCCTATATTCTGGCCGGGCTCAGTGGCTCATGCCTGTAATCCCAGCACTTTGGGAGGCTGAGGTGGGCGGATGACAAGGTCAAGAGTTCGAGACCAGCCTGGCCAACATGGTGAAACCCCGTCTCTACTAAAAATACAATAATTAGCCGGGTGTGGTGGTGCACCCAGCTACTTGGGAGCCTGAGGTAGGAAAATTTCTTGAACCCAGGAGGCAGAGGTTCCAGTGAGTTGAGATCATGCCATTGCACTCCAGCCTGTGTAACAGAGTGAGACTCCATCTCGAAAGAAAAAAGAAAGTCACCTATATTCTATCACTGACAGAAAACCTTCCAGTTTTTTGCGTGTGTGTGTGTGTGTGTGTATGTGTAGGTAAGTAGAGAAAAGAAGAGAGACACTTTTAAATAATTTTAGAACTGTGTTTTATACGTTTATGGTCTTTTTTCCCCTTCTGACGAAAGTGTTTTGTAAACCGTAGCTGCTACACAAACATGCAGAATTATTATCATGAAGGACTCACCCCAGGCAGTGGAGCCTGAAACTGTAATTCTGGCAGCTGCTCTCATTTCCTCTCCTACAAAGCCCTTCAGGTGGCTGTACCCCATGCCACCAGCCCACTCCATTCCATACTGAACCCCTTCTTTAGGGCATCAGACCTGCAGGTCTTTTCCAGGAGGCCTCCTTAGATTCCTGGAATCCCTTGTAGCCTACAAAGCATTTCCCACTCACTGGTGCTCACACAGCCCTGCTGGGTTGGTACTGTCTGTCTCTTGCCATGGTCTAGAGAACAAAGGCTCAAAGAGTCAAAAGACTTGCCCAAGGCCCACAGCTAGAAACTAGAGGGGCAGGTACTCTGTTCCCGACACCAAGGGAGAGCATGGGCAGCCTGCCCTCACCCCACACAGCAGCCCCACCCCCCACACAGTCCAGGATGCAGGGTACCCTCAGCCCACCTTACCAGCCCTGCTCCTCTCTGAGTGTCTGCAGGAGCTGCTGGTCCTTCTGTAGCTCTCACCTGGATATCAGGGTTAGGGGTACTCAAGGTTGTGTTGGCCAATCCCGGCAGCGTCTGCAGCTCCAGCAGCAAGGGAGTAACCTCCGGGGTCCTGGGAGGGGTGGCATTGCCTGGGGTCAGGGCTGCTGGCTCAGTGACAGTCCAGTGTCCATGTTGGTGTGGCTCTGCCTGCAGGCGGGTTCTGGGGAGCAGTGGTGCCTCCTCCTCTTCCCTCAGAGGCCTAGGATCTGGGGAGGCTGAGGCCTGAGGGAGAGAGAGGGAAGGTGAGGTAACAGGTCAGGGCTCATCCCATGGGGACCCAGAAAAGGCTGGTCAGGCAGACCCAGGAGCCCTGGGGTCTGACTGGGTCATAAACTCACCCTGTGATTGACACCTCTCTGGAGTGTGTATCTGTAATGTAAAATCTTCACACCGCCTGCCTTAAGGGCCTCAGCGGGTAAGTGAGGGTGTAGCTGGTCAGACAGTGGACTATGTCCACAAAGCACTTCCATAGCAGATGCCAGTGTGAGGCAAGAAAAAGAGGGTCATTTCACAGATGAAGAAACGGAGGCCCAAGAAGGGGAGACAGTTGTTTCAGAGAGTGGTGCCCTTTGCAGACAACATGCCTCCCACTCCCCAGGGCCCTCACAGGCCACAGCAGAAAGGCCCTCAGGGATGCGCCGGGTCCTATCAGGGAGTGGGCAGCAGGCCTTGGCCTTTCTCTTCAGCCCGCTCCTGTCCACTCGGCCCCGCCCAGGCCATTCACATGAGGGCTGTGTTCCTCGGTGCCTCTGACCACAGTTACCTTCCTCCGCCTGCCTGCCTGGGGCCTGGCTCCTTTTTGTACTCCAGGCTGCTGGCATGGCTGACTCAGCCAGTTCATCCCTTCCAACAGCCACTGGCCATGGTGTCCTCACCAGGACAGTCCTTGCTTCAGATCAGATGGTAAGGGAAAAGCAGATCCATGTCATCTCTGACTCCTGTTCCAGCATTCATCTGCCCAGACAGTGGGGCACTAGGGGCTCAGTGGCTGCCACTTGCCTCCAGGCTATAGCCACTGCCCAGGTCTCTATGCCAGGGCAGAAGGCGCATGTCCCAGAGCTGCCTTATGAGTCTCCGGGGCCTGGCACCTGTGGACCCTGCTTCACTCAGGCCACACCATTGCCGCCCCTCCTGTCTCATACCTGGGCAGTACGGTATGGCTGACAAACACTGGTTCTGAGAGCCAGAAAAGCTTGGGTTCAAATCCCAGCTCTGCCTGTTACTAACTTCTTCAACTTGACAATATCCTCGTCTGCAGATTGAGGATAATCATTCTTCCCTGCAAGGACTATGAGAATTTTATTTATCAAACATTTCCACAGCATTTACTGCACACCAGGCACTATTCTAAACACTTGGTCACTCATTTCATCCTCCCTATCTTACATCCTCATGGTCATGCCTGTCTTACAATGGAAACTAAGGCACAGAGAAGGCAAGTAACCTGCCTGAGGTTGCGCAGACATTTAGCAATAAAGCCAGGATTTAAACCAGGCAGTCTGGGCCTAAAGCCCATTCCCTTAACCTGCATGCTGTAAAGTGATAGTATTGCATCCCCTTCAAACATCAGGGGCTTAATCAGCCTAGTTTCTCACTCTCACTGACTTTTTTTTCTTGAAAGTTTGGAAAGAGATTCAGAATCCTCTGTCTCTCCCTCTCTGACCTCCCCTTCTGCGGTGTCCAAACATCTGGCTCCAGGGATCCTGCAATAAACGCCTGGTCCTAGGGCAGCCGTGGGCCCGTCTCAGCCCCAGCCTGGAGTCTCTTGCTGAGTCAAAGCCCTCTAGTCTAGACAGCAGGGTGGATGAGTGGAAGGTGGAAGGGTGAGTAATGGAACAACTCAGCCCCTTCACTGACCAATGAGGGAGGCCTGGAGCATCCCCGAGTGCTGGCTTCCTGGCAGCTCCCACCCACAATTCCACCAAAGCCCTAACTGTGCTTGTGACTTTGCTCGGCATCTCCACTGTCTGCAGTCTCTGGGGCATAGAGACAGGCAGTCGCAGAGCAGCAGCTGTTCAGGGTTGTGCAACCTTTTGGCTGATCGGGACACCCTAGCCTGATGGTGGCTGGGCCTGCCTGTGGCAGGTGGTACAGTGGTTATGCAGTGGTTCTCATCTGGGGACATTGGGCACTGTCTGGAGGTATTTGTGGTTGTCACAGCTAGAGGGGGTTTCTACTAGCATCTAGTAGGCACAGGCCAGGAATGCTGCCACATAGCCTGCAGTGCACAAGGCCACCCCACAAGATTCATCCAACCCAAATGTGAACAGTGCTGTAGTTAAGAAAGCATGCTTTAGGCCAGGCACGGTGGCTCACACCTGTAATCCCAGCACTTTAGGAGGCTGAGGCGGGTGGATCACTTGAGGTCAGGAGTTTCAGACCAGCCTGGCCAACATGGTGAAACCCTGTCTCTACTAAAAATACAAAAAAAAAAATTAGCCGGTGGTAGGTGCCTGCAGTCCCAGCTACTCAGGAGGCTGAGGCGGGAGAATCGCTTGAACTGAGGCGGCAGAAGTTTCAGTGAGCCGAGATCACACCATTGCACTCCAGCCTGGGCAACAGAGTGAGAATCCGTCTCAAAACAAAACAAAACAAACAAACAAACAAACAAACAAAAAAACAGAAAAAAGAAAAGAAAAGAAAAGAAAGAAAAAAAGAAAAGAAAAGCAAGCATGCTGTAGATTGGGCTGCCTGGTCTGAGTTCTGCTGGCAGCCTGGCTTCTGACCCGTGGGGCCCTAGTAGGAGAGAAGCCTCTGTGAGCTTCTACATCTGCAAAATGGGAATGACGACAGGACTAAGCCTGGCCCAGGCCCTGCTACCCAGTAGGTACTCAAAATGTTCATTTCCAGCCCTCTCTACCCACTCCTTTCCCTGGTGCCCAGTCAGACCATAAGGTGGGCAAAGGCCAGAGAGGTCTTGGCCAAGTGTCACAGCCACACTTGCTGCCTTTCCTCTCTTGGAGCTGCTCTTGGAGCCTCCCTCTCTGTGCATCAGCCCTTGCGGAACTCCTGGGAGTGGAAAGAGATGTGGGGAACGTCTCATCTTAGTTTGGGTTCTCTCGAAGCCCACCCCGACACAAGGGTTCCAATGCAGGTGGTTCCATTGGAAAGTGGCCCCAGGAGATGCCAGAAGAGGGTAGGGAAGCGAGACAGGGAAGGGGAGGTGACAGTCAAGGATGCAGTCAAGCAGCGACCGTGATGGGCATCTGCAGCCAATCCCCCCAGGATCCTCTGATACCCCTTGAGCAGGGACAGAGCTGAGGATTTATCTGGCAACTCCAGCAGTCCTGGGTTAAAGGCTCTGGGGCTAGAAGGGAGGATGTGCTCTCCAGACACTTCAAGTGAGCCGTGTACAGCTCCCAGCGGGCTAAGGGGATCAGGGCCGGACATCCAGAGGCCCAGCCCATAGCCAGCCTCCGGGCACATCTTACACACCAGGCCTTCCTACGCAATTTCTGTACCATCTGTCACTTTTTCCAACTTGAAGGTAAGTTCTATGCAGACAGGAATTTTGTCTGCTTTGTTCACTGTGGGCTACTGTGCTGAGCACTGTGCCTGATACATCATAGGAGCTCAAGAAATCACTGCCACGTAAACAAATGAACACCAGCAACCCTGAGGGGCGAGTGTGATCATCTTTATGTTAAAAAAGAGGCTATGGAGGCTCAGGGCGGGTAGGGGACTTACATAAGGTCTTAAAGGTTACAATAAGAGAACTAGGATTCAGCTCAGCCTGGCCTGATCTCAACACCTGTGCACTGGTACACACCATGCATGTGTGGACAGACACTGGGGACAGTAACCCCTCGTGGGCCACCACCTTCTGTCTTCACAGAGCAGTTCCACTTTCATCATCTCAGCTGAATGTGGTGGAAATGAGTTCAGGCTGGAGTCCACATGACCGGGTTCAATCCCAACGTATACACCTACTAGCTGCGTGACCTCCGGCAGGTTACTGAATCTGCCTTAGCTCCTTCCTCTGTAATTTAGGGAAACACCAGCACCTGTCTCATAGGGTTTTTTTTTTTTTTTTTTTTTTTTTTTTATGAGACGGAGTCTCGCTCTGTCGCCCGGACTGGAGTGCAGTGGCCGGATCTCAGCTCACTGCAAGCTCCGCCTCCCGGGTTTACGCCATTCTCCTGCCTCAGCCTCCCGAGTAGCTGGGACTACAGGCGCCCGCCACCTCGCCCGGCTAGCTTTTTGTATTTTTTTGGTAGACACGGGGTTTCATCGTGTTAGCCAGGATGGTCTCGATCTCTTGACCTCGTGATCCGCCCGTCTCGGCCTCCCGAAGTGCTGGGATTACAGGCTTGAGCCACCGCACCCGGCCAGGGTTGTTGAATTAAAATAATACCTTGTAGGTGGTAAGCATGCAAAGAACGTTACCCAGAGGTGGCGACAGATGGTACTCAGAAGGCAGACAGGAGCCATCGGGGGCACCCCCTTTGCCAGACAATGTGCCAGTTCTTTATACCTCATTCAGATCCTCCGAACACTGCTGCAAAATCACTCGGCAGCTGTATTCTCAC
>NW_012116265.1:16348354-16349290 GCF_000951035.1 Colobus angolensis palliatus | reverse complement strand
GTTCACACCATTCTCCTGCCTCAGCCTCCCGAGTAGCTGGGACTACAGGTGCCCGCCACCACGCCCAGTTAATTTTTTGTATTTCTAGTAGAGACAGGGTTTCACCGTGTTAGCCAGGCTGGTCTCGATCTCCTGATTTCGTGATCTGCCCGCCTCAGCCTCCCAGAGTGCTGGGATTACAGGTGTGAGCCACCGCGCCCAGCCAAGAAGCCCCATGTTTTCATTCGGTCCTGGGCTCCACAAAAAATATGGCCAGTGGCTTTCCAAGGTAAAGGCAATAAAAAAAGAAAGAGAAAGAAAAGTAAACCCAAAAACACGTAGCCAGTCTTGCCGATCACCCTATATGTACAGACTCACTGGATTCTCACAACAACACTTTAAATAGGTATGAGCATCATCGTCACTTCATAGACAATGCAGCCAAGGATCAGAGAGGTAAAGTAACTTGCCTGGAGTCACACAGCTAGGGGCTGGCAGAGTGGGATTTGATGTCAGTGGTCTGGCTGGAGTTTGTGCTCTTAAGCCTTGTGCTTTGCTAACTCCAGGCAGTGGCTCCACCCTCTGGTTTGCCGCCTGCTGCTCTGCAGTGCTGAATGTGCTGGATGAACAAAACACTATACAGGATGTTCAACTCTCCACATCCATCCTTCCCTTTGATCCTCATAACAACCTGAGACTGAGATTGGAGAGGCTGGAGACTTGCCTGGGGCCTCTGAGCAGCCAAGCTTCCAGGTCCCATTCCTGTCTTTCCCTCTCTCCCTCCCTGGGGTTTCCAACCCTTTAGAGACAGAATGGTCTGGAGGTATAAGGAAGGTCATAGTTGAGGTCCAGGGAGGTGGAGAGCTGCAGCAGAAGGCTAGCAGGTGAGGCCACAGGCTTGGCATCACACAGACCTAGGTTCTAGTTCTCCCCGGCACTCACTCACTGATTGGGCTA
>NW_012116265.1:16343282-16344443 GCF_000951035.1 Colobus angolensis palliatus | reverse complement strand
TCAGGCTGGTCTTAAACTCCTGAACTCAGGTGATCCACCTGCCTCGTCCTCCCAAAGTGCTGGGATTACAGGTGTGAGCCACCGTGCAGGCCCCTCTTTTTAAATGTGAGAAATCATCCGAGGTGAGTCACACATGCATTAATGACCCACTGGGATCAGAACTCCAAGCCCTAGACTCCAAGCTCTGCTTTTTCGTTGTGACACTAATTTGTTTTCACATGTTTTTGATGACTCTGCCAGGCTTTGTACTGGAACTGAGGATATGATTTTGGCTCTGAAATAACTCATCCTCTAGGGTGTTCTTGTTTGGGGAAGATTTGGCAAACATGCTAAAAATAATTACAATACAAAGCAGTAAGTACTAAAATAGAAAGTATTCATGCCAAGTGAGCAGAAACAATGCCAATGCAGTTAATTTTATTATCGCTGTCTTCTCTGTGTGGGAGGAGGGACTGGAGAGAGGCCTCATCTGTCTGCAACAGTCATTCAGTCATTCTCCACTATGGGCAGTGGGGATGGGGTGGTCCTACAGGAAGCATGTGGAGTGTCTGGTCCTGGTGGGGAGGCGAGTGCTACAGGCACCTAGTGGGTAGCGGCCAGGAATGCTTCTAAACATTCCATAATGCATACGACAACAGCCCCTACCGCAAAGAATTATATGGCCCAAAATGACAAGGGTGCTGAGGCTGAGAAGAGTCAGTCTAACGGATGCATTTTCAATAGGGGCAATAAGTAGATCTGGTGAGAGACCAAAAAGTCTTAAGATATTACAATGGTTTGTGACATTCCAAAGGGCCATAATACATAAACAGACAGTATATCTGTGGTATTAAAATGTCATGGGGAAGTTGGGCGTGGTGGCTTATGCCTGTAAGCCCAGCACTTTGAGAGGCCAAGGCAGATGGATCGCTTGAGGTCAGGAGTTTCAGACCAGCCTGGTCAACACAGTGAAACCCCATCTCTACTGAAAAAATACAAAAATTAGCTGCGCGTGGTGGCAGGCATCGGTAATCCCTGCTACTTAGGAGGCTGAGGCAGGAAAATCACTTGAACTTGGGAGGTGGAGGATGCAGTGAGCCGAGATCAAGCAAGACTCCATGTCAAAAAAAAAAAAAAAAATTCGGCCGGGCATGGTGGCTCACGCCTGTAATCCCAGCACTT
>NW_012116265.1:16335542-16336725 GCF_000951035.1 Colobus angolensis palliatus | reverse complement strand
GGGCACCACAGCTCACACCCGAAATACCAGCACTTTGGGAGGCTGAGGCAGGAGGAATGCTTGAGCCCAGAAGTTCAAGACCAGCCTGGGAGACATAGTGAGACATCATCTCTATAAAATAAAAAACAAAAAGATTAGCCAGGCGTGGTGGTGCATGCCTCTGGTCCCAGGTACCCAAGAGGCTGAGGCTGGAGGATCGATTGAGTCTGGGAGGTTGAGGCTATAGTGAGCTATGATCACACCACTGCACTCCAGCTTGGGTGACAGAGAGAGACCCTGTCTGAAAAAAAAAAAAAGGAAAAAAAAGAGAGAGAGAAAGAAAAAAAAGGGAGGAAGGAAGCGAAGGAAGGGAAACAAGGGAAATAAGAGAAGGAAGGAAGGCAAGAAGGAAGGAAGGAAGGAAAAATGGCAAGATGGGAAGAACTATTCTAGCCTCCTACAGCTCAGCAGATGGAAGGACCCAGAACCCAAGACCTAAGGCCACCTGCCACACAGGCCTGCTCCTGCACACCCTAATACAAGTCTGGCTGTCTCTGTGCCCATGGGAATGAACGTCCGCTGCATTCCAGGGGGCAATAAGCTGGACAGTAGACCCCTCAGTGACTGGAAGACACGGGGTTTGACAGACCATGGCTTCTCTCCATGGCCAACACCACTCTTCCATCTCATTACTGTTTTATACCCCAACGCCCACCCACAGTCCACGACAGCGCCAGTCTCGGGCTGGCCACCCCTGCCAGTAGCTGAAGAGCCCCACTGTGCCTCCGCTTGTCCCATGGAAGGGGCTCACCTGACCGTCTGAACCTCAGCGGCCCCGGCCCGCCACTCCGCAAAGCGCCAGCTTCCTCGCACCGGCGGGACTCCCCTCCGAGTCAGCGAGCACCTGGACAGGCGGCTGCAGGAAAGGTTCGCTCAGGGCGAGGAAGCCTGGCCACCGCGGAGTGTCGGCCACCTCACTCCGCACAGAAGTCAAACTTGTCCCCCCGCGGGTCCGCAGCAGCCGATCTCGCGGCCATGCGCGGGGAGTGGGAGCCCCGAGGTCCCGCGCACCTGGCCAGCGCTCGGTGTCCGGGAGCTTCCGGCCGGCCCTGGCCCCTCTCTCTCCCTCGAGGGGTCGCTGCCTGTGTATGTCCCGGTCCCGCTCCCCGCACGGCCAGAGCCGGTGGCTCGGGGAGGAGGGACC
>NW_012116265.1:16326283-16335042 GCF_000951035.1 Colobus angolensis palliatus | reverse complement strand
CCACCTCTGCCCTCCCCTACCGCGCTCCGACTGCGACCTGGACCGGCGGTGCCGCGCGGGCGAGGGAGGCGCAGCCGGACCGGAGAGTGGTGCGAGTCTTCGGATGCTGGGCAGATGTTTGGTTGCGCCGCGAGGAAGGATTGCTGGGGAGGAAGCCAAGGCTCTTCCCAGTCTACTGCCGGAGGTGGAAACCAGAGCAGAGGCAAAAGCCAGCACCTGCCACTCTGCGCCCAGTGTCCTCAGAATGTTCTCAGAGCACTTTTAAAAACCGGAGAGCCGGCCGGTGGCTCACACCTGTAATCCCAGCACTTTGGGAGGCCGAGGCAGGAAGATCACTTGAGGTCAGGAGTTGAGATCAGCCTGGCCAACATGTTGAAACCCCGTCTCTACTAAAAATACAAAAATTAGCCGGGCGTGGCGGCGCGCACTCCTAGTCCCAGCGGGTGGGAGCCCGGAGGTCCGGCGCACTTGGCCCACACACAGGTGGGAGAATCGCTTGAATCTGCAAGGCTGCAGTGAACCGAGATTGCACCATTGCACTCCAAACTAGGCGACAGAGTGAGACCCTGTCTCAGAAAAAAAACAGTACAAAGTTGAGACTCAGATGCGAGGATAAAGTCCCAAAAGGACAGCCAGGAGTCTGGGGGTCGCCTAGTGGCATCCTGGGTGAAAGAGTGAAACTGCCCACTTCCTCCAGTGGGACCCTGGGTGCAGGGATCCTCACGTAGGCCAGCAGGATCACCAAGATGGCCTGCCTCTGAGCAACCGACACAAAACCTCAGCTTATGGCAAAGATCAGGAACTCTGAGAGGCAGTGCCAATCTTACAGCCTGGATGGGGCAGCTAGGGAATGTGAACGAAGTGACACCAGGTAGGGAGAGGGGTAGGGACAGGTCGGTGAGAAGCAGTCACAAGGCATTGGGGACATGCCCACCCAGGGGCCATAGCAGGGCGAACGAAGGATGACTCAAGTTTCAGGGCAGGATTGGTGGATCCCCAGGGTGTTAGAGAGGATGAACAGTAAGCCCAGCTACTGGCGTAAACTGCTGGGTCTGGGTCAAGTTAGAGTAAGACTGCGGGCGGGACTGTGCTTTTCTGGAACTACTCCTATTCCCAGGGGCACAGCTGCAGGGTTTTGAATGGTGCCTCACAGGGATGACAACCTGGGTCTGAATTCGGCCACGGGGATTGGAGTCTTTCACCATTTACCAAGTAGGTGATATTATTGGACAAATTATTTGACATCTTCGTGCTCTTGTCATCTGTAAAGGTGTGGGGGCCCGGGAGCCGGAGGGGTTACCCATCTCACCTGGGCACCAAGTGTGAGAAGTGTGAGTAAATGAGAAGTAAATGTGAGTAAATGAGAAGCCATTTCCATGTTGAGAATTTGTATTAGAATGAACCATATGAAGTTGCCATGTTTTGTTCAAAAGGTCGAATATTGGCAATTTCATATGGTGCAACCTAATAGTGTGCCTGGTACATGGTACATACTCAAATGTTAGCCTAAAGAAACCCTGTTTATGACCACCTGCTAGACCATATTGCATTTACTAGACTAAATGCAAGGCCACCTTGTTCTTTTTCAGGATTTTTTTTTTGGGGGGGGGTATAAATATTTTTACATCCTGCTGATTATTTTGTCTTTTTACCACACTCCTGCACCTTCCACCAGATCAAAGGAGACTTGGAAGACAATGAGTTCATTCATTCATGAGCACCTGTCTCCATGACTAACAGTCACCACTGCTAGTCATGGGGACTTCAAGTCACGCCCCCAACTACAGATAGCCTAATGGGTCCTGCTGCAGCCACTCTTGTTTTTACCCTCCCCAACTCCCCATGAAGCTGATTATCTTTTCTTTTTTTCTTTAAGATGGAGTCTCGCTCTGTCACCCTGGGCTGGAGTGCAGTGGTGTGATCTCGGCTCACTGCAACTTACACCTCCCGGGTTCAAGCGATTCTCCTGCCTTCAGCCTCTCTAGTAGCTGGGATTACAGGCACTCATCACCACGCCCAGCTAGTTTATTTGTATGTTTATTTATTTATATATTTATTTTTGAGATGGAGTTTTGCTGTTGTCGCCTAGGCTTGAGTGCAGTGGTGTGATCTAGGCTCATTGCAACTTCCTTCTCCTGGGTTCAAGCGATTCTCCTGCCTTCAGCCTCTCTAGTAGCTGGGATTACAGGCACTCATCACCACGCCCAGCTAGTTTATTTGTATGTTTATTTATTTATATATTTATTTTTGAGATGGAGTTTTGCTGTTGTCGCCTAGGCTGGAGTGCAATGGCGCAATGTTGGCTCACTGAAACCTCCACCTCCTGGGGTTCAAACGATTCTCCTGCCTCAGCCTCCTGAGCTAGCTGGGATTACAGGCGTGCCCCACCACGCTTGGCTAATTTTGTATTTTTAGTAGAGACAGGGTTTCACCATGTTGGCCAGGCTGGTCTTGAACTCCTGACCTCAGGTGATCTGCCCACCTCGGCCTCCCAAAGTGCTGGGATTACAGGCGTGAGCTGCTGCGCCTGGCCAGCTTATTTTTCCTTTTGAAAATAACCTTCATTGAGATATAATTTACATATAATAAAACACACCCATTTTAATTGAGCCAGTTTTCATAAACGTGTACATCTGTGTAATCACCACAATCATGGTGTAGAACCTTCCCACCATTCCAATTTCCTTCTGTGTGCTGTAGAAAAAAATTGTGCATCAGTGGAAAACTGCATTGTGTACATAGTGCAGACACTTCTAGGCTGTTTGAGTCTAGTCTTTCATTGCCTTTGAGCTACTGCTCTGTAGGTTGTAGGTAACTGGTAGTAAAAATAAAATTCTTGTCCGTAGAAACATGCAGTCTGCCTGTCCTGTAGAAGTTCAATTGACTTCCTTCTCCTAGTATGGAAGAAACAAGTTTGCCTTCATTTGGACATTAATTTCAATATTCCTGATTTATAAATGTTGGCTTTTCAATATCTCCTTCGAACTGGTTTTAATGCCAGTTTCCTCATTAATAAGTAAAATCTTTAACAGGTGTTCATTTTTTTTTTTTTTTTGGATGGATTCTTGCTCTGTTGCCCAGGCTGGAGTGCAATACAATCTCTGCTCACTGCAACCTCCGGCTCCTGAGTTCAAGTGATTCTCCTGCCTCAGCCTCCTGAGGAGCTGCGGTTACAGGAGTGAGCTACAGGGCCTGGCCTAAAACGTGTTCATTTTTATATCCATGAGAGACATGACTTCATGCTTATTTTTTAATTTTTATTTTTTTGAGACTGATTCTTGCTCTGTCATGCACGCTGGAGTGCAGTGGCTCAATCTCGGCTAACTACAACCTCCACCTCCAGGGTTCAAGTGATTCTCCTATCTCAGCCTCCCAAGTAGCTGGGACTATAGGCACACGTCACCATGCCTAGCTAATTTTTATTATTTTTAGTAGATTTAGTTTCACCATATTGGTCAGGCTGGTCTTAAACTCCTGAACTCAGGTGATTCACCTGCCTCGGCCTCCCAAAGCACTGACATTACAGGTGTGAGCCACTGTGCCCTGCCGACTTCATGCTTTTTGGAAAACTACGTTTTAATAATCTCTTTGTATAGTTAATCCCTACCTCCTCCTATCCTTGGCTCCTGGCAACCACTGATCCTGCTGTTCCATAGAATATTTTTGCCTTTTGTAGAATTTTGTATCAATGGAATAATATTTATGTATTCTTTTCTTTGGCTTCTCTCTCTCATCTTGTTTCTTTCCCCCCTACACCACGTGCACTAGCATCAGCATGTGGCTGAGATTCGTCCATCTCATAGGTATCAGTAATTTGTTCCTTTTCATTGCTGAGTAATATCCATTATATGCACATACTACAATGTGTTTATCCATTCACCATTGTGATTTTTGAATTGTTTCTGGTTATGACTAGTGACTATATTCAAATGTAAGTCCTCATGCAGGCATGCTTTTATTTCTCTTAACTATCTATAAGTGGGCCGGGTGTGGTGGCTCACACCTGTAATCCCAGCACTTTTGGTGGCTGAGGCAGGCAGATTGCTTGAGCCTGGTAGTTCAAGAGCAGCATGGCCAACATGGTGAAACCCTGTCTCTACCAAAAATACAAAAATTAGCCAGTCTCAAAACTCAGTCTCAAAATAAATAAATATTTTAAAATAAAAAATTTAAATTTATCTATGAGTGGAATTGCTGTCTCAAACCTGCCAAATTATTTTCTTACGTGGATGTACCATTTGCATTCCCACCAGCAACCAGTGAGAGCTCCAGTTGCTCTACATCTTTGCCAACACTTGATATTGTAATTCTTTTTAATTTTAGCCATTCTGGTGGGAGTGGTAGCAGAATTTTTTTTTTTTTTTTTTGAGATGGAATCTCGCTCTGTCGCCCAGGCTGGAGTGCAGTGGGTGCATTCTTGGCTCACTGCAAGCTCCACCTCCTGGGTTCATGCCATTCTCCTGCCTCAGCCTTCCGAGTAGCTGGGACTACAGGTGCCCGCCACCATGCCTGGCTAGTTTTTTGTATTTTTTTCATAGAGATGGGGTTTCACTGTGTTAGTCAGGATGGTCTCGATTTCCTGACCTCATGATCTGCCCACCTCGGCCTTCCAAAGTGCTGAGATTACAGGTGTGAGTCACCGCACCTAACCTTTTTTTTTTTTTGAGACAGTGTCTTGCTCTGTCTCCCAGGTTGGAGTGCAGTGGTGTGATCGTATCTCACTGTAGCCTTCAACTCTTGGGTTCAAGGGATCCTCCCACCTCAGACTCCCGAGTAACTAGGACTCCAGGCATGCACCACCATGCTCGGCTAATTTTTCAAATTTTTAGTAGATACGGGGTCTTGCTGTGTTGCCCAGACTGGGGTGGTAGAATCTTACTGTAGTTTTTATTTGCACTTCCCTGACGACTAATTATGTTAAGCATTTTTTCATGTGCTTATGGGACATTAGTATACCTCTTTTGTGAAATGTCGTTTCCATCTTTTACCTATTTTTTATGAATAGATTACTAAGTGTTAAGGGTTCTTTAGATGTTCAGTATAGAAAGCCTTTATCGAATACATGTATTCTGAATATCTTATTCCAGCCTGGGGTTTTTCATTTTCAGTCTTTTGAAATTTTCATTTTGATCAAGTCCAACTTATCAATAATAATGCTTTTTGTGTCCTCAGAAATCATTCCTAAAGTCACAGATTTTCTTTTCTGTTTTCTTCTAGAGGTTTTATAGTTTTAATTTTTGTGTTCAGATGTATCATTTATTTTGAATTATTGTATATCTATGAGTTAAGGGTTGAAGTTCATTTCTGCCCATATGGATATTTAGTTGTTCTGGTTCCATTAGTTGAAGTAACTGTACTTTCCTCACTGGAACTACTTTGGCAACTCTGTTGAAAATCAACCAGCCTTCTATGTGTGGGTCTATTTCTGGACTCTAGTATGTTTTACTGTCTACACGACTATCCTAATGCCAACAACAGTGTCTTGATTACTGTAGCTTTACAGAAAGTCTTGAAATCAGGCAGTGTAAATTCTTTTTCAAAATTGTTTTGACTATTCTAGGTCCTTTAGATTTCCATATAAACTTTATCAAATTGTCCATGTCTACAAAAAAAGATGCTAAGAGTTACCCGTTTCCATACTTTAAATTCCTCACTGGGCCGGGTATGGCAGTTCATGCTTGTAATCCCAGCATGTCAGGAAGCTGAGATGGGAGGATTGTTTGAGGCCAGGAATTTGAGACCAGCCTGAGCAACACGGTGAAACCCTGTCTCCACTTTAAGTAATAATGAAAAAAAAATTTTAAAAACCCAACCCTTTCACTGGTCCGACCCCCACCCCCTGCATAAGAGAAAGACCTCACCAAGACCTACAAAGCCCAGTGAGTCTGCCTCTACACCCTCCCCACTACCTCACCTCACCATAGTTTTTAATTAAGCTCCAACTGTGCTTTATTTCAGATCCTCCACTGACGTTTTCTCTCTCATCTCTGTCTAAACCAGATAATGGTTACTGTCTTTTATTTATTTATTTGAGACAGTCTTGCTCTGTTGCCCAGGCTGGAGTGCAGTGGTGCAATCTTGGCTCACTACAACTCTGCCTCCAGTTTCAAGTGATTCTCGTGCCTCGACCTCCCAAATAGCTGGAATTATAGGCACGCACCACCATGCCTGGTTAATTTTTGTATTTTTAATAGAGACGGGATTTCGCCATGTTGGCCAGGCTGGTCTCAAACTCCCGACCACAAGTGATCCACCTGTGTCAGCCTTGCAAAGTGCTAGGATTATAGGCGTGAGCCACCGCGCCCAGCCTGGTTACTTTTACCAAGCTCTTTACTTTTCCTCCACAGCACTTAACAGTTTGTAAAATGACATGTATGTTCATGTGCTTATTTGTTTACTAGCAAGTAGGAACCACAAAGCTCAGTGTGCTGCCCGGCAGAGAGAGAGCACTCAATATGTACTGGTTGAATGAATAAAGGCAGATATATCTTTCTGAATATTTTATTAGGGCAAAACAAGATATTTGCATGGGATGCTTCTTAAGTGATCTCAAGTAGTTCCCCTTCAGTTCTTAACATGCACTCTCAAAATCAACACACCTACCCCAACCCAATACTCATCGCTTCAGTCATCCAATAAAGTACAAAATAAAAATAAAAAAAATCATCTGGCAAAAAAGGGAAAAGGGAGAGAGTGACATTTTAACACATTACTAAAATGTTTAAGCTTTTATTTACACATCCCCTTCTCTCAGTTTCCCAGGTTATATGAACATTACAGCAATAGAAAGGGGTTATCATCACAGCACCCCCTTGCAAATTCCCGTTTATAGGTAACTTGGTCGGGAAAATATGGGCCAATGAAATAAGATCTCAGCTCTCCCATAAGCTACTGCTCTCTTCTTCTCTTTCCCCCTTCTCTTAATGTTAGCTGGCTATTACAGAGAGGGATCATCAAGACTGTGTGGGCATGCTGGCTGAAGCGACAGGGTGGCTTCCAGTGTCCTGTGAAGAACCAGCAAGGATGCTTTTTATAACTCCAACCATCGACTTCACATCACTGAGGTAACAAGACTTAAGGATAAAGATACCACCCTAGTCGGTGACGTGTACTCCACTTTCCAGGAAGACCTGGGCCAAATGACCAAGTTTTGCACAAGAAACCTGGGAATAGTGTTGGAAAAAGTCTCCTCGTGCATAGAAGCATTCACTCATCCATGCAGATGGCAACAAGGCAGGACACTCAGAAAGCGTAAGATCAAGGTACTGCTCTTATTTGCACCTTTCATTTAACTTCCCCTCAAGTGCTCCAAAAGAACAGAGCTTTGGGTATTGCTTCATTAAGAATACAGTAACTGCAGTTTAAAAGCCATTGCATTCTTTAGGGTCAGTTTATTATAACCTATCCTACCAGAAAGAATCACAGTTTAAGGCCATTTATCATGTGTACTATGTAGTAAACAAAACCTTGTCCACAGTTCCACGCAAGCCACTCCCAAGGGTGGACTGTGGATGTGACACTTCCACACTCACCAGAGATTAGAAAAAACATTTCTATTAGGGGCTTAAACTAGCCCCTTGGTTTCCTCCCTAGAAAAGAGCTGCTTGGAAAAGAGATGTCACTAGAAATGACAAAAGGAACAACAGCATTTTCTATACAATTAAAAGCAAAGGGATCATTGGCTAGCGCTAGCATTTCTTCTGTGTGATAAGGGAAGCCACCCCTCTAATTTGGCTCTCTGGCTGGGCACATGGCAATGGCTAGGGGCCTGGGCACACATTTTTTTCTTTTTTTTGAGACAGAGTCTCCCTCTGTCGCCAAGGCTGGAGTGCAGTGGCACGATCTTGGCTCATTGCATCCTCTGCCTCTTGGGTTCAAGCAATTCCTGTGCCTCAGCCTGCCGACATAGCTGGGATTACAGGCATGCACCACCACGCCCGCCTAATTTTTGTAATTTTAGTAGAGATAAGGTCTCGCCATGTTGGCCAGACTGTTCTTGAACTCCTGGCCTCAAGCAATCTGCCCGCCTCAGCCTCCCAAAGTGTTGGGATTACAGGCATGAGCCACTGCGCCCAGCCATGGGCACACATTTCATGTGGATAAAGTTGAGGCAAGAAAAAGACATGCTTTTCTCCATGTGGAAGGTATTTTTAAAACTGGCTTAATGGATTAAGATGGCTGCTGGGCACTGAGCATCCACGTGAAGCAAATAGCAGTGTATCTGTAGGTTCTGGGACTGAAAAAAAAAAATCCCTTTAAGTTCTTGGCTTAGTAGCCAAAAAATAATCTTTGCTTTTTATACCTCCCCCATTCACAACCCCTTTGGGCTAAGTTGATTTTAAAAACATTTTTTTTTTTTGAGATGGGGTCTTGCTGTGTTGCCCAGGCTAGGCTCAAATTCCTGGGCTTAAGCAAGCCTCCTGCCTCAGCCTCTCGAGTAGCTGGGATTGCAGGCTGCATCTGCACCCAGCTCCTAACAATTCTTCTTCTTCTTCCTTTTTCCCCCTCTTATTGAGCCAGGGTCTCACTCTGTCACCCAGGCTGGAATGCAGCGGTGCAATCATGGCTCACTGCAGCCTTGACTTTCCCAGGCTCAAGTGATTCTCCCACATAGGTGGGACTATAGGCAGGCACCACCATGCCTGGTTCATTCAGAAAAAAAAGTTTGTAGAGACAGGGTCTATCTTGCCCTGGCTGTCCTAACAATTCATAATCTTCATGAATGTGGACAGTCTGAAGGAAAACCACTACTCTCATCT
>NW_012116265.1:16321418-16326233 GCF_000951035.1 Colobus angolensis palliatus | reverse complement strand
TCCTGTGTTCAAGAGATTTTCTGCCTCAGCCTCCTGAGTAGCTGGGACTATAGGCATGTGCTATCATGCCCAGCTAATTTTTGTAGAGACAGGGTCTATCTTGCCCTGGCTGTCCTAACAATTCATAATCTTCATGAATGTGGACAGTCTGAAGGAAAACCACTACTCTCATCTCTTTTTCTAAGCACAAGTAGAGATTACAGCAAGTAGAGATTAAAACTCATTGGCTTACTGAGAACACCAAGAGAGGAAAGACACCTTGGGAATTAGGTCATAGCAATGCTTCAAACAAGACAACAACTGCCCATAACCCTACAAATTCTTGCAAAACAACAGTTACCCATATTCTTTCTTCACGGCCTACGGCATGACCGGCGGTGTGGCACTGTTACCCAATCCCGGATCACTAGGAACCGGAAATCCTTATCAATTTGGAAAAAGGGGAAAAACAGAAAAGTAGTGGTAAATGTCATCACTTTTCCCTCCCTGAGAAATCAGGAAATCTCTCCATGGAAGCCACTCATCGCCCTGGTTTTCACCAATAAGAAGGAAGCAAAGGGTATTACACACTAGAACATTCAGCTAGGCTGAACTAGCTGAGGAATTTAGATGCAGGCTCCCTTAGGTAATGAAGAAATTTGAAAAAAGAAAAATTTTTTTTTAAAGCCAAAGGAGCTAGCTTAAGCCCCTAATGAAAAGCCTCCTCCTGAAACGTAAGGTTAAGTGTACAAACAGAACCAAGGCGTCTGATACGCTATTGTACAAACAGAACCAAGGTGTCTGATATGCTATTGTACAAACAGAACCAAGGCGTCTGATATGCTATTGTACAAACAGAACCAAGGCGTCTGATACGCTATCGTCAAAGCCCAGCACCACCATATACTGGTTTTCTCTAGAGTTGGAATTTTAAAAATCAAGAACTTGAAGGTACAGAAAGAATGAAAGGCCAAGTAAAGGAGGAAGGCATTACAGAGACAAATCATTGGAAACATGTTCAACTCCTTGGTGTCTGAAGAGGCATGACGCAAACATAGAGCCCTTAGTAGTTGTGTAGGATGCTTCTGCTCACCTTGATGACTACAGAAGCAAGAATCCTGTTTTAAAATCCTCGCCCTATCATGAATGTTTAAGATAGTGACTAAAGCACTACGATGGCTGGATTCTTCAAACAAATAAGCAGTACTTTGGGGGTTCTGGAGACTAGAAGCTTTTTTTTAAAGGTAAGGATGTCTTATCCAAAGCAAAGCAAAAAGTTGAAAAAGTGCTATAAAGTCCATTCCCCTGCTAAGTTAAAGCTTTTTAAAAAAAAGATGCGAGAAGAAACTGCCACTGCTGCTTGGCCCACTCTTCATGTGGGCTTTTGATGTCTCCTAGCTATACATTGCCTGGCTTCTGATGTGATCTGCTGAAAGAGGTCTTATAAACCTGAAATAGGTAACAGCAATGCTGAATTAAAAGAGGAATGAGAAAAAGTGCTAAGAACTAGTCACACCTCTATAATCGACTCAGATGATCGGTTTTGGTAGTTACGGTTAACAGACATCTGTTTGAATCCTATCAGAGTCTTGAATCAGGCCATGTTAAACTGTGTATGAAACTTTTCTTGTATGCCCCAAATCTCGACTTATTCTCAATGACTGTATTTATATATACACTTGTATTCCTCCAAGTACTCGGATAAACGATGATACCTGGGATATGACTGGACCCTAGATTTATATTACAGTTTCAAGAAGAGACAACCAACCATGTATAATGTATATATAACATTTTGTTCTTTAGAAAGTACAGAGGTCCTGGATAGATCACAGGAGGTTTGTCTCTTCAAAATAAACTTGTAACAAAATTACACTTATCTTGAAGTAACTTTGTATCAACAAAGTTTTGCAGTGACTTCATGCAAGCCAAAATAAAAAGACCAGCAGGTAAGTTCATTGCTTATAAGTCTGTGACTTTTAAAAACCCTACATTTACATTATTAAATAGTAACTGCAGTGCAAAAGCTATCTGGTATTCCAGTGGGATTCTATGTTAGGAAATTAGATGTGCAGGAACGATTGACAATGTATGTGATTTTATAGGACTCCTTATTTAGTTACCACAACCTCCTTCTTACTTTAACCTATACATGCTAAATATAGTCTCTGCATCTCTCCTTGGTTCTTTCATTCTTCTTTTTCTGTTCTTTAAAAAAGTAAAATAAAACTTTGGAATATCTCAGGGGCTTATTAAAGCTCGCAGATGCTGACAGTGAATAAACTTATACTCAAGACATTAAAAACAAAACTTCACAAACAATAATATTGCTTACATCCTCTGCTACATGTAATGTACACAAACATACTACAGCTGATGACAAGACACCCAGGAGAATTTGGATTGATAATCTTTACCAATAAAAGGAGCAATTTCAAAAACTAAAATGTGTAACATGACTTTTTTTTTGAGACACAGTTTCACTCTGTCACCCAGGCTAGAGTGCAGTGGCATGATCTCATCTCACTGCCATCTCCGCCTACCGGGTTCAAGCGATTCTCCTGCCTTAGCCTACCGACTAGCTGGGATTACAGGCGCCTGCCACCATGCCCGGCTAATTTTTTTGTATTTTTAGTAGAGACGGGGTTTCACCATGTTGGCCAGGCTGGTCTCGATCTCCTGACCTCAAGTGAGCCACCTGCCTCAGCCTCCCAAAGTGCTAGGATTACAGGTGTGAGCCACCGCACCCAGCCTGTAACATGACTTTCACACACTGCTTTTCCATTCTGTTCCCAATCCTTCTCCTGTAACACTTGATGGATACAAAAGGACAAGCGGATCCTGGGTATAACCATGCCAAAAGGCCGCTTCACTTACACTTTGGTTCAACTAAAAAAGAACTTTAAAATGGTGATTTTCGGATTTGTTCTTTGGTCAGGCAGTATAAAGCTCTCTGAAAAAAGTCCCTTTACCTGGTTATAGTATGAAAACAGTCAAAATAGAAAATGTCAGTTTAGGAAAGAGATCTGTGTGTTCAGAATTTCTCAGAAAAAAAGAAAAAAATGTAGACAGGTAGACCCTAGCCCCAGATGCCAGATTCAACTGTCTTAGGACATCAAGAATAAAAGAGAACTAGCATTCAGAAGAGTAATATTTAAGTGGGTTAGCTTCTAAAAGGCCTAAATTAATAAATCTAATCCTTAAATAGGAACATGATAAATGATTTCTGAGCAGAGGATTTACCAACATTTTCCTTTATCAGTTTAAATCCTAATCTGGACCCAGACCCAGCCAGAGACTGTCATAATTTTCAAACGTAGAAATCAGTAGGAAATGCAAGCCACAGACTCTGCAAGGAGTAATCAATTCTTTCCACACTGCCCCTGCCCCTCACCCACCGGGAGTGCACATCACTCTACGGAGCGGCTTTGTACCCAACACTCAGATGTGAGAGTGGCCTTCTAACCAGCAGGGGATGTGGGTGCTTTGAAAACAGTAAGCGCTTTAAAAACGGGGTGGGACGTGTTATGGCTGGAGCTTGGGAAAAACCAGAATTTGCGCACATCCTCAGACTGTAATCATTATGAAGAAATATTTGATGGTAAAGGAAGATATCATCTGGTGACCAGAATAAAATGGATTAAGACCAAACCCTCGGGAGATTACACAATAAGCCTTTCAGCAGTCATCGCTTACTGTTTTTCTTAAAAGGCTAAACTTAAGATTAAAGGGTGAATACTTCTATTGATTACTTGAATGGTTAAATAAGGATTTCAAGGCTGGCCACCTCTGAGACCTGGATGGGAAGTAAGTGGAAGGCACTTGCTCCCTAGGGAGGAGGGCCAGGTAAGTCTCCAGGCTGTGGAGACAGCGCCAGCAGGAGCTCTTGATGGGCCCAAGTCTGCGAGGTGCTGGGAGAGGGGAATGGCCTGTGTGGTTAGCCAGAGACAGGCTAGGGTCAGTGTGATTTCACAAGTAGAATGGTTACAAAATAAAATGTTTTTTTAATGGACCGAAAAAGTAAAGTGAGTCACCTTCGTTTTTAAAGGTGAGACTTAGCAAAGGAAGGATTTGAAGCAGTTTTTTACTATTTACAAAATGTCACTTAGAGTGGAGGCGGCCACCTTCAGTAGTTGAGGCAATGTCTTTCACATGAGATGGCCATAGAAGTGTGGTTCCTGGAGCTGGCTCACAAAGGCCACAGGCTGTCCTGGGTGAGGAAGGGTTCCTCTGAGGGAGCACCAAAAAGGCTCAGTCTTCCGTTTCTTCATATGTTGTCTCGTCAAAGGGCCTGTCCAGTAGAGGTACCAACCGATGGCGGGAATACTTCAGCTGCAATAGGTCCCCAACTTCATCTATCTCCTTTAAAGCCTAAAATACGCAAGAAAAGTAGAGGTCTGTCAGAGCCAGCAGGATGCAGGCATGCCTGATGTTTTACTTTGCTAAAAACAATCATGGCAAGATTATCCTTCAGCAGGACTTATGTCTAGTGCATTTACAAGATCAGACTACAATACAGCTGTGGAAGGACCTGCTTTCTGAACAAGGCTTTCAAGCTCACCATGAATAATCGGTTGTGAATAGCCAGGTATGCAGAATAAAGGCTATAATTCAAAGTATGATACGCTTGGTAGAAAAAGTTATATGCACTCTGAACGCACAAAACCAACTAAAATTTGTCATCTCTCCCTTTTGTTTTTGAGATGGAGTCTCGCTCTGTTGCTTAGGCTGGAGTGCTGTGGCATCATCCGAGCTCACTGCAACCTCCACTTTCCAGATTCAAGTGATTCTCCTGCCTCAGCCTCAGCCTCCAAAGTAGCCAGGACTACAGGTGCC
>NW_012116265.1:16314263-16320148 GCF_000951035.1 Colobus angolensis palliatus | reverse complement strand
CAAAAGTGCACATGACTAAGATCACAAAGGAATGAGCATTTATAAACTCTGATTCAGAAGAATCTAGAATATTTTCATCAATGTAGAAAAGTAATCATTAGAAAAAAAAATTCCTCAGTAGCCCAAGGGGATCTAGATTACAAGATTTCCTCTGATCCCACACCAAATATTTCAGACAAATCAGTATCATGTGAATAAAAGATGCCATTCTAAAGAGTGCTGACTCTTGTGTGGGGTGTGTGGGTATGTTAGGGACAGGGAGCCAGTACATGCATCACCATTCATTAACAAATAGTCTACACACAACCTCTAGATCACAGGTAAGGTGGGTTCCTAGGAGAAAAACATGTATTCATTATAGAGCTGAGTAACCCAATCCTCTAGGACAGCAATCCTGCCGCTCCCCTGAGCCAATATCCTTGCGCTTCCCATTTTAAAAAATAACAAAATTACAGCTTTGAGATACAATTCACATTCAACAAAATTCACTTTTAAAGTATACGATTCATTGCTTCTAAGTATATTCCAAGAGTTGTGCAACTTTTGTCACTATCTAGTTTTAGAGTATTTTTATCAGCCTAAAAAGCAACCCCATACTCACTCCTCCCTCCTCTCAGGCTGGCTGCCACCAATCTGTTGTCTGACCCTATGAATTTGCCTGTTTTGGACATCTCTTATAAATGGAATCGTAAGTTACGTGGTCTTTGTTTTGGCTTCTTTCATTTAGCCTAATGTTTTCAAGGTTTATCCATGCTGTAAGGTCAAAACTTCCTTCTTCTGCATCCAGCTGACCTAGTACTGATTGTTGAAGAGACTGTTCTTTTCTCATTGACTGGTCTTGGCTCCCTTGTTGAAAATAAAGGGAGATGGCCATAGATGCTTGTACTTTATTTCTGAAATCTCAATTCTACTTCACTGGTCTATATGTCCATCCTTATGCAAGTACTCGACTGTTGTAATTACTGTAGCTTTGTAGTAATTAGCTTTGTTTTAAAATTAAGAAGTGTGAGACCTCCCACTTTGGTTTTCCTTTTCAATACTATTTTAGCTATTCCCTCCCAGTTCCATATGAATTTGAGGACCAGCCTTTTAATTTCTGCAAAAAAGGGCTAGTGGCTTAGGGTCTCCCAGTCCATTTTTTTCTGAGAAATGTTGAACACTGGATCTGTAGGTTGCTACACTGCCATCTTAACAATATTAAATCTTCCAATCCATGAACACAGGATGTCATTCCATTTCTTTAAGACTTCTTTAATTTCTTTCAGCAAAGTTTTATAGTTTTCAATATACACATCTAAACATACAGTGTACAAGTGTAAATTAGCCAGTGGACAAGGGAAGGCCTTTCTTTTTCTTTTTCTTTTTCTTTTTTGAGACAGAGTCTCGCACTGTTGCCCAGGCTATAGTGCAATGGTGCGATCTCGGCTCACTGCAACCTCCGCCTCCCAGGTTCAAGCGGTTCTTCTGCCTCAGCCTCCCGAGTAGCTGGAATTACAGGTGCCTGCCACCACGCCCGGCTAATTTTTTGTATTTTTAATAGAGATGAGGTTTCACTATGTTGGCCAGGCTGATGTCAAATGCCTGACCTCCCAAAGTGCTGGGATCACAGGCGTGAGTCACAGCACCCAGCCCGGAAAGGCTTTCTTGATTAAGTTTATTACTAGGTATTTTATTCTTTTGAGTGTTACTGTAAAAGAAATTTTCATTTCTTCATTGCTGGTGTACAAAATCACTAATTTTTTGTGTGCTGATCTTTTACCATGCAACTTTGCTGAATTCATTTATTAGCTCTAGCTGTGCGTACGTGTGTGTGCGTGCGTGCGTGTGTATTTTATAGCACTTTCTATATACAGAATCATGTCATGGGGCCCATTATTAAATGAAAATTAATTTGTATTTCATAATGGTCTAGTTCATGTTAGCTCCATAAAACATCGTAAGACAAAATGACTTTAACAAATCCATGGTTTCAAAAAATGCACTTTATGCTTTAAAAACTAAATGGGAGGCAAAGCCCAACAATCCCTCCAGTGAATGTTATGAAAGGGATTAGAATTCTCAATTGGCAAACATATTTGTTGGCAACAGAAATCTCCTTAGATATCCTAAGGAGTATCCTGGTTACATCTAAATTCCTTCATGAATGTGTACAGTTCTCAGGAGTCAAAACTGTTGTCAGAAGGCGTGGATTACTGCCATAGACGCTGCTTATAGTTACATAAACTTTTTTTTTAAAGGCACGTTGAAACTCTGAGTTAACAGGTGAACATGAGAAAGAAAAAAGAAAACTCTTAAAACATCAACAGAGTAGGAGGGAAAGAAAAGCCGAAATCTCTAGGTTAAAAAAAAAAAGCAGAAATTCACCAGTAACATTTCTGAGAAATGAGAAAAATCTATTGGAAAAATCTGACAGGCATAGTCAAAATAAAAAAAGATACAATATCAAAAAGCCAAATCTAATTGGATATTGTCAGAATGTGATTAAGAATAGGCTCACAACACTGTGCCTATAGTTAACAATACTGTATTCTACATGGAAAAATTTGATAAGAGGATAGATCTCATGTGAAGTGTTCTTAGCACAATTCTGTTTTTTAAAAGGGAATACACTTATAGTCGTAGAAATTTTGCTGTGTAGAAATAGAGAAAAAGTGAAAAGTCTTTGGCTATTCAGGAATATAAAATGTCCATCAAATTGTTATAATGAACTTTTATAAAGAAGCATTCATAATGTTCTTTATTAGTAGCTCTTGCCAGGCGGTGGCTCACACCTGCAATCCCAGCACTTTGGGAGGCTGAGGCGAGCTGATCACCTGCGGTCGGGAGTTCGAGACCAGCCTGACCAACACGGAGAAACCCTGTCTGTACCAAAAATACAAAACTAGCTGGGTGTGGTGGCACATGCCTGTAATCCCAGCTACTCGAGAGGCTGAGGCAGGAGAATTGCTTGAACCCAGGAGGTGGAGGATGTAGTGAGCTGAGATTGCGCCATTGTACTCTAGCCTGGGCAACAAGAGTGAAACTTTGTCTCAAAAAAGAAAAAAAAGAAAAAAAAAAAGTAGTAGCTTTCTAACTCATCAATAGATATTTCTAGTAACTAATTTTATGCAAATGTCATGTTCTAAAACTTTATAAACTCCCAGAGGGCAATACTGATTTAAACTCGGCAATCTTAGATTTGAAACAATAACATATTAAGAGAATATATAGCGATGAGAATATATTGAGATCATAAATAATTAAGCTCACTAATAATGATCCCCAACTAGATGCCTGGCAGTGTGGTGGGTGCTGGGATATAGAATGAGTAAAACAGATTTGTTCCTATCCTCAATATTTATCTAATGGAGAAGACTGCTATTAAGTAATTATAAGTGTGAAGAATTTAGTAAGGGAGAATCTCAGGATTCCAAGGGAACACAGAGCAAGAAGGAGTGGGGCATCTCTGAGCAATTTTCCTTTAAGTGGAGATGTGAAGAATGAGTGGCAGTCAGCCAGGCAGAGGGGAGAGAAAGCTCAAGAGAGAAAATTTTAGACAGAACAACATACGAGAAAGCTTAGTGTAGAAATAGGTAGAGTGGAGAGGGAACTGTAGAGTCCATAGCGAGGGAGACAGTGGAGCAAGACAAAGCCGGAAAATTCTCCAGAGCTCTGATGATTCTGGTGACAGTTTTTTGTAAATGCCAACGTTTTCGGTAGCACTGTCACCTCCTCTGTCTTACTGGTAAATATCTTAGGTGCTCACAAGAACATCAAGGTCAATATATTATGAATTTCATCTAACATACAGGCCCTTTTAATAAAAGGCATATTTATATCAAGGTGAAAGTGCCTACTTACAGTATCAAGTATTTCTTTGGTATGAGCTGCTGACAGGCAAAACCTGGCTCTGGACTCAATAATTGGGGTGGCAGGAAATCCAACCACAACGACACCGATGTTCCGCTTCAGCATCTCCCGTCCAAAGGCGCTGGACGGGGGAAACAAGAAACAGAAAGCAGGAGGGGTAAGAAAGCACTCGTTACAGACGGCTTGCTGTCCTCAGTCATTTCAACTTTTCGGTGATGCAGGCATTGGAGACTTCTAATAAGAGCTTCTTTTAACTCCTTTTAAAGTTAAAATTGATAGCTCACAAATACTTTTAAAGTCAATCCTGAGGCAGTCTTCTCCTATATGGTGTCCTTCACAAAACTGAAATAACCAGCCTGGGCAACATGGCGAAATCCCGTCTCTACCAAAAATACAAAAACTAGCTGAGTGCGGTGGCATGCACCTGTAGTCCCAGCTACTCAGGAGGCTGAAGCATGAGCATCTCTTGAAGCCAGGAGGCAGAAGCTGTAGTGAGCCAAGATCACACCACTGAGCCTGAGCGACAGCCTGAGCAACAGAGCAAGATTCTATCTCAAAAAAAAAAAAAAAAAAAACCAGTGTCCCTGATACATAATAGTGGTTCAGAGGCTTCAAAATGAACCTGTATTTAATTAAAATCTGGTCTTTGAAATGTTAAGCTTGGCAGTTTAACATGATTCCTCAAATTCTGAGGATTCTGCAGCTGTGGGGGATCTGCTATAACATGGCACATCTTTTCTTCTAGCAGAATGGCTGACTGGCATGACCTCTCCGGATCACGCATTTCTTTGTCTTGGGAACAACACTGCTTCAGAATTCAGGGCTTCCTTTGGTGTCTGTAAGGCCAGTTCACCTGCTGGCTTCAACCGATTACTCAGACCACACAATTCGTGTTTCACAATCCCCCATCCCTACCAGAAGCCAAACTGGAGGCCTGTGGCCTTACTCCACATTTGTGTCTTGTCTAAATAACACATTCTAACTTTTATTTAATTTTGTCTACTAAATTATTTTATTTTATTATTTTTTTTTTTAGTCTCTCACTGTCACCAGGTTGGAGTGCAGTGGTGCGATCTCGGCTCACCACAACCTCCACCTCCCGGGTTCTAGCAATTCTCCTGCCTCAGCCTCCCGAGTAGCTGGGATTACAGGTGTGTGCCACCACACCCAGATAATTTTTGTATTTTTAGTAGACGGGGTTTCACCATGTTGGCCAGGATGCTCTTGATCTCCTGACCTTGTGAGCCACTGCATCAGGCCCAAATTATGTTGTTCTTTGTCTTTTCCTCTTGTTGACCTCCCTTATGTTTTAACTTCTCCTTTAAGCTATTTACAGCATTTGCTTGAGAATTAAAAAGTCTGGCCAGGCCAGTGGCTCGTGCCTGTAATCCCAGCATTTTGGGAGGCTGAGCTGGGCAGACCACCTGAGGTCAGGAGTTGGAGACTGGCCTGGCCAACATGGTGAAACTCCATCTCCACTAAAAAATACAAAGATTAGCCAGGTGTGGTGGCACACATCTGTAACCCAGCTACTGGGGAGGCTGAAGCACAAGATTTGCTTGAACCCACGAGGTGGAGGTTGCAGTAAGCCAAGATTGCACCACTGCACTCCAGCCTGGGCAATATAGATCCTGCACATTTGGCATTACATTAATGCCAGCTTTTCAGCCTCTTCTCACTCTCTGTAGTACCAGTACTTCTTCCTCAACATACCTCCTTTGTGTCAGCATGAACCTGGGTGCCCTGTAACTTCAGCACAGGCTCCCAAACTGTCTAGTGCCTTATTCTAATTCTTCTTCACCTTCTCTAAATCTTTCTTAATTAAAGTATACACAGTCAGTTGCACCTATATAGAATAAAGGAGACACAGCCTTCTTTAAAGAGAGAGCTCTAAACTGAGTCCTTTGGATCTGATAACTCTTCGTGTTTATGAGAATTCCACTTAAAGAAGAATGAAGAAAATCCTTCTCCATATCCCCTCTGAAGCCATAATACTAACTACCCATATGACTTCATGTTTTTTTTTTTTGTTTTTT
>NW_012116265.1:16306946-16313727 GCF_000951035.1 Colobus angolensis palliatus | reverse complement strand
GGCATGACTTCATGTTGAAACCCGAATTCCTCTTTTTCTCTCAGGGAGCACCTTTTCCTTACTTCCCTTTCATTTTCTTTGAATCACATTACTTCCAGGCTCCCTGATTTAATTTCCTCTCCCATATTCACTTCAGTAAACACTTACTGAGTGTCGGAGACTGTGGTGGACACGGGGGATTCAAAAATTTTAAAAAATTGCTCCTTCAATGAGTTCAAACTGGAGAAATGCTTTAAGATCCAGCTCAAAACTCACCCATCCAGCAAGATGTGCCTTTCTTACTGAGCCTGTACTCAGCAGGTCACTCCTTTATTCTACATCTTCAGGGCCACTTTGCATATAATAAAATTTGTTCAGTATAATTACTATTCATTTGCTTTTCAAATGTCTTCTGGTTTCATTATATATCTGGACTTCTCAAATACATTGAAAGCTATCGTAGGGCAAGACTTTCCATTATGTATGCCTTGTACAAACCAAAGAAGCTGGTGTAATCTGCACACCTGAAAGTATCCAGTAACACACTCTGATAAAACCTCTCTGACCTCATGGCCCATTGCTCCCCCTGGGGCACTGTGCTCCAATTCTAGGGACTTCTTTGCTACTCTTAGGTCACCTAAGCAAGCTCGCTCCTGCATTGTGGCCTTTGCACAGATGCTTCTTTCTCCAATGGTTAACTGTCAGCTCCTTCAAATCTTTGCTTGGATGTCACTTTTCCTTCCCATGGAGGCTTACTTACCCTGACCATGCTATTTAGTAGTGTTATCTGCCCGCCCACAGGGCACTCTCAACTCCCCATATAGGTCCTGTTCTATTTTTTTCCATAGCACTTGACACTTGCTAACATAGTACACAGTTCATTTATTATGTCTGTCTGACTGTTGCCCCCTACTAGACTGTAAGCTCCACAAGGACAGAGATGTTTGTATTTTATTCACTGAGCTATCCCAGGCCCCTAGAGAGTACATGAAACTCAATTGTTTAATGAAAGAAGAACAAATTAACATACCTAACAATTTGGAATTCACTATTTGATCTATGGCATATGTACCAAATGAAGGTTAACACAATAAGGACAAGACCATTTTCCCTAACAAAATACATAAGCCCTAGTCTCACATCACAGATAAGTATAAGGGCAGACTAGTCTGTGATCTGCAACAAAACATACCCAATTTTGGCAGGCATGTAGAGCATCAAAGGCACTACTGGAGAGTCTTCATTTCCATAGATGATGAAGCCCATCTCTTTCAGGCGTCTCCTGAAATACCTGGTGTTTTCAGCTAACTGTTGTACACACTCTTTACCTGGAAAGTCATGGTGAGAGAAAACAAAATAATATTAAGTAAAAAGGAATGGAAAAAAAGACAGCAATCTCCTCTATCTCCATTCTACCTCATCAGTTCTGTTTCGTTTTCTTCCATTTCACCATAAAATATTTTACACAGTAAACTGAAAGGACTATAAATGTAAAATGTCTCATTTTGTATTCTGTCATTCTACCTGTTAACAGCAGAAGTTATAATAATGTAAAAAACATTTAATGGAGCGTTAGCATCCTCAAAGAATTTCAGCCATACCCCCCACTGAGCACTCCACAAATCCCTTGACAGTAGCAGGGTATTTATGATTATCTTCATATGATAGGTCGGGAGACTCTCACCAAGGTGGTGACATGCCTACAGTTGCACAACAGTGTGTGCCACATTTCAAGTAGCAAGTGGCACAGCTTCAACTAGAATTTACGTCTTCTAACTTTAAGATTCATTCCAATCAACTGTGATGCAAATAAATTTTACACATGAGACCAGAGATGAAGCGATTTAGGCTTTCAAATTTTCATCTTCTGAGTTTCATTTTGTTGTTTCCTTACAATTCTTTTTTTTTTTTTGAGACAGCATCTCGCTCTGTTGCCCAGGCTGGAGTGCAACGACATGATCTCAGCTCGCTGCAATCTCTGCCTTCCGGGTTCAAGCGATTCTCCTGTCTCAGCCTCCTGAATAGCTGGGGTTACAGGCACCCACCACCACTTCCAGCTAATTTTTGTATTTTTAGTAGAGACAGGGTTTCGTCATGTTGGTCAGGCTGGTCTCGAACGCTTAACCTCAAGTGATCCGCCCACCCTGGACTCCCAAAGTGCTGGGATTATAGACGTGAGCCACCGCGCCCAGCCTGTTTCCTTAAAATTCTTACCAGACAGCAGTAGCATATCTGTAATAGTATAAAATCATATCTTTAACCCTATTGTGCTCATCTTCCCTAAAACACAAATGGATTAAAATGCACATTTCTGTAACTGCGAACGGACTAAATAATTGGGCAGGTTTTGACATTATGGTAAGTCAATCTTTGAAAAGATATCCAAATAATTGTTCTGTTATACAGAGCAATGCAATAAATTTAAAAGATCCATTTGTAAAAGGCTAAGAACTATTTTAGAATCTTCTCAACAGGGCCGGGCGCGGTGGCTCAAGCCTGTAATCCCAGCACTTTGGGAGGCCAAGACGGGCGGATCACGAGGTCAGGAGATCGAGACCATCCCGGCTAACACGGTGAAACCCTGTCTCTACTAAAAATACAAAAACCTAGCCGGGCGAGGTGGCGGGCGCCTGTAGTCCCAGCTACTCGGGAGGCTGAGGCAGGAGAATGGCGTAAACCCGGGAGGCGGAGCTTGCAGTGAGCTGAGATCCCGCCACCGCACTCCAGGCCGGGTGACAGAGCAAGATTCCGCCTCAAAGAAAAAAAAAAAAAAAAGAATCTTCTCAACCATAAATACTCATGAATAAAAAAGGCTGCAGTAATTTTCATATATAGATTATAAAATCAGCAATTTTTTTTTCTTTTTTTTTTGAGACAGAGTCTTGCTCTGTCGCCCAGGCTGGAGTGCAGTGGCGCAATCTCGGCTCACTGCAAGTTCCGCCTCCTGGGTTCACGCCATTCTCCTGCCTCAGCCTCCCGAGTAGCTGGGACTACAGGCGCCCACCACCTCGCCCGGCTAATATTTTGTATTTTTAGTAGAGACGGGGTTTTACCGTGTTAGCCAGGATGGTCTCGATCTCCTGACCTTGTGATCTGCCCACCTCGGCCTCCTAAAGTGCTGGGATTACAGGCGTGAGCCACCACGCCCGGCCAAAGTTCTTATTTTTAAAAATCCAAACATGATACATAAGTTCTTATGACAAATTAACCAGACATACAGATAGCTAACAAATGTCCTTAGAATTGGAATACTAACATATCCATCATTCATGGGAAGCTACTCTAGATAAGTTGGCCACAAATAAGTCAAAATTAATACTCTTTATGCAGGTAATTTCAAGTTGATCAGAGAAAAACACTCAAGCTTAGACTAGCCTCGTGTGAACACTGAAGAGCATCATTTATGTCATCGTTTAAGTTACAAAGAAGAAAGCAGACGTTAAAGTGTGTTACATTTAAGTATGTTGGGAACTGATGAGCCAAGTACCCTAATTTCCCCCTAGAAATATCAATACATGCTTAATCTGCATTTGGAAGATGAGACTCCTTTCAGTCATGGAGTACTAGAGACTGGATTTACCTTCCTGCTGTAAACAATAAGAAACTGGACAAAGTACATAAACAATCACTTTTAGACACTGAGCCACAGGGAGGGCCAGACTGCGTTGCCTGAAGGCAGGCCACAGGCTGCTGCACAGGGAAGGAGGGCCCAGTCTTGCCAGCTGAGGACATCTGAGATTGGAGTGGAGAGCTGTCAGTTGAGATCAGAGCTGGGGAGGCTGCGGGGGCTAGAATTTGCTGGGCAGTGTACAGGAACAGGGAGCGGGGGTATGATGAGAGCGCTTGAGGGATCTGCAGAGGGGTCCCTTTGAACTTTGGGAAGAGTACTGATTTATATACACACGAAAAGAAGCTAGCAGAGGCTGGGGAAAAGATCCATCAGAAAGCAATAAGCCAAACAATTCCTGCACTCACATGGAGCTGGGAATAGTTTGTATTTTTATCCACCAAAATGTAAAGATCTTATAATATGTGGGTTATCTAACAGAGTCCTCAGAAGGGGACTCCACTCCTATCATCTTAGTAGTGGAGATAAATTAACCCTAGACTAAAAATTGGTCTGAACCCACCCTAACCTTAAAAGCAAGCCTTGCAAGGAACCTGTTGATTCCAGGAACAAAGTCCAATATTACCTAAAGGAAAACAACAAGATATAGAACCTACCAATGTAAAATTAACAATGTCCAACATATAATTTTAAAATTCTAGGCATTCAAAGAAACAGGAAAATATGATGTACAACCAGCGGAAAAGTCAGTTAATAAAAACCGACCAGAAATAACAGTGTTAGCAGATACGGATGTTAAAGGCCATTATAAATATGATCTATAGTTCAAAAAGGTAGAAGAAACATGAGGAGAGAAATATATAAAAAGGAACAAATGATTACTAAGGCAACAATGCTGATGAATCTCAAAACTTATATAACATTCATTGAAATAACCCAGACGTGAGACTGCACACTGTATGAATTTGTTTGTATGAAACTCTAGGCCGGGAGCGGTGGCTCAAGCCTGTAATCCCAGCACTTTGGGAGGCCGAGATGGGTGGATCACGAGGTCAGGAGATCGAGACCATCCTGGCTAACACGGTGAAACCTGTTCCCTACTAAAAAATACAAAAAACTAGCTGGGCGAGGTGGCGGGCGCCTGTAGTCCCAGTTACTCGGGAGGCTGAGGCAGGAGAATGGCATAAACCCAGAAGGCGGAGCTTGCCGTGAGCTGAGATCGGGCCACTGCACTCCAGCCTGGGCGACAGAGTGAGACTCCATCTCAAAAAAAAAAAGAAACTCTAAAAAGACATACTATAATGACAGAAAACAGATTCATGGTTGCCAGAAAGTATGGGAAGGGGGCTAATAGCAAAGGGGCAGGAGGGAACTTTCAGGAGAGATGATGAAAATATTCTAACCTTGATTGTGGCATGGTTATAAGATTGGATACATGGAGCTGGGCACAGTGACTCTCGCCTGTAATCCCAGCACTTTGGGAGGCCGAGGCAGGTGGATCATCTGAACTCAGGACTTCGAGACCAGCCTGGCCAATGTGGCCAATTTGTATACACACGAAAAGAAGCTAGCAGAGGCTGGGGAAAAGATTACTAAAAGCGCAAAAATTAGCTAGGTGTGGTGGCGGGTGCCTGTAATCCCAGCTACTAGGGAGGTTGAGGCAGGAGAATTGCTTGAACCTGGGAGGTGGAGGTTGCAGTAAGCTGAGATCGCCCCACTGCACTCCAGTCTGGGTGACAGAGGGAGGCTCTGTCTCAAATAAAATAAAATAAAATAAATAAAATAAAATATAAAAAGACTGGATATATGTCAAAACTCAGGGAATTTATTAGTTTAGTGTACATTAATTTTTTCTGCACCAACTGACCATTCTGCAACTCACCACTTTTTTTTTTCCTTTTCTTTTTTGAGACAGGGTCTTACCATGTCACCCAGGCTGGAGGGCAGGGGCACAATCTTGACTCACTGCAACCTCTGTCTCCCGGGCTCAAGGGATCCCTCTGCCTTATTCTCCCGAAGCTAAGACTACAGGTGTGCATCAACACGCCCGGCTAATTTCTTGTTTTATTTTTTGTAGAGATGAAATTTCACCATTGTTACCTAGGCTGGTCTGGATGTCCTGGGCTCAAGTGATCCACCTGCCTGACCTCCCAAAGTGCTGGGATTACAGGTGTGAGCCACCATGCCGCCCAGCCATCACCTTTTAAAAAATCACAAACCTTTTAGCTATCTAATCACAAATTAACTAGCCTCTGTTTTAAAAAAAAAAAAAAAAAGTTTTTTCAAACTAAAAATGGAACTACCATACAATCCAGCAATCCCACTACTGCTGTTTATCCAAATAAAAGGAAATCAGTGTATCAAAGGGATATGTGCACAGCTATATTTACTGCAACACTATTCACAATAGCCACGATACGGAATCAATCTAAGTATCAGCAGATGAATGGATAAAGAAAATGTGGCAGATACACACAACGGAATACTATCCAGCCATGAAAAGAATGAAATGCTGCCATTTGCGCAACATGGATGGCACTGAAGGTCATGATGTTAAGCGAAATGAGCCAGGCACAGAAAGACACATGTCGCATGTTCTGACTCATATGGGAGCTAAAAAAGTTGATCTCGCGGAGGTAGAGAGTAGAACAGTGGTTACCAGAGGCTGGGAAGGGTAGGGAAAGGGGAATTGAAGAGAGGTTGGTTAATGGGTACAAACATATAGTTAAATAGGAGGAACAAATTATAGCATTTGATAGCACAGGATGACTACAGTTAACAATAGTTTACCGTGTATTTCAAAATAGCTAGAAGAGCTGAAATGTTCTAAACACAAAGAAATAATAAATGTTTGAGGTGATGCATAACCTAAATACTTGATTTGATCAGAGTATTTGATACTGTATGCATGTATCAAAATATCACATGTACCCCATAAATATTATTATGTATCAATTTTTAAAAAAGGAAAGCCAGGCACAGTGGTGTGATTCTGGCTACTTGGGTGGCTGAGGCAGGAGGATCTCTGGAGTCAGAAGTTCGGTGCTGTAGTGAGCCTTGATTGCACCTGTAAACAGCCACTGTACTCCAGCCTTGGTAACATAATGAGACTCTTGTCACTTACGAAAAATTAGCCAGGCACAGTGGCTCATGCCTGTAATCCCAGCATTTTGGGAGGCCAAGGCGGGTGGATCACCTGAGGTCAGGAGTTTGAGACTAGCCTGACCAAATGGA
>NW_012116265.1:16304898-16305981 GCF_000951035.1 Colobus angolensis palliatus | reverse complement strand
TCCAGCCTGGGTGACAGAGTGAGACTCCCTCTCAAGAAAATAAATAAATAAATAAATAAATAAATAAATAAATAAATAAATAAATAAAGTGGTCTGTTATCCTTTAAAATTGCTAGGCCTAACCATCAAACTGCCAATATGCTACCATTTTTTACCTTAAAACAGGCAATTTCTTATAGTTTAACCTATTAATTTCAAAGAGAGTAACAGGAAAATAAAAGTAGTAAAATAAATGTAGACAAATCAGTAAGCCCTGGCATTTACACACGTTAGAAAATAGTTATCCCTTGCTCTTGAAGTGAAACTGAATCTTAACAGACAACACAGTTACCTACTTTGACTTGAATATCATATAAAATACCAGCTAATATTTATGCAAGAAGACCAATTGCTATTTAACGCCAATCTAGTAGCTCAGTCCTAACGATTTTTCACTGCAGAGTTTCAGCAAGTATCTGGTCTAATACAGACTTGAAACAAAGAAAGTTTCGCATTGTTTAAAAAAAATACTAACTCTTAAAAGGTTTTTATCTTTGGCTCAGAAAGAACACAGATGGAAATATAAGAGGTCAGAATTCTTTCCTACTTTTCAAACATAAATCTTTACTTTTAAGGGTGATAAAAAGCATAAAAGCAATTTGGAGGAGAAAAATCTGTACTGACTCTTGAACTTTACAAATAAACTTCACTGTGTGGCTGTCCTTTTGGACTTCTTCAATATGGTTTGTTAGAATAAAACTATTTTTAGGAGCTCTACTGTAAAAAATCTACAGCTTGGCATGGAAGAGAGAGAGAAAAGTAAATATGTAGTTAATTTCTTGGAAAATGCAGATAACCTTAATAGGTCATTTTTAGTCTTCAACCTCTTTACAATAAATTTTATTCTCAGGAAGGAAGGAACAGATACAAAAGATCAACAGGCTGTAACACCATCATTAGATTATTTAGTTCTTTTTTTTTTTCCGACAGAATCTCACTGTCACCCAGGCTGGAGTGCAGTGGCGTGCTCTTGGCTCACTGCCAGCTCCACCTCCCGGGTTCATGCCGTTCTCCTGCCTCAGCCTCCTGAGTAGCTGGGACTAC
>NW_012116265.1:16273172-16302838 GCF_000951035.1 Colobus angolensis palliatus | reverse complement strand
CCTGCCTCAGCCTCCCAAAATGCTGGGATTACAGGCATGAGTCACTGTGCCCAGACTTATTTTTGTTATTTAGAATTATATACCTTTTCTCGTATTTTACTTTGGTTGGATTATACTATAGAGAGAGAAGGAACACATTTCATTCCTGTGATGTTTCTCTTTGAAAACTTTTTTTTTTTTTAAATATGCCTTTTCTAGGACAGTTGAAACCAGGACATGACAAAGTATGTAGAAATACACTTACATAACCTTGATGTTTAACTTCGCCTGTGTTGTGAGTGTGTCCATATTGAAATCTAAAACTGGAACTTATATCTTAAAGACCTCTTATACAAGTGTTTATAACATCAGATAAGTCAAAGCAAACTATATTTTCAAAGGCTATTACCAAAGTAATTATGGAAGGTCTTAGTACTGACTCCCTTTAAGCAAAGTGAGTCAAGAAAATAGAAAGCACAGTGCTAGGCCCAATTAATGTCTGTTCTTTTCACTTTTTCCAGGAAAGCAATTTCTTTTCTTTTTTTTTTTTTGTGATAGAGTCACTCTGTCACCCAGGCTGGAGTGCAGTGCTGCAATGTTCACCCACCACAATCTCCACCTCCTGGATTCAAGAGATTCTCGTGCCTCAGCCTCCCAAATAGCTGGGATTACAGATGTGTACCACCATGCCTGGCTAATTTTTTATTTTTGGTAGAGATGGGTTTTCACCATGTTGGCCAGGCTGGTCTCAAACTCCTGGGCTAATGTGATCCATCTGTCTTGGCCTCCCACAGTTCTGGGATTACAGGTGTGAGCCACCTCACCTGGCCCAGTAAAGCAATTTCTAAACAGGGGACTATTACATTTTGCTTTGGTTACTACATCTCTAAATATTACTAAGTCAACTACTAGCCTGCCTTATCTCCTGACAAGATGGTACTTTATAGTCTATCATAAACAAAAGAAAGAATATGTTGATTTATATTAATTTAAATTAAGCATTCTTTTGCATTTATGGTGCTACAGTTAACTCCACAAGTTAGAACAACAGCTTAATCTCATCTTAACTGGAGGTATCTTGGACTTACGTGGAGGAAGAGACAGGAGTGACTGTTATTACATCATTTCCAAGAACTCCAAATAATGTGCATAGTAGAAAATCTCAGATGAAATCAAGGTAACACTTTCAAAAAAAGATTACCAAACCTAGGCTAAAAACATTTCAAATTTCTATCACGCTCAACATTTAAACCACAGGATCCTTTCTTTTTTTCTTCTAATTTTATTTATTTATTTATTTTGAGATGGAGTCTTGCTCTGTTGCCCAGACTGGAGTACAGTGGCATGATCTCAGTTCACTGCAACCTCCACCTCCCAGGTTCAAGCGATTCTCGTGCCTCAGCCTCCTGAGTAGCTGGGATTACAGGTGCATGCCACCAGGCTTGGCTAATTTTTGTATTTTTAGTAGAGGCAGGGTTTTGCCACATTGGCCAGGTTGGTCTCGACCTCCTGACCTCAAGTGATCCACCCACCTCAGGCTCCCAAAGTGCTGCGATTACAGGTGTGAGCCACCAGGCCTAAACCACAAGATCTTTCAATACACCATATAAGTAACTTCTGAGAGGAAGAACAGACTTAGTAGGCTTTTCCACCTCTCCCTTTTAGAAACAAGGCATATTTAAGAGTTATGTTACAGCTAAGAAACTGAACTGATGCCCAGTGAGGTTACATATCTTAAAGTAGAGAAACCAAGACTTGACTCCCAGGTTCTTCTGGTTTCAAAGACTGGACTCTTAACCATGACTCAATGATGTACTCCAGCTCCTGTATTGCTAGGACTGACTGAAAGGGGATGTTAAGTACTTAACATAGGAATTTAGAAGAGGAACAAGTGAGAAACTTTGTTTCATTACAAATAATCGACAATGCATGTTGGCTCACCCTGTTGAGACTCATCTACCTACTATGAATTCTTCCCTAACACTGCCTCCACCACATCACACTGCTTCTCCTTCACTCTCCGGCTCTACTACATCGTGCAACATCCCAGGGAAAGAGGTGGTGCCCACAGATTTCCTTCCATCCTGCATTCTCCTTCCCCATTTTAATCTAGGATATCTGCCATCCTGCATGTTCAAAAGAGGGCATCCTGCACAATTTCAGTCAACCATTTCCAGTGTTTCTCAGTAAGGTTGTTGTTGGCATTTTGGGCAGGACAGTTCTTGGTTGTTTAGGCTGTTTAGTGCCCTGCACAACATTTCGCATCATTGGCCTCTGGGCTGTGCATGCCAATAGTGCCACAGCAATCTAGTCTGTGACCAAAAATACCTCTAGACTATTCCACATGCTTCTCAGGAAGACGGTAGTCTTTCTGGTTGACTGAGAACTACCATAGGCCCTGAAAGTTATTTCCTCACAGGGACTATGACTTTCTTCTTCTTCTTTTTTTTTTTTTTTTTTGATGATGGAGTTTTGCTCTTGTTGCCCAAGCTACAGTGCAATGGCACGATCTCAGCCCACCACAACCTCCACCTCCTGGGTTCAAACGATTCTCCTCCCTCATCCTCCTGAGTAGCTGGGATTAAGGCATGCGCCACCATGCCCAGCTAATTTTGTATTTTTAGTAGAGACGGGGTTTCTCCATGTTGGTCAGGCTGGTCTTGAACTCCTGATCTCAGGTGATCCGCCCACCTTGGCCTCCCAAAGTGCTGGGATTATAGGCATGAGCCACTGCACCTAGCCTGGAATGTTTTATACTGCAATCTGGGTGGTGATTAGATGAGTATATTTATTTATGAAAATTGTAAGTCTAAGATCTGTACACTTCATTATATGAATGTCAATACTTCAATAAGAATAAAAATAAAATTTAAAATACTTGGAAAATCACCCAAAGTTAAACAAAAATGGAATTGAGGTTAAATTTCTCATTTCTCTATTCAAGATTTTAAATAGAGCCAACTACTACTTAATAATACCGCTTTTACTAAAAAACAACAACAACAAAACAGAACCATCTAAATAGTACAGGTGTGGGCTCGGGAACTCTCCTCTTAGCCTTCGATTTTAAGACAAATCTGGAAAAATACTGTAATTTTTCGTGCTGGGTATTTCAGGAATTTGTAACATGGGGTAAGTGTTAGGAAAGCAGCACTTCAAACTTAAATGTCCTGAGGCGAGAAATGAAAGCTGGCCTTCCTTTCTTTCCTTTTCTCTCTTTAAATGCTCATGTGAATGAATACACAGAATAGAAAATCCTGGTAATAAAAATATTCATTTTTTATCTGTGCATTTGCTTTGATTCCCACGAAGACATTTTCCCTAGATATTTTGCTATTAGATTTTTTTCTTCTGTATACCCTGCCAAGATGGGGAGGCTGATGGACAGCTGGCACAAAAAATTAGCAACTTAATATAAAAATCTGATTCTGACTGCCTTTTTGGGAGGGCTACGGGACAACTGAAATTATGAGGGTACAATGGAATACAAAATTATTCAGCAAAGTTAAAATGACACCACCACAGTAGCAAAGCATGAACAAATGTTTCATGTTAACAGAAAAGGTCGATTTCAGATTAAAAAACATAAATGTCAGCTGGGCACAGTGGCTCACGCCTGCAATCCCAGCACTTTGGAAGGCCGAAGTGGGTAGATCACCTGAGGTCTGGAGTTTGAGACCAGTGTGACCAACATGGTGAAACCCCGTCTCTACTAAAAAAATGTAAAAGTTAGCCGGGCATGGTGGTATGCGCCTGGAGCTCCAGCTACTTGGGAGGCTTAGTCAGAAGAACTGCTTGAACCCGGGAGGCAGAGGTCGCAGTAAGCCAAGACTGTGCCATTGCACTCCAGCATGGGGGACAAGAGCGAAACTCTCACAAAAAAAAAAGAAAAGCAAATGTCTCTGGGTGAGTATAACAGCAACGTATAACAAAGTCCTCCTAAAACAGTTTTTGTAGAAATAATATGCTCTCTAGGATGACTGGAATCTGAAATTCTGAAAAGCAAATATGGTAATATTGACAAAGTAATAATTTCTCAGGACCTAACACCTTTACCAAATTAGAATGTTTGACTTTCATTTTAAAAGTGGCGAAGCTGAGCAGGGAGTGTACACGCAAGCAGACAGTTTCGGGAAGGCTGGACTTGTACCAGGGCTTATGGTGTTCCTGAGCTAAATAAACCTAGGTAAACAGACCATTCTTTATGTATGCAAGCACGTCCTTTAACAGTAAGAACTGCTGGGATTCCTGACTCAATTTATTGAGGAAATCAGATTTCCAAAAGTAATTTTTACCTCTTTCAAGAAAGGGGAAGTGGGTTGGGCAAATGAACGTTTAGATTTGATACTAAAAGTAACCAAAAATATTCCTAAGTCTCTAGGGTTTGCTGGTGCCAACTGAGTTTTAAATTCCCATTATAACCTCTACTTTCTTTCAGAATAAATATGGGCTGCGCACAGTGGCTCATGCCTGTAATCCCAGCACTTTTGGGAGGCCGAGGTGGGAGGATCACTTGAGCCCAGGAGTTCAAGACCAGCCTGGGCAACATGGCGAAACCCCATCTTTACAAAAAATACAAAAATTAGCTAGGCGTGGTGACGCACACCTATGGTCCCAGCTACCTGGGAGGCTGAGGTGGGAAGACTGCTAGACCCTAGAGCCTGGGTGGTGGAGGTAGCAATGAGCTGAGAGCATGCCGCTGCACTACAGCCTGGGCGACAGAGTGAGTCTCTCTCTCTCTCTCTCTCTCTCTCTCTCTCACACACACACACACACACACACACACACAAATGCATATCTATAAAAACTCTCAAAGGGAACATGTAAATTTGTTCCACTTCATATTATTTACTCCATATAAATAACAGGTTTCATCAAATTCAATATTACCAATTTTTAACAAGTGCTCATTTTGAGAAAGATGACAAATTCATATTGATAAGTTCACCAAATAAGTGTGAAAAGAAACTACACATACAGTGGTTGTGGATATGTTTCGGGATTTCTGAAAGAAACTTAAAACACTAAAGAAGTCAAATTAGGAGGTTACTAACATTTCTGAAGCCTCAGGGCAGTCTAACTTTATGATATAAAAAAATTTTTAACACAGAAATCTAGTATATAAAGTTAAAAAATAAACACTTCACATATTTCAGTATATATATATGCTAAACATAGAGGAGACAGAAACTGGTCACACCAAAGGCAAAAATCTCACCAGAAGACTACACAGAGAGGGAGAACATATTGTGCGCTAGGGAAGCAGATGTCATTAAAAAAACATATGCTGAGTACTCACGATGCACCAGATATTGCTCTAGGCCCTGGACATACTGCAGCAAATGAAACGGACAAAACTCCTGACTTCATGCAGCTTACATTCCAGTGTGGAAGATGGACAACAAACAAAATTAATACTCACTAAAGAAGTGTTTCAAAAGACCTGATGCAGCCAAGTGCTATTTCTTTCTTTCTTTCTTTTTTTTTTTTTTGAGATGGAGTTTCACTCTTGTTGCCCAGGCTGGAGTGCAGTGGGGCCATCTTGGCTCACTGCAACTTCCACCTTCTGGGTTCAAGCGATTCTCCTGACTCAGTCTCCCAAGTAGCTGGGATTACAGGCATGTGCCACCACGCCTGGCTAATTTTGTATTTTCAGTAGAGACAGGGTTTCTCCATGTTGGTCAGGCTAGTCTCGAACTCCCAATCTCAGGTGATCTGCCCGCCTCAGCCTTCTAAAGTGCTGGGATTACAGCCATGAGCCACCACACCCAGCCCCCAAGTGCTATTTCTATAAAGTGCCAAGGCCCAGAAGCAAAAAGCACACTCAAGCATATCTAAGCAAAAAGCACATCCAGCATATGCAAGAAATTGGACTGAGGATACATTTAGAAGGCAGACAGAAGTGTTACAAACAAGGTATGAAATAAATATTTAATGAGTGAATGAATCCTGCATATGAGGGATGAGACCAACATGGATCAGACTGCTCAGGAAAGGGGTCATGGACTCATAAAATTTTACTGGAACTCTCTGCATGGATATCTACAATTCCGAATTTTCAGCATTGCTTATTTAATTCTTCCACAGCATTTTTGCTTGACTGATTCCTCTACTATTATGATTGGCTGGCTATTAAAACCAGGTGAAAGTAGACAGAAATCTAAGTCAAGCAAATAACAATGAGATACTGAGAAGCAGACAGGTTCAAAGAGACTAAGGAGGCATGATCCATAGGCACTGGTGACTAAATACAGGGGATAAAGGAGAGAAAAGATGATAGGGATTTCTTGTTTGGACAACTTCATGAATAGTGATGCCATTACCTGAGATAGGAAACACGAAAGAAAAAGTTGGTTTGAGGGGAAACAAGCAGAAAGGCTAACAACTGTGGAGACACAACTCAGTTTTGGTGGAGCAAGTATTTCTAGAGCCTAGAGTTTGAAATGCAGTAGGTCAAGACTACTGCTTCCAAACTTGAACTAGAATACTGAAAATTATTTTCTGAGATGATGAAAAGGGTCTATAAATGGATAGTGATGATGGTTGCCCAACACTGGGTGTATGTAATGCCACTGAATTGTACGTAAAAATTGTTAATTTTATTATATATGTTTACCACAATAAAAAAGTTTTAAAGTTATTTATTATAGGTGACACTGTTTGCTCACTGTAAGTCAGTTGGTTTTTTTTTTTTTTTTTTTTTTTTTGTTGATTGGTTTCTTTTCCCCGGTTTTTTTTTTAAATAGCTTTATGGAGATATATATCACATGCCATAAAATTCACCTATTTAAAGCATACAGTTAAATGTTTTTAGTATAGAGTTCTGCACCCCTCATGACAATAAATGTTAGAATATTTTCATTACCCAAAAAGAAACCAGTACCCATTAGCAATCCCCCTTTTCACCCCAGTCCTTCCAGCCTACAGGCCAGGTTTAAGCAAAACTTTTGTGGGAGGCAGGGCGAGTAATATAATTTATTGCAAAGCCACACTTTTCTATGTAAACAAAAGACAAGTGATAACTTTAAGAAAAAAAAAAAACAAAAAACCTCTCTTAGAGCTCTATTTATTTTTCTACCATTAGATCAGTGGTAAAGATAAAATATTACTAGTAAAAACTCCTGTGGACAATTTTCTGCAGTTTAGATTAAAATCATGCAAATCAGTAAGCACAAGCAATTTTTAAATTTTAATTTTGTTTTTGTTATTTTCTACCAATGTCTATGTATTTCCTTTTTTTTTTTTTTGAGACAAAGTCTCACTCTGTAGCGCAGACTGGAGTGCAATGGCACAATCTCAGCTCACTGTGACCTCTGCCTCCCGGTTCAAGTGATTCTCCTGCCTTAGCCTCCTGAGTAGCTGCGACTACAGGCGCCTGCCACCACACCCAGCTAATTTTTGTAATTTTAGTAGAGATGGGGTTTCACAATGTTGGCCAGACTGAGGAACTCCTGACCTCGTGATCCACCCGCCTCAGCCTCCCAAAGTGCTGGGATTACAGACGTGAGCCACTGCACCTGGCCTATGTACTTCTTAACTTTAAAAACCCCAAAGGAACCAAAGAGCACTGTGAAAGATAAAGGGCACAAGTTTAAAAAAAAAAAAAAAGTTATGGAAAGATTCTCTATGGCACATTTTAAGACATGTCTCTACTTTGTAATTCATTAACTTGCTCTTGTTTATAAGTTCCTGTTACTGTACTTATGCCGTTTATGTGTGGTCTAGTGTTGCCAGAACAAAATGCAAACTCTGAGGACAAATACTGTTATATTTTTTTCCCTAGTACCTCCCCCAAGAATATTGAGCAGATAAGCCAAGTTGAAAGATGCTGGGAAAATGAAAACACTTTATGTATTCAAACTCATTTAAATTACAAAGCAAAATGACCTATATATTCAATTACATTAAGGCAAACAATCATCTAACACATTAATAAATATCGAGTACACAAAGAGAATTCTGGAACTGGATCCAAGAGTTCAAACTGTCCCCACCACTAGTAACTATGTGTCCTTGGGTAAGCAACTTAACCTCTTTGTTTCCTTAACCTCTCAATTTCCTCCTTTTGTAAAAGAGGGAAAATAATGTTCAACGTTTAATATTTTCTCTGAGAATTTAATGAAAAGCAGTTAGAACAGTGCTAACTACATGGTAAGCAGATAATAAATGGCCACTGTTATTTCACTTGTTTATGTATTCTTCCCTTAAAATCAAGTTGTTCGTATCTTCCCTTCGGCTTAGCCTTAACTTTGAAAAATGAAATGAACAACTATCTTACTTCCCTTGTTGCTTCTAGTTCTCCATTTTCTACTTCCTGTGCACACGCTTATTAACACATAACACAAGGACACAGCTGACTTTACTAACATGTAATCACTTCATTCTCTAACGCTCTGATTTACAGTTTAAAAACAAGCTTCATATATTTTACCCTCTACAATGCTACGAACTTTCCAAAGCTTTTGAGGTTTTCCTTTATTCTCCAATTTAGAGTATCTCTACCATCACGTCACCCAGTAATTATCACCCAGGTGAGGCAAATTACCTTTGCAAATCTGAGGGTTCAAGATGGTAAGCAGACATCCTCCTTTTCTGAAAACTACCACTCATGCACACCCCATAACAGGGATGGGACCCCATCTCTACCTGAGCTAATTTTATTTTCACATCTAATAATCTAGAATAGGCATAGAGATATGCTTGCACGGAGGACATTTTTAACTTGAAACAATAAGACAGTCATTCTGGATGTCATACATCAAAGCAGTAATGCAGCTCTCAGAAAGAGAGAACTAATAATTCCACTATCTTCCTGAATTTCACTTATTATTAGCTTTAATTTGGTTCTTTGGTGGTATATAAACTTTTATTTATTTATTTATTGAGACAGAGTCTTGCTCTGTTGCCCAGGCTGGACTGCAGTGGCTTGATCTTGGCTCACTGCAACCTCTGCCTCCCAGGTTCAAACGATTCTTGTGCCTCAGCCTCCCAAGTAGCTGGGATTACAGGCATGTGTCACCACATCTGGCTAATTTCTGTATTTTTAGTAGAGATGGGGTTTTGCCACGTTAGTCAGGCTGGTCTCAAACTCCTGACCTCACGTGATCCATCCGCCTCAGCCTCCTAAAGTGCTGGGATTGCAGGCATAAGCCACCGTGCCCAGCCTGTGGTATATAAACTTCCGAAGTCAGACTATCCAGGTTTGTATCCTGCTTTGAGCATCTAGTAACTGTATGGCTATGGACAAGTCACTTAACCTCTGAGTTTGGTTTCTTCATCTATAAAATGGGAATGGCAATGGGGATGATGACGATGATGATGATAACTACCTACTTGATAAGGTTGTTTTAAGAAAATGGGATACTCCATTAAAGCACTTAATGAAATGTTTAAACACATGGTCTTTAAAAACTCATTATTTTATATTTACATATGTAAGATCATTTATATTGTTATTTTTATTTTCTATTTTTGTTATTTTACCTATAACAAGACCTATATATTTTAAGGCCTATTCTTCTATCATCAAATTGGGAGAAAACAGAACTAAATGGGCATATGTCCCTTTTATCTTCTAGGGAGATATTAAAGACGTTGAGGAAAAAGAGAAAAGGCAAGCCAACAGGAGACAGTTTTTTTCTAACTCTAAGGCCCATTCAGATACCAAAAAGGAAAGAGAAAAAATGAATAAAAAACATAGAAGGATCTAAGTGGTATTAAGAAATAATTGGAATCTAGCACTAAGAAACTGTTATTTATTCTGAGAATTCAAAAAATTGAACATTTTACCTTAAGAAGGTTTTTTTTTTTTTTTGAGGTGGGGTCTCGCTATGTCACCCAGCCTGGAGTACAGTGGTGTGATCTCGGCTCATTGCAACCTCTGGCTCCTGGGCTCAAGTGATCCTCTGGCCACAGCCTCTCAAGTAGCTGGGATTACAGGCACTCGCCACCATGCCTGGCTAATTTTTGTATTTTTAGTAGAGATGGGGTTTTGTCATGTTGGCCAGGCTGATCTCAAACTCCTAACCTCAAGTGATCTGCCAGCCTCGGCCTCCCAAAGTGCTGGGATTACAGGAACGACCCCAGCCCCTTAAGAGGCTTCTGAAGCTATGCGTCATTTTTCTGTAGCTAGCACATGGTAAGTAGTCAAAGATTGCTGACTGAAGAAACTTCTTAATTGTGGCTTGAACTAATAAAAGAACAGAGTCAAGCCAGGCAAGGTGGCTCACGCCTACAATCCCAGCACTATGGGAGGCTGAGGCAGGCAGATCACCTGAGGTTGGGAGTTTGAGACCAGCCTGGCCAACATGTAGAAACCCTGTCTCTACTAAAAATACAAAATTAGCCAGGCGTGGTGATGTACGCCTGTAATCCCAGCTACTCGGGAGGCTTAGGCAGGAGAATCGCTTGAACCTGGGATGCGGAGGTTGCAGTGAGTTGAGATCATGTCATCGCACTCTAGCCTGGGCAACAACAGTGAAACTCTGTCTCAAAAACAAAAACAAAACAAAACAAACAAACGAAAAAACAAACCAGAATCAAATGAAAGTAATAAGAAGGTCTCTCTGGATATGTTTTGAAGATCAGATAGCAATAAAGGAATAATACACCTTAAAAGGTCTCAAACATACAAAAAAATTTAATGGACAAGAGTTCTTATCTGCTACTAAAACAAATTTACCACCACATTCTCGATTAGCTGTGCGTATGTGGGAAGAGGAAGGCACAGCAGCCCAGATCATCAAGAAATGGTCTCCATTTGATTTTGAAATAATTTTACTTATTTTTAATTTTTAAATTTTTTATATTTTTTGAGATGGAGTCTTGCTCTGTTGCCTAGGCTGGAGTGCAGTGGTGCGATCTTGGCTCACTGTAACCTCTGTCTCCCAGGTTCAAGCGATTCTCGTGCCTCAGCCTCCCGAGTAGCTGGGACTACAGACAGCCGCCACCACACCTGGCTACTTTTTGTATTTTTAGTAGAGATGCGGTTTCGCTATGTTGTCCAGGCTGGTCTCGAACTCCTGACCTCAAGCGATCCACCCGCTTTAGACTCCCAAAGTGCTGGGATTATAGGCGTAAGCCACCACACCCAGCACATTTTATTATTTTAAAGGTAGAGTTCTCTCATTGCTAACATTTAATTCTGGCACAGTCCATATAAACCAGTTCCACTGAGAGGGGAAATGAGTGATAACGCAAGTTTAGTTGTAGAAGTAGTTTAGAATTATAAATAGGCCATAGATAATCTGTTCATAGAACCAAAAATATATGTAGCATGTAAAATCTAAGAATAAGGCAAAGTGTAACTGTACTGAGAAGGTATGTTTGCAAAACATTTTATTTTTTTTTTTAATTGTTTGAGTCAGGGACTCACTTTGTCCCCCACGCTGGAGTGCAGTGGTGCGACCTCAGCTCACTGCAATCTCCACCTGCCAGGTTCAAGTGATCCTCCTGCCTCAGCATCTCAAGTAGCTGGGACTATAGGCATGAACCACCGCGCCTGGCTAATTTTTGTATTTTATTTTATTTTATTTTTTTGTAGAGGCAGGGTTTCACCATGTTGCCCAGGCTGGTCTCAACTCCTGGGCTCAAGTGATCCAACCGCCTTGGCCTCCCAAAATGCTAGGATTACAGGCATGAGCCACCAGTCCCAGCCTACAAAACAGTTTAAATATAAGTTAACAAACTAATTCTTACCAAAAGCAGCACATTCATCTATCAACAGTAACCTCTTCTTAACAATGCCTTATGATGGCCTACTTTCATTTAAATTACTGCTTTGAACTTAGAAATGCAAGGACTCTATGTACACAGACTGGATGATCTGGATATCCACCCATTTAGACGGGGTGGGGTCCATGTAGAAATGTGTTCTAACACTAAGTAATCAAATTTTCTTTTTTTGAGATGGAGTTTTGCTCTTGTTGCCCATGATGGAGTGAATGGGCGTGATCTCAGCTCACCGCAACCTCCGCCTCCCAGGTTCAAGCAATTCTCCTGCCTTAGCCTCCTGAGTAGCTGGGATTACAGGCATGCACCACCATGTCTGGTTAATTTTGTATTTTTAGTAGAGATGGGGTTTCTCCATGTTGAGGCTGGCCTTGAACTCCTGACCTCAGGTGATCCACCCGCCTTGGCTTCCCAAAGTGCTGGGATTACAGGCATGAGCCACTGCACCCGGCCGCCAAATTTTCTTTTTTAAAAAAGAAGCAGTCTTTCCTTTGATCATCTTTTAAAATGATCAATTGTCACTTTCTTTGAACAGCTCTAAAGTGGGGGGAGAAGGCAGCAGATAACACTTTAAACTCTTGTCATTACACTTTCCAGGTCAGTAAATTATATACTTGTCGCAAGTATCTAGATGGGATGTATCATGAATATATCTAAGAATATCTAGGCCAGGTGCAGTGGCTCATGACTGTAATCCCAGCACTTTGGGAGGCCAAGGCAGGTGGATCACCTGAAGTCAGGAGTTTGACACCAGACCGGCCAACATGGAGAAACTCCATCTCTACCAAAAATACAAAAGTAGCCAGGCATGGTGGCACGTGCCTGTAGTCCCAGCTACTCAGGAGGCTGAGGCATGAAAACGGTTTGAACCCGGGAGGCAGAAGTTACAGCGAGCCAAGATTGTGCCACTGCACTCCAGCCTGGGCAACAGAGCGAGACAGACTCTGTGTCCAAAAAAAAAAAAAAAACCCACAAAGAATATCTTAAAGTACCAAGTGAAAAGTGAAGAAGGAAGTAGGGTAAGAGGGAGAGTAGAGCATGTAAAGAAAAAAAAGTCAGTGAAGATATTTTAAAAATCAGAGTATACTGGTATTTGAATTTATTTCTTCTGTTTTTTTTTTTTCTCACATTATCTCAGAGAAAGATAAAGAATCTTATCTAAAAGCTCAAAATGAAAATAAAAGAAATATTAGCTAAAAGACAGGACAGACTGATTTTAACAACACGTTTCCCGTAAGTCCTAATTAAATGGCACTGGAAAATCTTTCTGTTAAGACAAGGAGAATAAATGGACCTTCAACGGGCTCTTTACAAGCGAAGGCATTTTCGTGACCCAGTGAATAGTCTTGTAAAAGGGAGATTTATAAGGGACTTCCAGGAAGCAAGAGTTCAGTAATTTTCTAACACTGAAGCAAAATAATGGGAACTAGGGTTACCAACTCCAAGACACAACCCCTATTTTGCTAGACTGGCGACAAATATCAAAGTGCTCAGCCGGGGCCACTATCAAGCTAAAGAACATCAAAGCTGACAGATCTACCTCTTCATATCCTAGGGATACTGTTCTAAAGCAGCCCCTGGTTTCCTATCTCCCTATAAGAACTAGAACTGCTTTTGCTAACAACAAGTACTGCACAGTAAATTCCTCTCAAAAGCACGGTTTATCACCCCCACCCTCTTGTGGCTTAATCCTTTAATTCATTTCAATGCCAAAAACTGGGATTTCCTGAGGACTGCCACAGGATGTACGACAAGCAGCAGGGGCCAAGCTTAAAGCTGCTGGCTCAATATAATCAGAAGTTTAAAAGAACGGTTGCTAATGCACAGCCAGAAACAGAGCGCCCTCAATAAAAGGCAGAAAAGAGACCAAGTGCCTGTGAAAGATCAAGGAACTCAGTTTTAACAGGTGCCAACCCACAGGCAGGACAGAAAGTCTTTTGTTTGTTTGTTTTTGAAACCAAGTCCCATTCTGTCGCCCGAGCTGGAGTGCAGTGGCACGATCTCGGCTCACTGCAACCTCCACCTCCCGGGTTCAAGTGATTTTCCTGCCTCAGCCGCCTGAGTAGCTGGGATTACAGGCGTGTGCCACCACGGCCGGCTAATTTTTGTATTTTTAGTAGAAACGGGGTTTCACTATGTTGGCCAGGCTGGTCTCCAACTCTTGATCTCAAGTGATCTGCCCATCTTGGCCTCAGAAAGTCTTAATAAATAGACTATTCTACTGTCCTCTGTTGGGGCCGGAACATATCACAGGCTACTCTGAGACAAAGAGATAAGGAATGTGAACACTGTAGTAATGTATCTACTCACAGATGAAGACAGCTAGCAAATAAACGTAATCTCTGGTAAAGGCTTGGCTTGGATTTAAATGAACAGTTTTAGAGGTAGAAGGCAAGACAATAAGACAATTAGAGTTTCACAAAACAATTAATACTAAACATTTTAACAACTTTATAGTGGGCAGGGCCATTTGTAGGTTATGTACTAAAGAATTTGAGGATTAATAGGATATAAAAATACAAGTAGCCAAAAAAAAAGTAAAACAAAGTAATTATTTTGTTAGTTATATTCCAACTAGCCTTAGGAACCATGACCACAGATCTCTGAATCCTTAGTTCTGTTTTCTTCCTGCACCTAACTGGTCACTGATTCAATCAGCAAGGATCATCAGTTGTTTGGAAGGGAGTGTCAGCATCCCAGGCATTTAGAGTTCCAGAAACAACCAGCAACTTAGCTCTGCTACCAAATGCCTGTCTTACAAGCCAAACATTTCCCTCATTTATATCTTGACTTCTAATTTATTTTCCTTTTTTAATTACCATCAATCAGTAGAGTTGCTTTGGTTCTCTCTGAGGTAAACAAAAGAAAAAAAAGAGTTGTCAAAAAGACAATCTTCTTTTTTTTCTTCTAGAGATAGGGTTTCCCTCTCTCATCCAAGCTGGAATGCAGTGGCGTGATCATTGCTGGGCTTGTGCAATCCCCCCACCTTGGCCTCCCAAGTAGCTATGATTCCAGACATGCACCACTATGCTTGGCTAATTTTTAGAATTTTTTGTAGAGACAGAGTCTCACACTATGTCACCCAGACTGGTCTCAAACTCCTGACCTCAAGTGATCCTACAGCTTCAGCCTCCCAAAATGTTAGGATTACATCCCAAAATGTTAGGATTAACACATCCAGCCTAAAGTTTTCTTTTCAATGCATATTCTAGGGCCTCATCCACCAAGACTCAGTAGTGTGGGTGGAACAAACTAGAATCTGCATTTTTAACAAGCAGCAATGGTTTTGAACTGGGGCCTTACATTAGAAGCATCCGAGGTGTTTTTAAATAATACCATGCCATGGCAGGGAGGCCTCACCTTGAGATATTCAATGGGTTTGCAGAAGGTCTCTAACATTGGCATTTTTTTTTTTTTTTTTTTTTTTTTTTGAGGCAGAGTCTCGCTCTGTTGCCCGGACTGGAGTGCAGTGGCCGGATCTCAGCTCACTGCAAGCTCCGCCTCCTGGGTTTACGCCATTCTCCTGCCTCAGCCTCCCGAGTAGCTGGGACTACAGGCACCCGCCACCTCGCCCGGCTAGTTTTTGTATTTTTAGTAGAGACGGGGTTTCACCGTGTTAGCCAGGATGGTCTCGATCTCCTGACCTCGTGATCCGCCCGTCTCGGCCTCCCAAAGTGCTGGGATTACAGGCTTGAGCCACCGCGCCCGGCCAACATTGGCATTATTTTTTTAAGCTTTCCTATGTGTAAGCAAGGTACGAACCACTGTACTAAAAGTACCTCTGATGCAGGTGGTCCATGGACAAAGTTTGAGAACCAGGGCTTCAAAGAGTTCATGTTAATGAGGTCCTTCTGAACCTCTGACAAAGACTCTCTCCTTTGACCAAACTTGAGTCAGGCTCCTCTTGGAGCCCTTTCTGGTAACGGCTCCTTATCAGAAGGAGACCTTGGGCCTCCTTCTCCATTCTTGTAGAATCTAGTTTGAGCAATAATCCTTCCAAGTTAGATTAGAGAAAATCCCCTATATGACTACCCCTGGTATCTTATCACCCTGACCTACCTTCAACAAGAATGCTGAAGGCAACCGTCCCCCTTACCCTGATGTTTCGTCTGAGTATTTTTCTATCCACTCACTCACACCCTGTTCCCTGGCTGTAAATTCTCACCTGTGCTTATTGGAGTCAGACTGCAGCCCACCCTCTCTCCCCCACTGGAAGACCCCATTACAATGGTCCCTATGCTTATTATCATGGCCCCCTTGAAGGAAGTATGCCTTATTATGTTTCACAAGTGCCAGGAATAATTTTTTCTTTAACACCTCACTCTACTGCCAAAGTAGACAGCAGGGAGATAGATACAAATAAAATATTTAGATAATTAGAAAAACCATAGGTGACAATTAAAAAAAAATCAACTCCTTTTTGGAAAGCTTTCAAATCTGGCAAGCTCTTAGAAGGGTATCAGGCTCTTTTCTTTTCTTTTGAGATGGAGTTTCGCTCTTTTCTCCCAGGCTGCAGTGCAATGGCATGATCTTGGCTCACTGCAATCTCCAACTCCCAGGTTCAAGCCAGTCTCCTGCATCAGCCTCCCAAGTAGCTAGGATTACAGGTATGCACCACCATGTCTGGCTAAATTTTTTTGTATTTTTAGTAGAGACGGGGTTTCGCCATGTTAGTCAGGCTGGTCTCAAATTCCTGACCTCAGGTGATCCACCCGCCTCAGCTTCCCAAGGTGCTGGGATTACAGCGTGAGCCATCGCGCCTGGCGGGGTATTAGGTTCTTACTGAGAGCAGATTCCATCTATTAGGTCACTTGTTTATACATATTAAGTACCTGCTATAAAGTTGGGGAACAGCTAGGATCAAGTCTATCTGATGAAAAATAAAGCCCTCAGACATAATTCTGGGGGGAGAAAAGCAATTCCAATCATGTGAAGGTTTAGAAAGTTAGAATTATTCTTCAACAAACAATAGATGCTGGGCATCCTAATAGCTAGCTTCAAACTAATTCTGAAACAAGACACAAAAGGAGAGAATGCTCTTGTTGCAATAAACTTTTAATAGCCTTTGGATCTGGAAGAAAGAGACAGCAGTGGAGGAAAAAACAGACACACCATGTTGCAAAAGCTCTTGAGTATTCAGAATCGATTTCTGATCCATGGAGAGAAAACCCGGAGGCAAACTGCCCAAAAGGGCTTTCATGTTTTGGGCTGATTACTCACAATTAAACTTTGGAAAATTAGCAGATTTGGAAAATTAGCAAAAATTAGAAACAGATTATAAAATAGTCTATTTTAATAAAATGCTAACTATCTTTATGCAACCTCAGAAGCAGCAGATGCAGTCAGAAAAGCTACATTCTAGTCGGAGACAAGATATTGGGGAAACGTGTTCCATACGTGAGCCCAAACTTCTCCGCCTGTAAACTGGTCATACTGCTTGCTGATTTCAGAAGGCTTAGGCCATTGGTTAAAAGGCCTTTTGTGCTCAATAATGAAGAAGCTACTTCACAAAAGGAAAATCTTTTCTTTTTCTTTGATTGCTGATAATTTACTAGAGTGACAGCATCCACAGAAAAATTTCATTTATACAGAAACTTATTATACAAGAAACCTAAAATATGAGTTTGCTTCAAAAAATTAGCTGGTTTTAAGGAAGCTGAAGGTTTTAGGGGAGTGGGAGTGAGTGAAGGAGGAGGCTGTAGAAGGGAATGGAGGAGGAAACTGAGAAAAGACAAGCTGAACAAAGGAAGAATTTATCTGTAGCTCTGAGACTGGTTCTTCCCAGGACTCTTACCCCTACTACTGGACTGTTTTTTCAAAGGCAGAGAACAACTATTGTTCAACTCTGCATCTCCCACGAGGCATATCTACCACTATGTATAGTAGTTGCTTGATAAATGTTTAACAAATAGTGACACATTTTTTTTTTTTTGAGATGGAGTTTGGCTCTTATTGCCCAGGCTGGAGTGCAGTGGCACATCAGCTCACCGCAACCTCCTGGGTTCAAGCGATTCTCCCGCCTCAGCCTCTTGAGTAGCTGGGATTACAGGCATGCGCCACCACGCCCGGCTAATTATTGTATTTTTAGTAGAGATGGGGTTTCTCCATGTTGGTCAGGCTGGTCTTGAACTCTCGACCTCAGGTGATCCGCCCGCCTTGGCCTCCCAAAGTACTGGGATTACAGGTGTGAGCCATTGCGCCAGGCTAAAACAAGTTTTTTGGTTTTTTTTTCCAAACAACAGCATTCTAGGCAGAAAGTCACAAAACAGGAGGAATCGAGTCTGATTTGCGGCATCAGATAAACTGCTAAACTGTACTGTGGGTAAGAACAAAACTGTGCTTACCAGAAAACTTAATTTTCGTTCCAATGAATTTCTAATAGTGAAATAAATTACTTTAAAGCACGACAAAGAAGAAAGTCAATACCCAAAACTTCCTAGGCTCAGGAAGCATGGTGCTCGATGGGAGAGTTAAAAGCTGTCAGCCCCGAAGACAGGCAGGGAAGTCTCTATGACCCCCACCTGGAAAGGCTGCGTTTTTTCAACACTTCTAACCCTTCTGCATGGGAATCCTGGAAAGTCTTTTTTTTTTTTCTCCCCAAAGAGACAAGGTCTCACTATGTTGCCCAGGCTGGAGTGCAGTGGCCATTTACAGGCGTAATCCCCCTACTGATCAGCAGGGGAAGTTTTAACCTGTTCCATTTCCAATCTGGGCCAATTCACCCCTCCTCAGGCAACCTGGTGGTACTCTACTTTCGGGAGGTCATCATATTGATGGCTGAACTTGGTGCAGACGTGTCTCTGGCAGAGCGTGCTATAGCCCAGGACTCTTGGGCTCAAGCGATCCTCCCGCCTCAGCCTCCTGAGTAGCTGGGACTCCAGGCATGTGCCACCGCACTGTCCTGGAATGTCTTTTTTAAGTATCTCAGTTCTCTTAGTTTTTGACAGTTCCCTGGTATTCTCAAGGTGATCATTTAACACTTCATTAACAAGTCTATTACTGGAATTAATTCAAATGAGCCAAACCTGGTTTTAATTAAACCTCAATCTGCTCAGGGTAGTCTTTTTTCTCCTGTATCAGTAGCTGCCTGCATGGGCCCAGTTCCTTTCAAAACAAAGAAGTATAAAACTCTATAAAGTGTTCTGACGTTATTTAAAAATTTATCTATTAAAATGTACCTATCTAGTTAATTTGGTTCCATAATTTGGTCATTCTGGCTTAACATTCAACTATTCAAGCAACATTACAATAAAGTGCTTGAAGAAGCCACTGATTTTCTGGTATTTCCAATCATGCGTGCATTCATTCAGTCATTCAATAAATTTACTGAAAGGATCCTAGATGTCACACACTAAGCTGGGTGCTATGCATGTTATTATTAACTACACCTTTGGACAGAAATAAAATACATCAAAGCACAGCTCTGGAACATGGAAAAGCAAAATTTTAGTTGATTTGGTCAAACATTTTGCCTTGATTCATATGTAGATATTACAGCTAAATTTCCGTTAGTGGACATGGATTAGTGATGTGTAAAGTAAAAGTCAGAATTTCAAATGTCTAGTGGAATTTACCAGAATTTCCTAGGCCTCATTTTTTCTACTCCCTGGCCTGTGCTAACTCAGTATTCCTACTCCAGGTATAGGCAACCTGGCAGCACAATTCCCATTCATTATTATCTCACCTGGAATCCTAGTAAAGTTGCCTTGCAATATCGGTCAACCCAGTCATATGTCCTGTTCTTCCTTGGGAAAAGGATGGAAACTGGAGGGGAAATGTGGAAAAAGTTGGGAGGAAGGGGAAAGGAATCTCCCCTCATAAAGTCGCATGGAAACTGGATCTCACCTTCCCTTGCATGCTGCAGCTTTTCCGAAGGCTCTGTACTCTCACCAAAGAGCAACATTTCTTCACACAAAAAGATGAAAACATTTAACAATAAGCAACCACGTACTGTCTATGCATGTGTTTAAGCCTTACTTTCAATACCAGGTGCTTAATGTACTCTGGAATCCAACAATAACAAAGTTTTCATGACAAAAGTAACACATTCACTGACATGGTCTGGATGTTTGTCCTCTCCACATCTCAGGATGGAATGTGATCCCCAGCGACGGAGGTGGGGCCTGGTGGGAGGTGTGTGTGTGGATCATGGGGAAGATCCCTCATGAAGGCCTTGCTGCCATTCTTGGGTAATGAGTGAGTTCTCGCTCAGAGTTCTCCCAAGATCTGGTTGTTTAAAAGAGCATGGTACTTCCCCCTTTTATGAGACTCTATCTCAAAAACAACAACAACAACAAAGGCTACAAATTCTTTGACATGCCTCTACTGGGGAGGTGGAATCTAGTTCCCCACCCCTTCAATCTGGGATGGCCTTAGTGACCTGTTTGCTAACAACAGGTCAGAAAAGGTCATGCGGTTTCTGCCAGGTTCTTTGGAATGCTTGCTCTCTGAAGTGTTCTTTCTGGGTACCCAGTCACGATGTTATGAGGAGCCTAAGCCACATGGAAAAGATACATGCATGAAGGTGCTCTGGTCAACAGCCTCAGCTGAGTCTGGCTCCAAGTCACTCCAGCCCAGGTGACGAGTGGAGAAGCCTCCAGGTGATCCCAACCACCAGCCATCTCAGTCTTTCCAGACACTTGAGTCTTCCAGGCCAGCCCCAGACAACGGAGCAAAGACAGGTCATCCCTGCTGTGCCCTGACCGAATTCCTGACCTGTGGCACCTGTGAGCATAATCAGATGGCTGTTGTGTCACACCACTAAGCTTGGGGGGTGGCTAGAGGCAAAAACTAGAAAACGAGTGCTGATCCAAAGTCTATATATAATCACCATGTTTCATTTTCTCACTACCAACACAGCCCAGATTTTATCATTTAGTACAGGTAAGTCATTTATCTGGGGGTAATGTGTCACACAGATCCATGTTCTAGAACAGGGCAAATAAATTATCCAATGTTAACTTTGATGGCTCTTAGCCATTTCTTAGTCACCTAAACCTGTGTGCTGAATCAGTTAAGGTAAGTGTGCCTATGTGAAGTACCTAGAGAAATGATAGCTATATGTATACATATGTGTGTATATATGTCTGTCTCTCAGATTCACACACACTGTTTCCACTAACACCACATCAGAAGGACAGCAGATACAGTTATAGCTGTTATTAACAGGGAGCTACTCACAGGCTCCACAATGTGTTTGCAACATTAATAAGACGACTTCTTCAAGGAATTAATTTGCAAAACTGAAAATGATCACATTTCACTATTTCCAGAAGTCTCTCATTAGAGATAACAAGGATCTAGCACAGATCAGAAAAAATGTTAAGGTAAAATTCTGATTTAAGAAAACAGTCGACTGGGGGCGGTGGCTCACGCCTGTAATCCCAGCACTTTGGGAGGTTGAGGCAGGTGGGTCACCTGAGGTCGGCAGTTTGAGACCAGCCTGATCAACATGGAGAAACTCGGTCTCTACTAAACATACAAAATCAGCCGGGCATGGTGGCACACGCCTGTAATCCCAGCTACTAGGGAAGGCTGAGGCAGGAGAATTGCTTGAACCTGGGAGGCAGAGATTGTGGTGAGCCGAGATCACACCATTGCACTCCAGCCTGAGCAACAAGAGCAAAACTCCGTCTCAAAAAAAAAAAAAGAAAACAGTCAGCTGGGCATGGTGGCTCACACCTGTAATCTCAACACTTTGGAAGGCCAAGGCAGGCAGATTGCTTGAGCCCAGGGGTTTAAGAACAGCCTGGGCAACATGGTGAAACCCTATCTCTACAAAAAATACCAAAAAAATGGCCAGGTGTGATGGCAGACTCCTGTGTTCCCAGCTACTCGGGAGGCTAAAACACGAGAATCATGTGAACCTGGGAAGTGGAGGTTGCCGTGAGCTGAGATCGCACCACTATACTCCAGCCCGGGAGACAGAGCAAGACTCTGTCTCAAAAACAAAAACAAAAACAAACAAACAAACAAAAACAAAAACAAAAACAAAAAAAACCACAAAGAAAACAGTCTTAGACCAATCAAAATCAGACGTGCCACTTTATTCGATGCAAGCCAAATCAATCTTACAATGAAGTATTACATAACTGTAGAGTGGAGAGCTCATGGCTGATAATGTGAAATCTTTTACAAATGCCAAACTGACTTTATAAGCATTAAAAAAGCAACAAGTGAAATTATTGTCTTATACATGCAATGAAAATATTTTTTAAAGTAAAAACAGACACCCAGTTGCTCCCCTTTTAGAATCACTGTTCTGCAGTCAATACTGCCCTCTGGTGTTGCAGAATAAAAGTCAAATGTCAGAAAGTGAACACTGCACTTTATTGTTCACAGTAGCATGTTTAAATCAAGGCATCTAGTTGGGACTACAAATCCCATCAAAGACAAAATAAACAGATTCAGGATGTCATTTATTATCTCCCATATATGAAATTAGAAACTCTTTATAAAGGCATTAAATCAGGAATACTAATTTATGAAAACAGCAGCTCTAAACCATGCTGTTAATGAAACATCACTAACAGTGAATTACATCATCACATAAAATTACGCAATTCAAGAAAACCCCAAAGGCATATTACCTCTGAGTTAAGAGGGTATGTAGGATAGTAAGAGTAAAGCCTCCCATCTATAAACAAGAAAATTCCACAGGAAGTGAGCCAGGGTCATTCTCATGGCATATGTATCAAACACACTAAAAAAGTGTCCATGGAGGCTGGGCACGGTGGCTCATGCCTGTAATCCCAGCACTTTGAGAGGCCGAGGTGGGCGGATTATGAAGTCAGGAGATCGAGACCATCTTGGTTAACACGGTGAAACCCCATCTCTATTAAAATTACAAAACATTAGCCGGGCGAGGTGGCGGGCACCTGTAGTCCCAGCTACTCGGGAGGCTGAGGCAGAAGAACAGCATGAACCCGGAAGGCAGAGCTTGCAGTGAGCCGAGATCGCGCTACTGCACTCCAGCCTGGGTGACAGAGCAAGACTCGGTCTCAACAAAAAAAAAGTGTCCACGGAAACCACACACCAGCCAGCTCTGCCTATCAGTAAACCTGACTATTTATTTTAGGAAAAAAGCCCAAGAAAAACAGCACGTTTGGCTGCTAGGTGGACTTATGCAATGTTTCAAGAAAGACTTACCAAGGCTGGTGCCATCCTGCCCCATGATGCATTTCATGGAGGTGATGATCTGCTCCACCACAGGAGGTGACAATGACGTGGCATACACTGCACTATGAGAATGTGTGCGCAGGTAGTCTATCAGCTCCTGGGAAGTTCACAGAGGCAGATAAATAGAGACAATTCTTGCATTCACTGGCAATGTCAGTGCTTTCCTTCTAAGTTCTAGAGGACTCTCGTTTCAATGGCACTGGAACAGGGACACTAATCTGAGATGCAAGGTCAACCAACATGGTCGAAGCATACTGCTGGCAACAACTGGGTCAGAAACATGGCAAAGTTCTTAGGTTTGGTTTTGTTTTTTAAACATGCAACAACATAGGAAAAAAAATAGTTTTAAAACAATCCCTCTAAATTTGGAGAATGTATCATTTAAAGTTAGAAATATGGCCGGGCATGGTGGCTCATGCCTGTAATCCCAGCACTTTGGGAGGCCAAGGTGGGTGGATCTCCTGAGGTCAGGAGTTCAAGACTGGCCTGAACAACATGGTGAAACCCCATCTCTACTAAAAATACAAAAATCAGCTGTGCATACAGGCGGGCACCTATAATCCCAGCTACTCAGGAGGTTGAGGCAGGAAAATCACTTGAACCCAGGAGGCAGAGGTTGCAGTGAGCTGAGATGGCGCCATTGCACTCCAGCCTGGGGGACAGAGTGAGGCTCCATCTTAAAAAAAAAAAAAAGTTAAAAATAAATGAACAAGGCTGAGTTAAACAGCCTTTGTTTGGATTGCTGATTGGTGTTTGGATTGTTTTCATATAATGATTAAATTCCAAGTATCATAGAAAATGTCATCTGCAGCTCTCTCTGTGCCTGTAAAGCCCATCCTTCCAACCCTAAGTAACAGTTCTCTAACATCAACTTTAAGAGCATTAGAACTTCCTCCAGATATGCAGAAATGTATAAAATGATACAAATGTGAAATAAAATAGAAATTTATAAGGTCTTTCATTAAAATGCCAATGACATCTCACCGAATAAAGTAAAACTCTGTCATTTACAAGGACTTAAAAAAAAATTAATTGTATATCCCTATTCTCTGATATCTTTTAATTTCACCAAATCTTTAAAATGTACGTACAAGAAGCTTATGTACCAGAACAAATTAGGGAGACACAAATTTGGATACAAAACAGTTTTATCTCAAAAACATTAAAAATTGTACTTAAAAAACCAAAAGCACAAATATATTGTACCTAAATGATCTCCCAGAGTATTATTTTTCCATCCTTTGGTTCACAGTCACAAAGCTTACTAAAAAACAACAAACTCTCCAAAGTGAGCCTGGTCTCATTAACAAAAAGGAAAATTTGAGATAAAAAATCTATCAAACCTGGCCGGGCGCAGTGGCTCACGCCTGTAATCCCAGCACTTTGGAAGGCCGAGGCAGGCAGATCACGAGGTCAAGAGATCGAGACCACCCTGGCCAACACGGCGGTGAAACCGTCTCTACTAAAAATACAAAAAATTAGCTGGGCGTGGTGGCACGCGCCTGTAGTCCCAGCTACTTGGGAGGCTGAGGCAGGAGAATCGCTTGATCCTGGGAGGCGGAGGTTGCAGTGAATCAAGATTGTGCCACTGAACTCCGGCCTGGCAATGGAGTGAGGCTTGGTCTCAAAAAAAAAAAAAAAAATGATTAAAAGTCACTGAAAATGAGCTCTCTCTAAAAGACAATCAATTGTTAAATTTTTAACTGAAATAGGGTCTTTTTCTGTTGCCCAGGCTGGAATGCAGTGGTATAAATACGCACGGCTCACTGCACCCTTGATCTCCCAGGCTCAAGCAATCCTCTCATCTCAGCCTGCCCCGTACTTGGGACTACAGGCCTGTGCCACCACACCCAGCTCATTTTTTTACTTTTTTGTAGAGATGAAGTCCCACTATGTTGCCCAGGCTGGTCTTGAACTCCTGGGCTCAAGTAATCCTCCCACTTCAGCCTCTCAAAGTGCTGGGATTACAGGTGTGAGCCACTGTGCCCAGCATAAACATTCTTTAAGACTCCCAATATTGAGTTTTGAAGCAAAATTAAGAACATTTATGAGCACTTCCTCTGTGCCATATACAAACACCTGACACACATACGTTATTTTTTCCCTAACACTGCAGTATTCAAAAATAACAGCTTCCCTGAGATATAAGCCACACACCACAGAATTCACCGTTTTAAAGTACAATTCAGTGGGTTTTAGTATATCCAGAGTTGTGCCACTTTTACTACTAATTTTAGAACATTTCCATAACCCTGAAAGGAAACCTCATACCCAATAGCATTCGCTTTCCATTTCCCCATCCCCTCCGCCTCCGGCAACTACTAATCTACTTTCTGTTTCTATGCTTATTCTAGATATCACATATTTTAAAACATGCAATATGTGACTTTTTGTGACTAACTTTTTTCACTTACCATAATATTTTTAAGGTGCACCCACATTGTAGCATGGACATATATTACTTTTTAAACCCTTACTACAATCTTACAAGCTAGGCATATTTACCTCTATTTTACTGACAAGGAAACTGGGAGGTTAAATGTTTTCCCTGAGGTCTAACAAAGTAAGCACAGAAACATTCAGACCCAGGCCTCTGTCCTTATGGCTGACCACTTCCACCACACCACAGATTCTTACCTACATCAAAATTCACCATATGATTTTTTTCTGACTACAAAGACCCAGAAAAGGCAATTACGTCGTTTAAAAATTGAAAATACAATGCTTTGTAGTACCCCACAGCTGGCACAACTTTTTTCCTTCCTGTCTCCATGTTCACTCATGATAGGTTTGTGTCCAAGAGCAAGGTGACCTGCTATTCCCATGCGCTCCCATGACAACCCCACTGTTTTTGAAACTGTGAGCACAATGCAAACCCAACAGAAGGCTGGGGCGGGCAGGGAGCACCACTGTGTGTTCTTTCACACAAGAGGGTATTCTATATCTCAGATCAGCATGTAGCTTAGAAAGAAGCTCAAATAAGAAAACAACAAACAATGAACAGAACCAGCCTTTAGTTCAGTGAGGAGACATCAGAGTCACTCACTGGTATTAGAGCCTAAACCATAGGCAAATTTGGGGACATCCCAGTTCAGGGCCCCATCTGCTAGGCCTGAGGTACCAAATCTAGTTGCCAGTGATTTTATCTCTAATCGCTCATTCTCACGGCTCGTTTACCTTCTTGCCTCCAATATATCCTCCAGAAGCACCAAAACTCTTTGTGAATGTTCCCATCATAACATCCACATCCTCAGGATCCAGGCCAAAGTAGTCCACCACACCCCGGCCTGTGGGGCCCAAGGCGCCAATGCTGTGAGCCTCATCCAGATACAAGTATGCCTTGTACTTCTTCTTGAGGGCAATCACTTCAGGAAGACGAACAATAGATCCCTCCATGCTGGCAAAACATGAAAAAAATATATATATACGCATGTACACTGAGACTTTTTAAATCAAAATGAGGAGTTTGGCACTTCGTTATTATTGAGTTTACTGCTTTTTTTTTTTTTTTTCTTGAGACAGAGTTTTGCTCCGTTGTCCAAGCTGGAGTGCAGTGGTGTAATCTCGGCTTACTACAATCCCTGACTCCTGGGTTCGAGCGATTCTTGTGCCTCAGCCTCCCAAGTAGCTGGGACTACAGGTGCCTGCCACCACCACGCCCAGCTAATGTTTGTATTTTTAGTAGAGATAGGGTTTCACCATGTTTCCCAGGCTAGTCTCGAACTCCTAGCCTCAAGTGATACACCGCCTTGGCCTCCCAAAGTTCTGGGGGTTACAGGCATAAGCCAACATGCCCGGCTGAGTTTATTGGGTTTTAAATGGTCTAACGACTGTATCTGTGGTTTAAACTGACAAAGTCAGAGGAAGTCATGGTAAGGCAAAAGACTAGGGGAAAGAAAACTGGACTTTAAAAATGAGCACTGGCTGGGCATGGTGGTTCACACCTGTAATCCCAGCACTTTGTAGGGGCTGAGGTAGGCAGATCACTTGAGGTCAGGAGTTCGAGACCAGCCTGGCCAACACAGCGAAACCCCGTCTCCACTAAAAATACAAAAATCAGCTGGCATGATGGCACACACCTGCAATCCCAGCTACTAGGGAGGCTGAGGCAGGAGAACCAGGAGGCGGAGGTTGCAGTGAGCCGAGATCATGCCACTGCACTCCAACCTGGGCGACAGAGCGAGATTCTATCTTAAAAAAAAGCCCACTTTGGGAGGCCGAGACGGGCGGATCACTAGGTCAGGAGATCGAGACCATCCTGGCTAATACGGTGAAACCCTGTCTCTACTAAAAAATACAAAAAACTAGCCAGGCGTGGTGGCGGGCACCTGTAGTCTCAGCTACTCAGGAGGCTGAGGCAGGAGAATGGCGTAAACCCGGGAGGCGGAGCTTGCAGTGAGCTGAGATCCAGCTACTGCACTCCAGCCTGGGCGACAGAGCCAGACTCCGCCTCAAAAAAAAAAAAAAAAAAAAAAAAGCCCACCAAAACCACCAAAAAACAAAAGACAGCACCAAACACAAGCGATCTTAATTCACAACAAAAAGAATTAAGATCACAGCAGATTCTTCTAAAGCTTGTAATTACAGGCAACATGAGACTTTGCACCACATTGCACAGGTAATGAGAATGACACAAAAGAACAAAAAAAATTAGGTGGTAAAAATACGTGCAAAAGCTGTAAATGTTAACCAAAATAAAATATTTCTTTTTAATTTTTATTTATTTTTTATAGAGATAGGCTCTCACTATGTTGCCCAAGCTGGTCTCAAACTCCTAGCCTCAAGCGACCTCCCACTTTGGCCTCCCAAAGTGTTGGGATTACAGGCGTGAGCCACTGCACTCAGCCTAAAACAAAATATTTATTAAAATTAAATGATGTATAATTTGTTTTGACATATTAAAATATATATTCCAACTCTTGCCCTTACGTGTAAGTTCCCTCTACAAACTAGAAAAATAAAAGACCCAGATAGAAAGGGAATTTGGTGACCATGTAGTATAACGGAAAGAATAATGAAGAACCAGACAAAAAGACTTCTGTTCTAACCCTGACTCTGTTTCCAGGTATTTTAGCGATTTATAAACACCGTCTCCTTAGTTTCCAGAGGGGGACAGACAAATGTTGCCTTCAGTTAAAAAATTCTATGACTTCATGGGGCCAAGTCACAAAGGTAAGAATAATAAAGTAGGATTACCTATATATTCCTTCCACAAGGATGAGAATTTTCTTCCAGGGCCTTCGTGTCCGAGGCTGACCATAAACAATGGCATCTTTCAATAGCTTCTCTAGGCTTTGCATATCTACGACACACAAAAAAGAACAGAGTCATACCACATCTTCCTCTTTCCTAACTTTATTCTGGAAATGCAGAGATATATTTCTCATTTGGAAAGTATGCCTCAGATAGCAAAGGACATAATTAGAGTTGGGCAGAAAAAAGCAGAGCAAAATAGGTGAATTATTGCCACCTTGAATTGAAATCCAAAACGTAACAAATGTTCAAAACCATTGAAACTTGACTGAAGGACTGTGGTGGTTGATTCAGTTCGTTAGCTTGCTTATGAAATGACCAGTGTCTCATGTTAAGTACCCTGCCATTAAGTTAGCTTCTCTGTTTATCGAAAAATATAGAATCAAACTGTATCTCTAATCCTAGTGAGTCATTCGGAAATAAATGCGTAAAAAAGAGCGAGACAGTGTGAATAAACCATCACAGATACATATACCTCCTAAAAAAACAAATGCAAGGGGTAAAAAAATTTCAGAGTGTATGCTCCATTTCCTTTCACCTAGGACATACTCAATAAATGCTTGTTAAAGAGCTCTGTTTTGGTACTGGGTTAAAAATACACCTGTCTGGGGCATGTTTAAGTTTGTGTGTTAAGCAAGCCTGACAATTGGTTGAAATTGTTCCATGTTTGACTTCATCAGTTGTCTATTAACAACCAAGTTCTTGTGGCTCTGTTGGTTCTCATGGTGGTTAATGGGCCTGGAAACAACTTGGCTGCTACTGCCATTAATGATGATCACAATTTCCCTGTTAAAGACAAATGCTTTGAAGATCATTGTTGCCACACTACAGATTTCATACTTAAACTACCTGCCCTGAAATGAAGTCCTTAAAAAACACTCCCCAAAATTTAAGCAACATTAAGTCTGGGGAATACTTAATAGGGATGGGAGACATCCTATCATAAAATCTTTCTTTTTTTTTTGAGATGGAATCTCCCTCTGTCATCCAAGCTGGAGTAAAATGGTGTGATCTCGGCTCACTGAAGCTTCCACCTCCAAGGTTCAAGTGATTCGCCTGCCTCAGCCTCCCAAGTAGCTGGGATTACCAGCACCCGCCATCATGCCAGGCTAATTTTTGTATTTTTGTAGAGATGGGGTTTCACCATGTTGGCCAGGTTGGTCTTGAACTCCTGACCTCAGGTGATCCGCCCGCCTCAGCCCCTCAAAGTGCTGGGATTACAGGCATGAGTCACCAAGCCTGGCCCCACCATAAAATCTGATTTTGTATTCTGTATTGCTTGTCACTGGAGGAAGGGGTTATAAAAGCACATGATTTTGCTCTTTGCAGAAAACAATTTTGACAGAAAAAGAAATAAAGTAATAAAAACACAGAACACAAACACAAATAAGATAGCCTACAGTTGTGATTGTGCTTACGCATTCAGTAATTTTTAAGAAAAAAATCTGCATATGACCTAATCAAGATTCAGCACATGTACCCTACAGAAGTAAATTATGTCCTGACTCAAAGCTTCCGTTTTTTTT
>NW_012116265.1:16254666-16272117 GCF_000951035.1 Colobus angolensis palliatus | reverse complement strand
AAAAAAAAAAAACACTAGCCGGGCATGGTGGTGCATGCCTATAGTCCCAGCTACTTGGGATGCTGAAGCAGGAGAATCTTTTGGGCCCAGGAGGTCAAGGATGTGGTGAGTTGTGGTTGTGCTACTGCACTCCAGCCTGGGTGACAGAACGAGACCCTGTCTCAAAAAAAAAATTAATAAAATAATGCAACATAAAGGAAAAGCTAATTCATATAAAGGGCTCTTATACTCAGCAAAAAATAGAAACAATCTGAAAATGGCCAATTTATAAGGAAATACAAACACATTAACTTACAAGTAGGGTTTAAAAAACAGATATAAAAATACAATAAAAATGTAAAAAGTTGCTCTATACCTAATAAGCAATGAAATAAAAACTAACATAATATTTCCTCATTAGATTTGGAAAGATTTAAAATGATTCACTGAGTGAATGGCCAGTGAGTAGGAACAGTCAATCTCTCACACTGTTGAGTAAAATTCATATAGGACGCAAGCATATGTATGTTCATTGTAGCACTATTCACAACAGCAAAGACATAGAATCATCCTAAATGTCCATCAACAGTAAACTGGATTAAAAAAATGTGGGGCCAGGTGCGGTGGCTCATGCCTATAATCCCAGCACTGGGAGGCCAAGGTGGATGGATTGCTTGAGCCTAGGAATTCAAGACCAGCCTGGGCAACATGGTGAAACCCCATCTTTACAAAAAATACAGAAGAAAAAAAAAAAAAAATCCTGGCCAGGCATGGTGGAACACACCTGTAATCCCAGCTATTACGCTGGCTGAGATGGGAGGATCGGTTGAGCTGGGGAATTGGAGGTTGCAGTGAGCTCAGTTCATGCCAACGCATGCCAGCCTGGGTGACAGAGCAAGACTCTGTCTCAAAAAAATATATATATATATACATACACGTACATATACACCATCGAATACTATGTAGCTATAAAAAAGAATGACATAATGTCCTTTGCAGCAAAAAGGATGCAGCTAGTAGCCATTATCCTAAACAAACTAACACAGGAACAGAAAACAAAATACCACATGTTCTCACTTATAAGTGGGAGCTAAACACTGAGTACATACAGACATGAAGAAGGGAACAACAGACACTGGGGCCTACCTGAGGATGAAGCAGGGGAGGAGGAGGGTAAGGTTCGAAAAACTACTTATCAGGTACTATGCTGATTACCTGGGTGACAAAATAATCTGTATACAAACCCCCGAGACATGCAATTTACCTATATAACAATCCTGTACATGTACCCCTGAACCTAAAACAAAAGCGAAAAAAAGAGTTCATATAATGTTTAGAGGCAATTCGGAAAATTATTAAAAATGTATACTCTTTTAACCATGCATTCTGAGACTACTAAAAATTTATCCTAAGGCACTAACCAGATGATTGTACAAAACTGTAAGTGTAGTGCTGTTCCCAGTAGAAAAATTTAGAAACAGCCCTGATGTCCAATTCAGGGAGCAATTAAATAAAGGCACATCCAGGCACTGACTGCCACACTGGCATTTAAGAATGAGGTAGAGTCACATGTAATGGCAAACAACAATCACAGTGTATTGTAAAAAGGGGCCAGGCGTGATGGCTCACACTTGTAGTCCCAGCAGTTTTGGAGGCCAAGGCGGGAGGATCGACTGAAGTCAGTTCAAGACCAGTCTGGCCAACACAGTGAAACTCCGTCGCTACTAAAAATACTAAAAATTAGCCAGGTGTGGTGGCGTGCCCCTGTAATCCAGCTACTCGGGAGGTGGAGGCAGGAGAATCGCTTGAACTCAGGAGGCGGAGGTTGCAGTGAGCCAAGGCTGAGCCACTGCACTCCAGCCTCGGTGACAGAGCGAGCGACTCTTGTCACAAAAGAAAAAAAAAAAAAGAAAGAAAAAAAGAAAGAAAGTAACAGGTTACGTAGGGATATTTAATAAGATCTCATTTCTCACTGTAAAACATTTTAGACAAGACAAAAACAAAAACAAAAGCAAAAATGATGTTATCATCTATGATCCTTCCATCCAGGGGTACACACCTAACATTTTGGTATACATTCTTCCAAACCTGTCTGTGCCTGCATACATTCTGGGAAAAGATGATATTAAACATACAGTTTGGTTATCTTTTCTGCCTATGTGTGTGTTTTAACTATGAAAGTTATATATTTTTATTTTAAATAATCATTTTAATAACACGCAAAGATATTTCCACTTAGGCAGGAAAGGTCTGGCTCAGGGGCACCCTCCTCCGTGCTCCCACAGCATCTATTCATGGCTGGCTGTACTTCAGCACCTGTCCGCTGTATTGTAAACACTGGCTTATCTATTAAGTCTCTTCATTAACCAGTCAGAGACCTTGATTTATTCATCTAAACACCACTAGTCTTATGGCAAGATACACTATAGGCATCGAGTAAATGTATTTGAGTAAGGGATTTGTAAACAACGAAATAGGATGGAAAACTTAATGGTCAAAGAAAAGGATGGTATTATATTTGTACAAGAGGCTTCCTTCAACCTCTAATTTTAAAAGACTGGACCAGAAGAACATTTTAAATGTTGCTACTTTAGCTTCATTTATATTTTCAACTGCTAATATAACTAATGTTAATTCCCACCATGGATCCAAAGAATAATAAACACCAAGGCCAGCAGTGAATTCCGCAGCAAACTCACTGTTGTGTTTGAAGATTCGAATGGTTGCTCCTGACAGTCTGGCTCCTAGAACCAGTGATGCATGGTTCAGTTCATCACTCAGAATCAGGCAACCCTGCAATATCACAGGAACAGAAAGGTAAGAAGCTGGAAGGGAAAGGGTTAGTTACACAAATCACAAAATGCCACACGCACTAGTAGCTGTATCTTATTAAGGAAATCGTGCACAACAGCACAGTGATCAATTTTAAGAAGAGGAAAAAAGTATACGTGATCATTTGTTTTTTGTAAAGACACCTTAAAAGTAGATGCAAAATTCTAGCCTTTTAATTTAATATCTTCACTCCCATGACTGAGGTAAATAGTCAGATATATGGCAACAGGTCTTCATTTATATTTAAAACATGACACATTAGTCTCTAAAACGTTTTGGTTTCTTTATGTAGGAGAATTCCATGTAGTTTTAGTATGATGTTCTGTTCACCTGTGGGAAATGGCAGCTGATGGGGTCATGTCTGTGGAAATGGTTCATTCTCTCACTACTACTCATATTCGGAGTCCAGGGAAGAACCTACTTGGAAGATCCTACTTATTAACCTTTTCCCCACATAACATGGACTGTAGGCTTCCGTTTTATCTTAAAAATCTCCAAACAAGCTTTGCTTTAACACACAAACATCAGTTTCTGCTAAGGCAACAAGGCTGAAGGTCTCGGGTTTTTTTTTTTTGTTTTCACTGCAGTTCTTACTCTTCCGTCTCTCAGGGGGCCCTTCAACCTGTCAGGTCGGAACCCAGAAACAGGTTTTTCTCTGTCAAAAACAGCCTCAAAATATCCAATCAGATGAAAAAGGTGCAGAAAGTATCTAGCATGCTCCCATGAGAATAAAAAGAAGAGAGAAGATACACAGACACACAGTCATCCCTCAGTCTACAGAAGGACTTGGTTCCAGAACTGCCTCACCCCCACATTTATCCAAATCCATACATGCTCATGTCCTGCAGTTAGCCCCGTGGGACCTGCTTATAGGAAAAGTAGGCCCTCCATATACTTGGGGTTTGTGTTCCATGAATACTATGTTTTGTGTGTGTGTGTGAGACGGAGTCTCGCTCTTGTTGCTGAAGTGCAGTGGGTGCGATCTTGGCTCACTGCAACCTTCGCCTCCCAGGTTCAAGCAATTCTCCTGCCTCAGCCTCCCAAGTAGCTGGGATTACAGGTGCCTGCCACCACGCCTGGCTAAGTTTTGTATTTTCAGTACAGATGGGGTTTCACCATGTTGGCCAGCCTGGTCTTGAACTCCTGACCTCAGGTGATCCACCCGCCTCGGCCTCCCAAAGTGCCAAGATTACAGGCGTGAGTCACTGTGCCTGGCTGAATACTGTATTTCTGATCCATATTTGGTTGAAAAAAATCCATGTATAAGTGGACCTGCATAATTCAAACCACGTTGTTCAAGGGTCAACTATATATATATATATATACACATGCTTATTTATTACAGAATATTCTTAAAGGAATCCTTAAGAAACTTGTAACAGTAGTTGTGTTTGAAATTTTTATTAAGCACATAGTATTTATTAAGATAAAAAAGCTACCCTGGTTAAAAATATACAGATTAAAAATGAAGTGGCCAGGCATAGTGGCTCATGCCTGTAATCCTGGCAATTTGGGAGGCCAAGGTGGGTGGATCACCTCAGGTCAGGAGTTCGAGACCAGACTGGCCAACATGGCAAAACCCCATCTCTACTAAAAAAAAAAAAAAAAAAAAAAAAACAAAAAGAAAACCCCCCAAAAATTAGCTGGGCTTGGTGATGGGCACCTGTAATCTCAGCTACTCAAAAGGCTGAGGCAGGATAATTGTTTGAACCCAGGAGGCGGAGGTTTCAGTGAGCCAAAATTGTGCTGCTGCACTCCAATCTGGGTTACAGAGGGAGACTCTGTCTGAAAAAAAAAAAAAGAGGAGGAGGAGCAGGAGGAGAAGACGGAAGATGGGAGGAGAAGAAGGAAGAGGAGGAGAAGGAGGAGAAGAAAAGCAGAGTTGGCAGTATCAATACAGACTCCTGGCTTTCAAATCTTTATGCATGCACACACACACACACACACACACACACACACGTGTATGCATGAGTTAGCATACATACATACATTTTCTAGCTCTAGTCACTGAGAGGTGAGAAGCAGTGACACTCCTGTAGCAATACACACACCTAGTTCCCAGACCTTGGTTTCTAAATACCATTCTCCAATAAAAAGAATCAGGGCTTCTTGGAGAACTGGTTAATTCCAAAACTGGGATAGGGAAAACATAAGATGATCCTGGAGCATTTTATTATGCCAGAAAGTATGAGAATGCTTTAAAAAAAAAAAAAAGTTATTATATAGTCCAAGGACACAGGTACCCACCTGAAGGAGCTCCCAATGGCCAAAACTAAAAGTCAAGCAACAAAAAAGAAGCAATTGTGTTGAATTATAAGCCAAATAATAAAAATATTCGCAAACCCATAATTACATAAATAAATAAGGGAGAAGCAAGAACTCTTCCTTACACAAAAATTCTAATTAGTAAGTATAGAAGGAATGAGAAAAATAGAAAAACCACCATTAGAACACCAAGGTAGTAACTGCCACAGGCAAGATCAGAGACGCCTACTAAAGTTAGTGGGTGAAAGTTTAATCCAAAATGCTATATATAGTCCCAAAGTATCTCTGCCACAATATATGGTGATTACAAAGGGCAAAGCAGTACGTTGGCAGTAGAAAATCCCTGCTGACACCTGAGCCAAGTGATTAAGATTTACATCATCAGTAATATGTACTGAAATCACAGTCTCTCGCATGATTCACTGAGAAGGGTACCACATCCGTGGTAGCTTTCTCAATAATGCACGGGCTCAATCAAACCATAACAATACAGCAGACAGACCCAGATTGGAGACATTCTGCAAATTAAGGCACCAGTACCCTTCAGAAGTATCAAGGTCATGAAAGACAAAGACAGACAGGAACTATCCCAGATTAGAGGAGACCAAGGAGCTACAACAGCTAAAGGCAATGTGGATCCTCACCTGGATCCTGAAGCGGAAAAAGGACTTCAGTGAAAAACCAGTGAAAACCAAATACGTCCTGTACTTTAGTTATAATATTGTATCACAGTTAATTTCTAAGCTGTAAGAAATGGTTCCACTGTTATTCAAGATGTTAACATAAAGGGAAGCTGAATGAATGGTATACAGGAACTCTCTGTTCTCTTTTGTAACTCTTTTTGTAAGTCTAAATTTAAGTTTCAAAAAAAGTGTTAAAATTGAAAAAGCGAAACTGGGGGAGGAAATAAGGAGAGGTCAGATTTCTCTTCAGCAAGTCTTCAAATTCTTTACTTACCACTCTTGGCAATCAACTCTATCTGAAAAGGTATCTTCCCTTCCCTTCCCCTCCACACAAAATTTTATTTTCTCCTCTTTCCAGCTAAATATTTTTCTGGCAAACCTGCAAAAGCAATATGTTCTTTTCTTCTGGCAAAAAGGAACTCTTTTTAGACAGTCTTTTTTAGACAGCCTTATTCACCATTTCAATGTATCAATCTTTTTCCTTTAGAACTTATTCTGAAAAGCTTTATTAAATATTTGGTTCAAAAATAAAATAGATATTCACACTAGCAGTTAACATCTAAGTGCTTAATGTTTCAGGTATGATGTTAAAAGATTTAAAAGCATTATCACTTGTAATCCTCAAAACAAGTCTATGTAATAGACCCTATTATCACTACCATTTCACATATGAGGAAACTCTTGTTCAGGAGTTTAAAATCTTGCTCAAGGTCACAAGCACAGTAACAAAATAATAATAATAATAATTATTATTATTATTATTATTTTGAGATGGAGTCTTGCTCTGTCACCCAGGCTGGAGTGCAGTGGTGCGATCTCTGCTCACCGCAAGCTCCACCTCCCGGGTTCACACCATTCTCCTGCCTCAGCCTCCTGAGCAGCTGGACTACAGGCGCCTGCCACCACGCCCAGCTAATTTTTTGTATTTTCAGTAGAGATGGGGTTTCACCATGTTAGCCAGGATGGTCTTGATCTCCTGACCTCGTGATCTGCCCGCCTCGGCCTCCCAAAGTGAGCCACTGCACCTGGCCACAAAATAATTATTACATAAGACAAGTGTCTGCCTCCAGAACCTATGCTCTTAATCAATATACTGCCCCAACTGCCCCATCCTGCCATTAAACTGAGCAATTAACCACCTCACATGGAAATTCAGTATCAGATTCAAAAGATCATTAAAACTGGGTAAGTTACTGTCTTTAACAGATTAAATGATATTTAATAATATTTCAACTATAGTCTGATTTGAAATATAAATCTTCACGGTTGTATCTTTCAGGTCTGTGTAGAAAACATCTATTTCTAGATAATCCTTTGTTAGAGTCTGTAGGCATACAGAGAGAAGAGCAAGATGAGATGTTCTAATCCTCTAGTGTTAAAAATTCTAACAAAAAAGAATCTCAGGTTTGTACTTCAAAATGCAGGACAGCAACGTATTATAATGTGAAGTCAAAGAGCCATACATGTATGTCTTACAAGGAATTTTGTGTATTTTATCTAAGTTGTTGAATTTATTGGTATGAAGTTGTTCTTAATATTCCCTTATTATCCTTTAATGTCCACAGGACGTGTGGTGATGTCCCCTCTCTCATTCCTGTTACTGGTAATATGAATCTTCTCTCTTCTTATCCTGACCATTCTGGCTAGAGATTTATCAACTGTATTCATTTTCTCAAAGAATCAGCTTTGGTTTCACTAACTTCCCTATTATCTATTTTTTAATTCATTCATTTTTACATTTATCTTCATTATATTCTTTTTTCTGCTTAGTTTGGGTTCAATTTGTTCTTCTTTTCCTAATTTTTTAAGCTACAAGCTTTACTTTTTTCTAATACAGGTTGAATATCCCTTATTCAAAATGCTTGGGATCAGATGTGTTTCAGAGTTCAGATTTTTGTGGATTTTGGATTATTTGCATTATATTTACTGCTTTAGCACCCCTAAGCATTTTCTTTGAGCTGTCATGATGACACTCAAAATATTTATGAGTTTGAAACATTTTAGATTTCAGATTTGGGGATTAGGGATGCTCAACCTGTATAAACATTTAATGCTATACATTTCCATCTGAGCATTGTTTTAGCTTCATCCAACAAATTGTAATAGGTTACATTTCCATTTAGTTCAAAATATTTTTATTCTCCCTTGTTTTCTCTTCTTTGGCCCATGGGTTATTTACAAGTATGTTGTTTAATTTTCAAATAGTCAAAGATTTTCCAGGTATCTTTGTGTTATTAATTTCTCATTTAAATTCCACTGTGATCACAGAACATACTTTGAATAATTTTAATACTTTAAAATTTATTAAAACTGGCTTAATGGCCTAGAATATGGTCTTTGGTAGTAAATGTTTTGCTGTTGTTGAGTGAAGTGTTTCAAGACTCTCAACTAGGTCAACTGGTTGACAGTGTTTTCCAAATGTTCTATATCATTACTGATTTTCTGTTTCATTTTTCTGTCAATTAAGAGAGAGGGGTTAGGGCCGGGCGCAGTGGCTCACACCTGTAATCCCAGCACTTTGGGAGGCCGAGGCAGGCAGATCATGAGGTCAGGAGATTGAGACCATCCTGGCTAACATGGTGAAACTCCGTCTCTACTAAAAATACAAAAAATTAGCCAGGCGTGGTGGCGGGCGCCTGTAGTCCCAGCTACTCGGGCGACTGAGGCAGGAGAATGGCATTAACCCAGGAGGCAGAGCTTGCAGTGAGCTGAAATCGCCACTGCACTCCAGCCCGGGTGACACAGCAAGACTCTGTCTCAAAAAAAAAAAAAAAAAAAAAAGAGAGAGAGATGGGTTAATGTCTGTAATTACAATTTTCTATTTGTCAACTTCTTTTAGTTTCATCAATTTCTGCTTCATGTACTTTGAAGCTCTGTTCATAAACCATTTATGCCAGAGGTTACAATTAATGCAAAATCAGACCTTGGTGATGACCTTGAGCAGTAGGATATAAATAACTCCCACATGCTTAGCGTTCCAATAATGGAACATTAGGCATAAATGGGATAAGCACCTATATATTTAAAATTACATCCTCTTGATGAATTAATTCCTTAATCATTACACAATGTTCCTCTTTATCACCAGAAATAGTTCTTGCTCTGAAATCTTTGTTTATATTAATACAGGCACTTCAAATGTCTTCTGATTACTATTTGCATGCTGTATTTTTTTCTATCCTTTTCCTTTTAACCTGTGTCTTCATATTTAATATAAGTTGCTATTTTGTATTAGGAAACCTACTTAATTTTATCTGACAATCTTTGTCTTCTCCTTGGTATGTATAAACCATTTATATTTAATGTTTATCAATACAGATGGGTTTAAATCTCCTATCTTGCTGTTTGTTTTCTATTTGTCCCACCTGTACTTTACAGACCCATACATTGCATAACTAAAAAGGACTTTAAAGTTAATCTAGCTCAACCACCTCATTTTACAAAAGAAATGTGGAGGATCAGAAAGATTATTTGACATGCTCACAGTCACACAGCTAAGAGTGACCATATAAACAATCAAAAAACAAAAACTCAATTCTCCTGCTTGAGTTAATCCACCACATTTTCAATATACCATTCCTAGATGTCATATTAAACATGAGAATAAATAACCTCAAAGGGCCTTTCAGGATGAGAGCACCAATCTGCTGAGACATAATTTACATTTACATACAAACTGTGCCCTCTCACATGCGCTACCCACTTGGGGATATATATAAAACATATGCATATGTAATACGTATATCATATATAATATATTATGTATATCACATATATGTATATTATATATCATATATAATATGTTTATTATACGTATATATAAATATATAAACACAGGCTGGTCTCAAACTCCTGACCTCAGTTGATCCGCCCACCTCAGCCTCCCAAAGCACTGGGATGACAGGTGTGAGCCACCGCGCCCAGCCACAAATTGTTTTTCATTTAAAAAATAAAATAGAGATGAGGTCTCACTATGTTGCCCAGGCTTGCCAATGTGGTGAAACGCCACCTCTGCTAAAAATACAAAAAATTAGCCAGGCGTGATGGCACACACCTGTAGTCCCAGCTACTTGGGAGGCTGAGGCAGGAGAATCACTTGAACATGACAGACTGAGGTTGCAGTGAGCTGAGATGGCGCCACTGCACTCCAGCCTGGGCGAAAAAAGAAGACTCTATCTCAAAAAAAAAAAAAAGAAAGCAAGAAAAACAATTTGTGGTAGAGATATCTTTGGCTCAACTATGTTTAGTCTAAAGTTTACAACAGCTTTTAGCTCACTCTGAATGCTTTTCAAAACAAAAGAAGATACACATGAGGGAGTTTTCATAAATGACAAAGTGTCTTACTTTGCCAACAAGAGCAGGAATGTTCATTGAATTCGTTGCAAATCCCATGCCATACGCCATAGCAGCTTCTACTCCTAAGAACCTTGCTACAAGCTCCTCTAGTTCTTCATGCTTGTCCAGGTTTCCTGTGTGAAGAAGTTAAGAAAGTCAGTATCACAAAATCCTGAATTTAAGAATTACTCATCACTTTATTAAAAGAAATCATAGTGTATGTGTTGTGTCCTTTTCAGACTAAGATCTATGAAGGAGTCAATATTATGAAGAGTAATATTCTTCATAATATTGTGAAGAGTAATATGCACTCATAAAGAACACAATAGTTGAATAAAATCTGATTCAGCACCTGCAGTGGAATTTCCCCAAAGGGGGTTGCCAATAATTTCTCCCATTCCTGTTTGTGCATACTAGTTCCAGGTTCAGGCCTTAGGAGGCCTGGCAAAATCTGCTTTTATACTTTTGAAGTCAGCTGCTACATAAAACAATCTAACTGGCCTGTTGCAAAAACAGAACATGGGCGGGGGGTGGGAACTGGAGGATAAGAGACTATGGAAGGAGGAGAGAAAGACGTAAGGAGAGGGGGAGACAGAGAGAGAAAGAGAAACAGAGAGATGCCCAGCCAGCCTTTAGCCCTTCCTGCCACCCAGCTGAGGTGTCAAACATGTGAGTTAAGATATCTTGGATACTCTGTACACAGCCATAACTGCCTACCCAATACCACATGGAGCTAAGATAACATCAAGCCCTCCCTAAATTGCAGAATCATGAGCAAATAAATCTGTTGCTGTTTTAAACCACTAAGTTTTGAGATGGCTTTTATACAGCAAGAGACAGGTAAAAACGTTTCTTCCCGGCAGGGTGCAGTGGCTCATGCCTGCAATTCCAGCACTTTGGGAGGTCGAGGAGGGCGGATTGCCTAAGGTCAGGAGTTCAAGACCAGCCTGGTCAACATGGTGAAACCTTCACTCTACTCAAAATACAAAAATTAGCTGGGCGTGGTGCTGGTGCCTGTAATCCCAGCTACTCGGGGGCTGAGGCAGGAGCATCACTTGAACCTGGGAGGCAGAGGCTGCGGTGAGCTGACATCATGCCACTGCACTCCAGCCTAGGCAAAAGAGTGAGATGCTGACTCAAAAAAAAAAGTTTCTTCCCTCACTGTGAACTGACTGGTAAATTTGTACTGCAATTTTATATTGGTATTCAAATCTTTAAGGACTAAATGACATTACAGAGAGAAAAGATGCTGGGAAAGAAGACTGCTAAACTTGGATGCTATGTGTCCTTACGGCTTGCTTAATCAAAGCCCTTAGGAAGTCTCTGGTCTAAATACTTCTAAATAGCAGTAATAATTTGCCCTATCTACCTAATGACATTGTTGTGAGGATCAAAAGAGATAATATGTTTGAGCTTTTTTTTTTTTCTTTTTTTTGAGACAGAGTCTCGCTCTGTTGCCCAGGCTGGAGTGCAGTGGTGCAATCTCAGCTCACTGCAATCTCTGCCTCCTGGGTTCAAGCGATTCTCCTGCCTCAGCCTCCCAAGTAGCTGGGATTACAGATGCATGCCACCATGCCCGGCTATTTTGTATTTTTAGTAGAGGCAGGGTTTCACCATGTTGGCCAGGCTGGTCTCAAACTCCTGACCTCAAGAGATCCACCCACCTCAGCCTCCCAAAGTGTTGGGATTACAGGCTTGAGCCACCGCACCCAGCCGAGTACTTTATAAAATATAAAATGCCATAAAGGTATAAGGTATCCTTACTATATGTCATCACTGCACAATGCTCCTTTAACCACAGGATTAGATCAAAAGGCTTGTCATTTCTGGAGTGCCAGTTAGCAACTCTGTTTTAAAGATAGGGGGAAATAAAAATGTTCTATTCCCATCTTCCTTTTGAAAATCGTCACAAAACAGCTGGATAACCAAGAAACAAAAGCAAAAGGCTCAATTTTTTATTAATTAGTGGACATCTATAATTCTGAACACAATTAATGAAAATGGAAAATATATAGAAGGATAGCATTATGGGTTCAACTGTGTCTCACCAGAAAGATATTTTGAAGTCCTCATTCCCAGAAGAATGTGACCTTCTTTGGAAACTGGGACATTCCAGCGGTAATCAAATTAAAATGAGGCCATTGGGGGATGCTAATGTCTTTATAGAAACGGGAAATTTGGACACAGAGATAGACATGCACAGAAGGAACACAGAAGAAGACAATGCTGTTTTTTTGTTTTTTTTCTTGAGACAGTCTCACTCTGTTGCCCAGGTGGAGCGCAGCGGTGTGATCTCGGCTCATTGCAACCTCTGCCTCACAGGTTCAAGTGATTCTCGTGCCTCAGCCTCCCGAGTAGCTGGAATTACAGGTGTGCACCTTCCATCATGCCCGGCTAATGTTTGTATGTTTAGTAAAGACAGGGTTTCACCACGTTGGCTAGGCTGGTCTTGAACTCCTGACCTCAAGTGATCTGCCCGCCTCGGCCGCCCAAAGTGCTGGGATGACAGGCATGAGCCACTGTGCCCAACCAGAAGATGACAATGTTTGACACACAGGAAGACAGCCATGTGGTGGGGTGATGCACTATAAGCCAGGGAACATCATCGATTGCTGGCAACACCAGAAGCTAGGAAGGATTCTCCAGAGCATCAGAGAGCATGGCCCTGCTGACACCCTAGACCCCAAACCTATAAACCACAGAATTATGAGACAAGACTTTTTTTTGTTTTAAGTCACTCTGTTTCTGATATTTTGTTACAGCAGCCACAGGAAACTAATATAACTGGAAAATGACAGAGTTAGAAGGAGGTCATATCTATGCTCTTATAGAGTCGAATTCTTTGAAAACCAAGTAAATTCACTGTATGGAACCCTAGAGAAGTTTAAAAACTGGAGGGAACAGGCAGCAAAGTAAGCAAGGGTTAAAGTTGGGCTACATACAAGATGACTGGAAGACGATATAAAAATGAGCAGGAACCCTCACGCATTGACGGAGAGATTGTAAAACAGTGCGGTCTCTTTGGAAAACAGTTTAGCAATTCCTCAAAAAGTCAAACACAGAGTTACCATACGACCTAGCAATTCCGCTAGTAAGCATAAACCCAAGAGAAACAAACATACATCATACAAAAACTTGTACACCCACGTTCACAGCAGCACTGTTGACAATAGCCAAAAAGCAGAAACAACCCAAATGACCATCAAGTGATAAGTGGATAAACAAGATGTGGCACCCTCACACAAAGGATTATTATTCAGTCATGGAAAAGAATGGAGTGCTGTTAGATGGTACAACATGGATGAATTTGAAAATACTGTGCTAGTGAAGGAAGTCAGACAGAAAAGACCAAATGTTATAGAATTCCTTTTATATTTAATGTCCAAAATAGGCAAATCTATAAAGACAAAAAGTAGTCTACTGGTTGCCAAGGACTTGTAGGGGGAAGGGAAACAGCATCCAATGAATGCTACTGAGTATAGGGTTTCTTTTAGGAGGAATGAAAATATTTAAAATTAGATGGTGGGGCCAGGCATGGTGACTCACACTTATAATCCCAGTGCTTTGGAAGGCTGAGTTAGGAGAATCACCTGAGGCCAGGATTTCAAGAATACCCTGGGGAACACAGCCTCTTGAAAGAGATCCCCAGCTCTACAAAAATTACATTTAAAAAGTCAGCTGGGCATGGTGGCCTGCACCTATAGTCCTAACTACTTAGGAGGCTGAGGTGGGAGGATGGCTGGGGTACAGAAGTTTGAGGCTGATGTGAGCTATGATTGCACCACTGCACTCCAGCCTGGGCAACAGAGATCCTGCATCTATCTATCTATAAATCCATGTATCTATCTATTCAAATAAATAGATATAAAAATCTGCACAACTTTATTTTTCCTTTTTCCTTTCTTCATTTTGTTTTAAATTTCCTGAGTTGACAGAGTTGCTGTGGAATACTAAATAAGGATGCCAATTCTTTGTTACTCTTCCCATTTGGAGGTGGAGGAGGGCAATCCCCACAACCCTTGAATCTGGGCTGACCTTAGTGACACTTTGACCAACAGGAAGAGGCACAGCGATATTCTGGACCTGTACAGCTAGTGCCTAAAAAGCCTTCCAGCTTTCAACTAGGTCTCCTTGTTTTTGTTTTTTTGACACAATGTCTCACTCTGTCACAGGCTAGGGTGCAGTGGTGGCACGATCACAGCTCACTGCAGCCTCAAACTCCTTGGCTCAAGGGATGCTCCAGCCTCAGCCTCCTGAGTGGCTAGGATCACAGGCGTGGGCCACTATGTTCAGCTACTTTATCTTTATTTTTTGTAGAGACCAGGTCTCACCATGTTGCTCAGACTGGTCTCCGACTCCTGGCCTCAGCTGATCTTCCTATCTTGGCCTCACAAAGTGCTGGGATTACAGGCATGAGCCTCCGCGCCTGGCCTCAGTCAGGTATCTTTGTATGCTTGCTCTAGAGGCCTGCTGCCATGCATGATGAACAACTCTCCAAGACCACCATGGTATGAAGAAGCCTAAGTAAGAAACATGGAGAGGCCACACAGAGCTCCAGCCACCCCAGCCTAGGTGAAACAAGTGAATGAAGAAGGCTTCATATGTCTCCAGCCATACAGCCACCACTGAGTGAACCGTGAGAGGAACCTTGGGTAAGAACCACCCAACTATGCTTGCCAATCCCTAGAACCCTGAGAAACAACTAACAATGAACTGTTCTTTTAATCTACTGTGCTTAGGGATATTCACAGTAATAGGTATTTGGAAAGTTTTCGTAACTTCTAGGGTTATCAGTTCTCTGAAACAAATTAGAAAAATCTGAAATCTTCCTCTGAAGTAAAATAAACTGAATCTCTTTATATAAAGCTATTACTCTTCTATATTTTATAAATTTAAAACAATAATAAAAAGAGTTCATATTTATTGTCTACTATGTTCCAAGTGCTCTACATGGATTAGCTTATGTAAGTCTTAAAAGAGCTCTATAAGGCAGCAATTATTATTAGCCCCAATTTACCAGTATGAAAGCAGATTAACTCTCATATGCCCAGCATCCTAATAAGTGGCACTCTTAACCACTAACATTTGCAAAAGCCAATGAAATCAACATCAAAGTTATAAATGAAACAAACAGTGGCAGGACTTTTCGAGGGACAATCTATATGTATAACACACTGGGAAAGATAAACACATCTCAAAATGTGTTGAAAGCATTAAAATCATCCATCACACTTCAGAAAAACAAAGCTTTCTTCACCTTATCTAAATGACATGACAAAGTGTAGATACTTAATACTTTAGGTCAATATCACTATTATTTGTCCCTGACTAAAACAAGGTCAAAAAACAGCAGCTGGCCAAATATAGCTTTCACTTACCAATTTCCTGCCGAGTACTGCACACTCCAACTCCATATTCCTCTAGGATTTTGGCGGCTGCTTCTTGACATGATCCAGTATTCCGTGCAAATCCAAGATAGTTATAGGAACCCATGTTTATAACACCTTTTATTATATTCCCTGTATACCTGTGTATCAACAGCATAAAACAATGAAACTCATGAGCAAAAAAGTACTTAAATGTAATAGCAAACCCACTGGTAACACAAAAGGAAGCAGAGAGAACAAAGTCTATACAAAAAAATCTCAAACACACTACCAATTATGGGAATGGAAGTTAAAATAACCAATTTTCATTTATTAATAGTGATAAAGATTTTAATACTAATGATATCCAGTGTTGGCCAGGACAGTCACTTATCTTACAGGACACTGTACATAAGAATATCAGGTTTTTTCTTGTTCGTTCTTTGGAGGGCAGTTTGGTAGTACTTATCCATTCAAAGATATACATACTCTGGCTCAGTAACTCCTGTACATGAGCATATATACACATGAGGATCCTTTGAGAGTCACTGCACAATCTGCCACATCCATTCCCCAGGTACAGGGACCAGTGACATTTCATACAATGGAAGCTGAGGCAGCCTGGGCCCCTAACTAAGGACAAAATGGTTCAGGGGCCCCACCGACCGAGGATGAACATGAAGTATGGACAAGGATAAACTGTCACTGTTTTAATTCCCTGAGATTCTGAGATTATTAATACAGCCCAACCTGTCGCACCATGGCACATCTATACTGCAAAATACGATGTAGTCATTACAAATAGTAAACATGCTGTGAATATACACATGAGAAGGGGTGTCACCAATATGTGACCAAGCTAAGAAGGCAAGGTATAGGCCAGGCACAGTGGCTCACGCCTGTAATCCTAGCACTTTGGGAGGCCGAGGCGGGCAGATCATGAGGTCAGGAGATTGAGACCATCCTGGCTAACATGGGGAAACCCTGTCTCTACTAAAAAAACACAAAAAATTAGCCGGGCGTGGTGATGGGTGCCTGTAGTCCCAGCTAGTCGGGAGGCTGAGGCAGGAGAATGGCATGAACCCAGGAGGCAGAGCTTGCAGTGAGCCGAGATGGCGCCACTGCACTCCAGCCTGGGCGACAGAGCGAGACTCTGTCTCAAAAAAAAAAAAAAAAGGCAAGCTGTAAAATAAATTTTTGTTTTTTGACATAGAGTGTCACTCTATCCCCACAGAAAAGATCTTGAGAAACAATACAAAAAACAATAGAAAATAAAGTGATAGCAACAGTTACCTCTGGGGAGTGGAGGAGGATCTGCAAGGGGGTGGACATGCAGAGGAAATGGGGTTAGCTGTCATGGGAACTAACAGTTTATCTGTATTATTTATCTTTTTTTTATAATGGCAATTCAATCATGTAATACTTGTGTAATCTAAACAATACAATGTTAAGGCCAGACACAGTGCCTCACACCTGTAATCCCAGCACTTTGGGAGGCCAAGGTGGACAGATCACTTGAGGCCAGGAGTTCGAGACCAGCCTGGCCAACATGGTGAAACCTCATTTCTACTAAAAATACAAAAAGTAGCTGAGCATGGTGGTGCATCTCTGTAGTCCCGGCTACTAGGGAGGCTGAGGTGGAAGAATCACTTGAACTTGGGAGGTAGAGGTTGCAGTGTGCTGAGATTGTGACACTGCACTCTAGCCTGTGCAACAAAGTGAGACTCTGACTCAAACAAATAAACAAACAAACCAATACAATGTTAAAAATACAAAAAGTTTTCCAAACCATTCAATCCATTTAAGTAACACTCCACATATCATCCTTAATCATTTGAAAAATCAAAATATCCAGAAATAAATTCAGATACTTAATTCTGATAAGTGGCATAATGGAAAGGAGAGCTTTTCTTCCTTTTTTTTTTTTTTTAAAAAAAAAAAAGACCAAAAATAAAACAATAGTAAAAGACATTCCACACAAATGGAAGCCA
>NW_012116265.1:16244284-16254616 GCF_000951035.1 Colobus angolensis palliatus | reverse complement strand
AAAAAAAAAAAGACCAAAAATAAAACAGACTAAACTTTTGTACACTATTTATTATCAATAGGAGTTATTTTTAAAAATAAATAAGCCAGGAAAGGCGTGGTGGCTCACACCTGTAATCCCAGCACTTTGGGAGGCTGAGGGGAACGGATCACTTGAGGTCAGGCGTTCAAGACCAGCCTCGCCAACATAGTGAAACCCCATCTCTACTAAAAAAATACAAAAATGAGCCAGGTGTGGTGGTGTGTGCCTGTAGTCCCAGCTACTCGGGAGGCTGAGGCATGAGAATTGCTTGAACCTGGGAGGCAGAGGTTGCAGTGAGGTGAGATCACACCACTGTACTCCAGCCTGGGTGACAGAGCAAAACTATGTCTCAAAACATACATACATACATACATACATACATAAGCCAAATTTTGTTCTGAACTATAACCCAACACAGTATCAAACGTAACAGAAAGATGTATCTTTAAAAGCTCAACAATGAAGAATAAGGACACCAATCGTACTGTATCCTCAGCTGCTATTCCTATTTTGAGAGAATATTCAATTTACAATAAACATATTTTCTCAAATGAAGAAACCCTTTTGTAGTTGTTGTCAAGAAATAATTTCCCAACCAAGACTCACTTGAAGGACCAGTTATAATCATGAGACTGTCTCTCCATGATGTCCACCCTGGCTCCAGGCACACTACAGATTGGCCGATTCCAGTTGTCTCTTATTCTCATGTACAGGTTTCTTGTATAAAAGTTTTCAAAATCTTGATACAATGACACAAAGTCCTGCCAAGAAATGGTGACATACCATAAATTTACCTGAGTTACTTTATAAAAAATTTTTAACAGATGACATGACTTTTTATTTCTGTAAATTTATGGGGCACAAGAGCAATTTCATTATATTCAAGATTGTGTAATGGACAAGTCAGGGCTTTTAGAGTATCAATCATTCAAATAACACACATGGTACCCATTAAGTAATTTCTCATCATCCACCCTCACTCCCTCACCCTTCCAAGTCTCCACTGTCTATCATTCCACTGAGTTACTTTAAAAACAATCTTTACAACTTCCATTTTCATACTGTAAGAGCACCTGAGAATGACAGGCCACTTATATTTAATTAACTACTAAATCAGGACAGGCTTGGTGGCTCACACCTGTAATCCCAGGACTTTAGAAAGCCAATGCAGGAGGATTGCTTGAGCCCTGGAGTTCGGGACAAGCCTGGGCAACATAGTAAGACCCTGTCTCAACAAAAGCATTTCAAAAATTAGCCAGGTGCAGTGCACCTGTAGTCCCAGCTACTCGAGAGGCTGAGGCAGGAGGATCCCTTGAGCCCAGCAGGTTGGGGCTGCAGTGAGCTATGATGGCACCTCTGTACTACAGGCTGGATAACAGAGACTTGATCTCAAAACAAAAACAACAACAACAGAAACCCTGATGTATCAGGAAAACATCTAGAAAGGCATCAACTCTCTATGTTTACTTTAACACAACTCTTATCAGATAAAAGTCACTTAACTTTGATAGTTGACATACATTACATGGTTTCAAATAACTGACTTCATGAATGTAGAGCAAACGAATGTAAATTAACAAAGTAGTCCTCATAAAAATACGTTGTAGTTGTACCATTTTGTCATTAAATGGTTTCCCTTCCTAACAATCTCAAAAAGACTGCTCCTCCCTCCCCACAAGCCTCCCCCCACATTAAAAGATTAGGAGAAATGCCCTAAAAACCACTATAATTCCAATTTCAACCAAGAAAAATAATTCCAAAATTAAGATTCCATCCTTTGCATATTGTCAAGGATCAAAAGGAAACAAATCCAAAGAGAAAATAATAAACAAGAAACACTATAAAATACGATATAGGGACCAGGTGTGGTGGCTCACGCCTGTAATCCCAGCACTTTGGGAGGCTGAGGCAGGTGGGCGGGTGGATCACTTGAAGTCTAAGGAGTTCAAGACCAGCCTGGCCAACATGGCGAAACCCCGTCTACACTAAAAATACAAAAATTAGCTGGGCATGGTGGCGTGGGCCTGTAATTCCAAATACTCGGGAGGCTTGAGGCAGGAGAATCGCTTGAACCCGGGAGGCGGAAGTTGCAGTGGGCCGTGGTCACTGCACTCTAGCCTGGACAACAGAGTGAGACTCCATCTCAAAAAAAAAAAAAAAAAAAAAGGTTATAGGAAGCCACCCACCTTAGGTTCTTTTCCCTTTAGAAAGGAATTTTTTTAAAAAGAAAGAAAGAAAAAAAAAAAAAAAGGCCAGGTACAATGGTTCATGCCTGTAATTCCAACACTTGGGGAAGCTAAGGTGGAAGGATCGCTTGTGGCCTGGATCTGAAGTGACAGTGAGCTGTGACTATACCACTGCACTCCAGTCTGTGCAACAGAACGAGAGCCTGTCTCAAAAAGAAAAGAAGGCAGGACACAGTGGCTCACGCCTATAATCCCAACACTTGGGAGGCTAAGGCAGGAGGATCACTTGAGTCCAAGAGTTCAAGAACAGCCTGGGCAACATAGTGGGACCCTGTCTCTACAAAAAAAATTTTAAAAAGAAAGAAAAGAAAATACATTCCCAAAATGAATTCCTATGCTCAGGAACTTAAAGGCTCTGAGAGATTAAGTTGTACTAAAACTTAAGTCTGTGAAAAATCAAGTCACAGTGGAGCAGAAATGCTATGCCTGGTATGGTATGACCACTACTCAGAACATATGCGACCAGACCACACGAGATCTACTTAAACTCTAGAATGTAAAGGGGAAACCAAACAAGAAAATGAAACTACAGTTTTACTATATCAGCCAACTACTGAGTTGACAGCCATCAGATCTAGGCTTGGTGCCAATATAAATTAACCTGTTAACTAAATTAGTCAAAAACATTGAAAAAGCTTAAGTCTTATTCTGTAAAAGATTTTCATTGCTAAAGGCGGCTACATATAACTCTAAAATTAACAACTTTCTATGACACCAGACTCTCAAGTGCGTACTAAATGAGCCTCCCAGTAGATAAATCTTATAAATAAGGCTGAGCAAAGTCAGAAGCTACTCTAAGAATCTGCAGTACCTGATACCATCTCTCTCTCTTTTTTTTTTTTTTTTTTTGAGGCAGAGTTTCGCTCTTGTTGCCCAGGCTGGAGTGTAATGGTGGGATCTCAGCTCACAGCAACCTCTGCCTCCCAGGTTCAAGCTATTCTCCTGCCTCAGCTTCCTGAGAAGCTGGGATTACAGGCACCCGCCACTACGCCCAGCTAATTTTTTGTATTTTTAGTAAAGACGGGGTTTCACTATGTTGGCTAGGATGCTCTCAAACTCCTGACCTCAGGCGATCTACCCACCTCAGCCTCCCAAAGTGCTGGGATTACAGGTGTGAGCCACTGCGCCCAGCTGCCATCTCTCATACAACTGGTTCTAATAGTTAATTTTCCTCAGGACAGAAAATATCCATAAATAACATGTCTATCACAATTGGAAATTTTTCATTTAAATGGTATGTCTGTTTTGATAGCCTTCCAACAAGTATACTAGTTGAATTAAAATAGGAATAGAGATATCCAATTCTAATTAAAACTTTTTATTTGGCTGTTTTTACGCATGCATTTATTTCCCAAAGGAAAAAAAACAAAAAGTAGTATTCAATCCTTTTCATTCACATCAAAAAGGGTAACAGTACTAATCCTTCTAACGAAGGAAATGACAGTACTGATTATCTCATCTCTCTTTTTTTTTTTTGAGACAGAGTCGCTCTCTGTCACCCAGGCTGGAGTGCAATGGTGTGATCTTGGCTCACTGCAACCTCCGCCTCCTGGGTTCAAGTGATTCTCCTGTCTCAGTCTCCCAAGTAGCTGAGATTACAAGTTCCCACCACCACACCCGGCTAATTTTTGTATTTCTTAGTAGAGATAGGGCTTCACCATGTCGGTCAGGCTGGTCTTGAACTCCTGACCTCAAAGAATCTGCCTGCCTCAGCCTCCCAAAGTGCTGGGATTACAGGCGTGAGCCACAGCGTGTGGCTGATCTCATTTCTTTATAACCTTTCTAAACACTGCACATTAATGTTCGAAGTATTAACTCCAATATTAAGAGAAATATTTCCTTACAGACAAATTTCTATTTAGCAACAAAAGCAGTATTTTTTTGTTTTTACTTTACAAAACAAAAATCTTAGAGTCTGCTCCAAATGCCAGAGGGGTTATCAAACCCCAAGATAGAGAAAAGGCTGCAGGACTGAATGAAGTAGAGCTCAAGGCTAAACAAAGAAAACCAGAGGCACAGTTGTCTGGGGTTAGGAAGGAAGCAATGGGTTCCAATCTCCTGAACAAAGAATTGTGCCTGTCATGGTCACGCATTTCCATCTCTCCTTAACAAATGATTTAAGTCACATTAGCACAGGGTAAAGGAGGAGAAGCTGTCACAATGAGGGATGTCAGAGACCAAAAGCAGGTGGCATAGAATGGTAGGAGAGAGGGACTCACAGCCGAAGTCTCCACTCCCCTTTACTCCTTAGCTAAGCTCCAGGGTGGTAGCTCTGATCTCAGTCAGTAGGTTCAGCAGAAAGATCTGATGGGCATGGCTGGGCGCAGTGGCTCATGCTGTAATCCCAGCACTTTGGGAGGCCAAGGCAGATGGATCGCTTGAGCCTAGGAGTTTGAGACCAGCCTGGGCAATGTAGCGAAACTCTGTCACTACAAAAAATACAAAAATTAGCCAGGTGTGGTGGCACGTGCCTGTAGTCCCAGCAACTCAGGAGGCTGAGGTGGACGGATCACTTGAGCTCAGGAGGTTGGGGTTGTAGTGAGCCAAGATCGGATCACTGCACTTTAGCCTGGGTAACAGAGTGAAAAGCTGTCTCAATAATTAATTAATTAATTAATTAATTTAAGAAAAGATGCAAAGGGCAGCAAACCAAACTCCCCGCACCTTAGCCATGAGAAAAAGGAGGGGAGGGGTCACTACTTGCAGTTCCAGTTCTAGGCAATGGGAGTGTATTTCCAAAAATATCAGGTTAACTTCAAATATTCTAAGACCACAGTTAAACTGGGGGAGGAGGGACAGGTATCTTTTCATTTATTCATTCAAATATATTTTAGTGAGTACTTGATACATACCGGATTCTATGCTAGACTTTCAGGATATATTAAAGAATAAGACAGTTCTCTCCGCAGAGTAATACCCCCACGATTCCAACCCTCATTCCCCCATCTCCACCACTCTTTTCCTCCTCCTCAGTTTGGTCACTGTGAAGTGACTTTAGTTAAGGCTTACTCATCATCATTGACCTAATACTCAGTCGCTGAACAAACATTTACTGAGCAGTACCTTCTAGGCACTAAACCGGGCACTGGGAATAAAAATGAGTAAGAACAACCTCTACACTCCGTAAGAACTCTTAAGTGTAGTGGAGAAACACACAAATAAATACAATATAATAAGTACTATAAAAGGGTGTTTGTCCAGAGAAGGAGCGAATACCTAACTGATAAGGGAGTGACAACGATAAAGTCAAGTTCAAGCAGCCTTAAGGATATACTCATAAACATTCTTCCTGAAGATCCTCACAAATCCTATATCCTAGCACATGTAAGTGGAGGAAAAACAATACCTACTTGCGACTAAATGCTATATCACTGGGCTTGAAATACTCCTCACCTAAGAGCCTTCTTAACTGAAGAGAACAATTCCAACTCTTGGATTTGCTGCTTAGAGACTAATGAAGATCTCACCAAAAGTAGTCTAGGGACATCTCAATAACAAGCCAATAAATATCCTTTACTAGTTAAGCCTATTTAAGGTGAGCCTTCTAGAAAATAGCCTATATTGTTTAATATAATATACATGAGTACCACCTATTCTAGTGCCTATACAGGCATTAAGAACACAGGGGGCAAAGCTGGATGCTATCACTTTCTGAAGTCCACTTTCTAACAACTGTCCCTTTGTTAAGCATCATTCTGGTCCAACACAGATAGCCAAATATCTTTACATGATAATGATAAAGATGATGAATAATCACAACGGCAGCAAGACTGCCCATCTACTGAGTATTTATGACATAACAGGCACTTGCCAAGTGCTTTACATGCACATATGTTTATATACTTATATATGTAAGTATGTAAATATACATACTCTGCACACTCATACGGAAGATATCATTTCTTACACTTTCAGAAAGGCTAAATGGCTTTCCCACTTAGGAAAGCAGCCAGAGGCAGAGCCAGGAACCGATGATCCAGGCCTTCTAATTTTACTCTGTGCTCCTAACCCCAATGCCACACTGCCTCTCATTTGGTGATGCTACTAAATCAATCTGAAATACTTTGATAGTGTTCAAAGCACTTCAAGACCACTGTGCTACTGTCCTTCCCATTCTTTTCCTATGTTCTGCATACGACCAACACACATATTACAAACCCCCTACAAGACACATAGACACACACACACACACTTAGGAGCTGGAAGGCTAAAAACTGTTATTTCCTGGACACCCGTGTGATCGGGTTGTAGATGTGATGCAGTGTCTACCAGTGAGAAACACACACAAGAGCTGGATGGCAGGGGCCAGCCACGCTTTGCACCAGCGTAGGAGGCAAGCCCCCGCAGACCTTGGTGCTGGATTGGCACCAGCGCGATTCTATGTGCCACTGCTTATTCACCAGCCTCTGGCAGTGCGACAGTTGTGATGCCAGCACTCAGAGTACTCACGGCAGGAGCAGTTTCCTAGTTTGGGGTAGCTGCCTGGGTAGGAGAGGGAGGCCCTAACCTCACTGCTCTTGCCCCTCCACAAAGCCATAAATGCCTAATTCCCTGTTTGCTTGAATGATCTACAGTGTTTTTGGTAACTCTACCAAAAATTTGACGATTTCAACAACACGGTCACTGTAATTATTGTTCAGAAACAGATGTTTAATAACTTATTAGCTGTATTTTACAGATTCGCTGAATAAAATTTAAATTATTTGTCCAAGTCACATAACAATACAGTGACAAAGCTAAAACTGAAACTCTAGTATTATTCCAAACTAACACTATTAGTGGTAGTGTTACTACTAATTCCATTAAGAATTCTCAATGTCAGTCCTAATTTAATAACTTTTACTTATTTTAGAGTCCGGGGCACTAATCTCAACATAACAAAAGGCAAAATTTCTCTCAAACATGAGCATTTGAGGTAAACAATCACTGCTTTGATGTTAGGATAAAAAGCTTGGAAAACATGCTTAGAACTGTCTCAGCGTCTTCTCAAGGTCAGGATGATTTAAAGTTCGACCCTTGATCTATGCATCCGGTGCAGGGAAAAAAAACTGGGACAAGTAAACCAACTCTAGCAGTCTTTAAGGGACAAATTTATTTCAGCTTTACTACTATTCAAAACTTGCTAAGTAAAGGAAAAAGTGGGAGAAAAATTAAAATCTACAAAACTATAAACCTTCACAAATTACTTTTAAATGCTATACTTGTTTTAAAGACACTAAGGCAGCTGGACATCCACTGGCCAGAAAAAATGACCTGACCTAAACCTCACACCTTATACAATTAACTCAAAAGGGGCATAGACCTAAACGTAAAATATAAAACTATAAGACTCAGAAAGACCTTAATACATTGCTGGTGGACATGTAAAATGGCACAGCCAAGGTGGAAAAGTGTGTTGGTTTCTCAAAGGTACATGTAGACTTTGACAACGAAGAACCTGATGAAAAAAAATTTTCTTTTTTGAGATGGAGTCTTGCTCTGTCACCCAGGCTGGAGGGCAGTGGTGCAATCTAGACTCACTGCAACATCCACCTCCTGGGTTCAAGCAATTCTCGTACCTCAGCCTCCCAAGTAGTTGGGATTACAGGCATGCGCCATGTCCAGGTAATTTTTGTATTTCTAGTAGAGACAGGGTTTCACCATGTTGGTCAGGCTGGTTTCAAACTCCTGACCTCAAGTGATCCACCCAACTCAGCCTCCTAAAGTGTTGGGATTACAGGTGTGCGCCACCGCACCCGGCCAAAAAAATTCTTTTAAAGGTAAATATAGACTTTCCATGTGACCCAGCAATTCAATTTTAGGTACATATCAATTGGAAACAGATACTCAAACAAGTACTTGTGTGTGAATGTTCATAGAGGCACTATTCACAACTGCCAAAAGGTGGAAACAAAATGTGATATATCCACATAATGGAATAGTATACAGTGATATGGGAATGAAGTAGTTACTTGCTACAACGGTACATGAATCTTGAAAACATTATGCTAAGTGAAGGACAAGTCACAAAAGAGGGACCGTAGATGCAAAATACTTCTAGGATACATAAATATTTCCTAAAAACCACTTAGAAAAATACACAAACCCAGTAGAAAAACGGACAAAACAGTTTGAACAGGGACTTCATGAAATCAGCACTTCCAATGGTCATTAAACACATAAAAAGCTGTTCAGCTTCACTGGGCAATACAGAATTGCAAATTAAAACCACAATGAGATAGTAGTACATACATACCAATTGAATTGGCAAAAATGTTAAATTCTGGCAATACTTAGTGTTGGTAAAGAGATGTGGAACAAGAATTCTCGGCCGGGTGTGGGGGCTCACGCCTGTAATCCCAGCACTTTGGGAGGCTGAGGCAGGCAGATCACGAGGTCAGGAGATCGAGACCATCCTGGCTAACACAGTGAAACCCATGTCTACTAAAAGTACAAAAACAAAATTAGCCAGGCACGGTGGCAGGTGCCTGTAGTCCCAGCTACTCGGGAGGCTGAGGCAGGAGAATGGCGTGAACCCAGGAGGCGGAGCTTGCAGTGAGCTGAAATTGTACCACTGCACTCCAGCCTGGGTGACAGAGCGAGACTCTATTTCAAAAAAACAAACAAAAAAAAGAATTCTCAAACACAGCCGGTAGGTGTACAAACCAGTAAAATCACTTTGGAAAACAATTTGGCACTATCTAGTGAAACTGAAGACATGCATACTCTATAACTCTATAACCCAATAATTCCAACCCTGGAGAAACGCATATTTACATGCAGAAACATTTATAGTTTTATTTATCACTGACATAAAATGAAAAAAGCCTCAATATCCATTATTATAAAAATGAAGGAAGGCCAGACACAGTGGCTCACGCCTGTAATCCCAGCACTTTGGGAGGCTGAGGCGAGTGGATCACCTGAGGTCAGGAGTTCGACACCAGCCTGGCCAACATGGCGAAACCCGTCTCTACCATAAATACAAAAAATTAACCAGGTGTGGTGGTGGGCACCTGTAATCCCAGCTACTCAGAAGGCAGAGGGAGGAGAATCGCTTGAACCCGGAAGGTGGAGGTTGCAGTGAGCTGAGATCATGTCATTGCACTCCAGCCTGGGTGACAACAGCAAAACTCTGTCTCAAATAATAATAATAATAACAACAACAACAACAACAACTAATGCTGTTTGCTGGCACTATAGTACTACTGAAAGATTTCAAGACATTTCATTATAAACATAATATTGCACACCAAAGACAAGATAGCAAAAAAAAAAAAAAAATCTGCAACGTTTTGAATTTTTTATTTGGGCAACGTTTTCTTTTGTTGTTGTTGTTGTTAGAAACAGTGTCTCATTCTGTAACCCAGGCTGGAGAGGAGTGGCATGATCATAGCTCACTGCAGCCTCAAATTCTTGGACTCAAGCTATCTCCCCACCTCAGCCTCTCAAGTAGCCAGGACTACATCCAGGTGCACACCACCATGCTTGGCTAATTTTTAAATTTTTTGTAGAGACGAGATCTCTCTCTGTTGCCCATGCCGGTCTAAAATCCTAACCTCAAACAATCCTCCTGCCTCTGTCTCCCAAACTGCTGGGATTATTGGTATGAGCCACCACACCCAGCTGGAAAATGTATTTTCTACTAAAGAAGGAAACAGCCTCATGAGATAGATTTAGAAATAACTGAAACATGACAAAGTTGTTTCAAAACTTAAATTAAGCATTTTAAAATCCCAAACAATTCCCACCTGAGGAAGTGTTGAAAATGGAGTCATCACATGGTTAAAATGCATTATAGCTGGGCGCGGTGGCGGATGCCTACAATCCCAGGATTTTGGGAGGCCAAGGCAGGTGGCTCGCTTGAGCTCAGGAGTTCAAGATCAACCTGGGCAACAAGGCGAAACCCTGCCTCTACAAAAATTAGCCAGTTGCAGTAGCATGCGCCTCTAGTCCCAACTACTCAGGAGGCTGAGGTGGGAGAATCCCTGGAGCGTGGGAGGCAAAGGCTGAAGTGAGCTGAGATTGTGCCACTGCACACCACCCTGGGCAACAGAACAAGATCTCAGAAAAGAGAAGGAAAAAA
>NW_012116265.1:16243476-16243860 GCF_000951035.1 Colobus angolensis palliatus | reverse complement strand
AAGAAAAGTAGGTAAAATACTCAGTGAAAACTTTTCAGACTGCAACTTTTAAACCCTTGAACCACGGTTAATTAACGACTTTCCTTACTGTTCATATCGGTCATACCACTGTCTGTCCTTTCCTGTTTTCAATGTTAAAAACAGGAAGCCACTTCCTCACTGTTTCTGTGCTGTCCATGAAAGTGTAGAATGAGATTTCAAGATAAAAAACAATGGTTTTTCCTACATCTAAAACAGTCATTTGCGTGTTTGCGTGTGCATGTGTGTACGTACACACCCACCCCAACTACAGATACTTCAAAATCCTTTACATTGTTATTGTTACCACCACTCACAATATCATTCATATCTTAAACTTTTTTTTTTTTAAAAGAGACAATGGCC
>NW_012116265.1:16240150-16241922 GCF_000951035.1 Colobus angolensis palliatus | reverse complement strand
GGCTGGAGGGCAGTGGCACAATCACAGCTTGCAACAGCCTTAAACACCTGTGTACAAGTGATCCTCCCACCTCAGTCTCCCAATGGGTGTGGGCCACCACACCCAGCTAAGTTTTCAAATTTTCTTGTTGAGACAGGGTCTTGTTACATTGCTCAGGTTGATCTCAAACTACTGCGCTCAAGCTATCTTCCCACCTCAGCCTCCCAAAGCGCTTGAAATTACAGGTGTGAGCTATCACGCCTGGCCTCTGGCCTCATATCGTAAACATTTACCGAGTGTCTAATATGTGCCAAGCACTCTGTAGTATAGAGTAGTAAACAAAAAGGTAATAATCCTTGCCCTCTTGGAATTTGTATTCTGGTGGAAGAGATAAACATATAAAATATAAAGTTTGCTAGTCCAGGCTCAGTGGCTGACACCTGTAATCCCAGCATTCTGGGAGGCCGAGGTGGGCAGATCACATGAGCCCAGGAGTTCAAGACCGGCCTGGCCAACATGGCAAAACCCTGTCTCTACTAAAAACACAAAAATTAGGTGTGGTTGCACATGCCTGTAGTCCCAGCCATTCTGGAGGCTGAGGCAAGAAAATCGCTTAAACCTGGGAGACAGAGGTTGCAGTAAGCCAAGATCGCGCCATTGTACTCCAGCCTGAGCAACAGAGCAAGACTCTGTCTCAAGAAAATAAAAATAAATAACAATAAAAATAAAGTATGCTAGACAGTGACAAATACTAACAGAAATAAAAGCGAGCAGGAAAGGGGGAGTCATGCTGCAAATCAGCTGGGGTACCCTGGGTAGAACAGAGGACAAAACGGAAGTGAGGGAACTAGCCAGGGACTATTTGAAAGAAAAACTTTCCTGGTATGAAAAACAGGGAAAACAGGTTACAGGGAAACTCTTGCAAACCTAACACTGGCACTAGTCCAGATGGATACAGTGGTAAACCTACTACACAACTTCTTTGAAAGGTTTGAGTATAGTTTCTTACCAGCGAGAAATCCCTACAGTAAATAGAGATGACTGCTCCATATGACGAAATATTATTCAACAATAGGAAGCAATGAAGTACCGATACATGCTACAACAAGAACTTCAAACACATTACACCAAGTGAAAGGAGCCAGGTACAGAAGAACATACACTGTGTGAGCCCATTTATATGAAACGTCCATTTACATGAAATGTCCAGAATAGGTAAAGCTATAGAGACAGAAAGTAGATTAGTGGCTGCCGAGGGTGCGGAGGGTGGATGAGGAAGGAGTGACCGCTAATGGGTTCATGAGAAAAACTCAAGAGGAGGGTTTCTCTCTTTTTCAGAATAGAAAAACATTACAAAATTAAATTGTGGTGCTGGCTGAACAACTCTGTAGATATACTAAACGCCACTGTATTGTACACTTTAAATAGGTAACCTTTATGATATGTCAATTATTTAAAAACACTACTGCTGTCCTGAGCCCAGCTAACACAAAACAATGAAATGTGGTGCTCTTTGTTTATTTTTTATTCTTCTTATTTTTTTTAGATAGTCTCGCTCTACTTCCCAGGCTGGAGTGCAATGGTGCAATCTCGGTTCACTGCAACCTCTGCCTCCCTGGTTCAAGCGATTCTCGTGCCTCGGCCTCCCAGGTAGCAGGGATTACAGGCATGTGTCACCACGCCCCAGATAATTTTTGTATTTTCAGTAGAGACGGGGTTTCACCATGTTGGTCAGGCTGGTGATCTGTTCAGGTCAGGCTGAACTCCTGACTTCAGGTGATCTGCCTGCCTCG
>NW_012116265.1:16233397-16234750 GCF_000951035.1 Colobus angolensis palliatus | reverse complement strand
AAGAATTTTAGGCCAGGCACAGTGGCTCACGCCTATAATCCCAGTACTTTGGGAGGCCAAGGCAGGTGGATCACCTGAGGTTGGGAGTTCAAGATCAGCCTGACCAACATGGAGAAACCCCATCTCTACTAAAAATACAAAATACTAGGCGGGTGTGGTGGCACATGGCTGTAATCTCAGCTATTCAGGAGGCTGAGGCAGGAGAATTGCTTGGACCTGAGAGACGGAGGTTGCGATGAGCCGAGATCACGCCATTGCACTCCAGCCTGGGAAACAAGAGCGACACTCCATCTCAAAAAAAATTAAAAAAAAAAAGAATTTTGTAAGTGATAGTCAAATGTAACACTAAGAGGTGATCCCAAAGAAAACGCTACTTGTTTTCTTTTGGATCAAGGCCAGGATGGTCTCAATCTCCTGACCTTGTGATCTGCCCGCCTCAGCCTTCCAAAGTACTGGGATTACAGGCATAAGCCACCGAGCCCGGCCGGCCTACATGTTTTCAATAGAAAAAATTTATAGATTATATGCATTTCAGATGAACAGTAAAAGAAGGGGAGCAAGAAGGACTGTGTAAGGACACCACCTAACACTAATCTTTACCATTATTTGATTTTCTTAAATAGATCCTAAAATGCTAGCATAATTTCTTTTGTTCTAATAAAAAAAGCAAAAAACGTAAATCAACAAGAGAAAGCCTATCCCCAAAAAAGTACTATATTAGCTTACAGACGAAGAGATCAAAAGTTCAAAAGTAAATTCAGCTTTAGAATGTAAAATATTTGTAAATGTTTTACTACCACACATTCTCAAAGCCACCCAGCCATAGTATTCCAAATAATTATCAGCAGTAGGCCCCTGTAGAAACACGTAGTTCAAATTAACCTTTGTCGGTAGTGATAACACAAGTAAATCACGCAAAAAACTGAGATGTTATATTACATAAGTGTGGTCTAGGCTGGGCGCACTGGCGCATGCCTGTAATCCTAGCACTTTGGGAGGCCAAGGTGGGCAGATCACCTGAGCCCAGGAGTTTGAGACCAGCCTGGGCACATGGTAAAATCCTGTCTCTACAAAAAAAAAAAATACTAGCTGGACATGGTGGCATACGCCTGTAGTCCCACCTCCTCAGGAGACAGGTGGGAGGATCATCTGAACCCAGAAGGTCAAGGCAGCAGTAAGCCATGATCGTGCCACTTCCCTGCAGCCTGGGTGACAGAGTGAGACCCTGTCTCAAAAAAAAAAAAAAAAAACCAAAGTGTACTAGCTGGACATGGTGGCATACGCCTGTAGTCCCACCTCCTCAGGAGACAGGTGGGAGGATCATCTGAACCCAGAAGGTCAAGGCAGCAGTAA
>NW_012116265.1:16231202-16233347 GCF_000951035.1 Colobus angolensis palliatus | reverse complement strand
GATCATATCACTGCACTCCAACCTGGGTGACAAAGTAAGACTTCGTCTCAGAAAAAAAAATACATATATATATTATATATATACACACACACACATATATAATATATATACAATATATACACCTATATTATATACATATATAATACACATACATATATAAATATAAAAAAATAAGTGAGAACATGGTATTTGGTCCTCCCATTTTTAAATATCTGATCATGAACAAGCTGTGGAGGCAAAATGTTAGTTTAAAATGTAGTAAGTGTGTGGTAACTACCTACCATAATTTACTCCTTACATTCCTAGCAATTTCCTATCTAAATATTAGAATTTTTTTTCTGAATTAAGTTTTTTCATTTTGTAGAGATGCTTCATTATGTTGTGTCAGCTGGTCTCAAACTCCTGGCCCTGAGTGATCCTCCTACCTCAGCCTGGAACATTTTTATTAATTCAAGCTTTTGCTGTATCTGTCACGTACATGTTTCTGAACTACTAGCTTCACCTCACATCACAAAGAAATAAACCACAGACTGAGAAAAACAACATTCTCATCCAAAACACCACGAATAACAGAGGATTAAGGGGTAAAGAATTCCAAGAATTGTATGCAATTTATATAAAATAGACCAGACTCATGGTAACTCATCTTTATTGGTATGACCATGTGATATAGTTGTATTCAAAGCAACATACGGTATTTCCCTGCAACAAAGAATTAACATAGTTAAACTGGGCTCTCTTTTAGAACGAAATGAGGAAGAAAACCAGGATGTGGTTATGGATACCACTCTCTCGGTGAAATGAGGAAGTAGCAACATTATATTTGCATTTTATGATCCCAAGCAAGCACTTTCCCTCACCTCCTTCCAGTTTAACACTTAATTTGCCTCCCTCCTTCCCCACATCCAATCCAGCAATAGAAAACAAACATGATCTATCACAGGAAAGGAATGACATTCCCTTTCCCTCTATGAGCTGAATTTTTGTAAGAAAATGGCAGAAGCTGGCTGTTTTAACTGCTAATGTTATCTACTGGGAATATTCTATTGAAATGAATTTGAATAATTTAATACAATCCTCTCCTAAACTGTAGAGGCAAATGCTCTCCTCAGCACCCCCACATTTCCTTGTATTACTTCCTCCACGAATTGTTTCCTGATTAACCCTATGCTACTCAGATTTTTTTTGTTCTATATCTTCATACAATCTAAGCATTATTTACTTGTATAATGGTTTTGCAAAGGCCCATAACTTTAAAATGTTTGTTTCCTCAACAAAATTAGAAACTATTTAAGAATAAAATCTGTGTGTTCTAATTCTTTCACACAAAGGATACACAGGCAGCTCCCAACACTTAAACCACCAATTTACTTTCTGTAAACATGAAACAAGTTCCAAAGAAAACGTACTCACAAACAAAGTAATTCAGATGCATCTTGTTGGTTTCATTCATTCATCACACTTTGAGCACTAGCTGTGCAAGCTCTACGGACAATCCCCTGATCAAAAACTGCCCTTGGGGTCATGGTGGCTCACTCTTGTAATCCCAACACTTTCGGAGGCCAAGGCAAGAGGATCCCTCGAGTACAGGAGTTTGAGACCAGCCTGGGCAACATGGCGAGACGCTGTCTCCATTTAAAAACAAAAACCAAAAAAACTACTTCTCATTGCCTACCAAACTTCTTACTTTGATTTTCAAAACACAATTGCTCTTCTATCTACATTCCAGATTCTCCCAAACATTCTTCATGCCTTTGCCTATCCCCTCATCCAGGAATGTGCTGTCTGCACCAAAATCAGCACTTGCCTCACCATGTATAGCACTTGCTAACATGTATAGCACTTGCTATACACGTCAATTATTAAGTTTCAACTATGCATCTACACTAGGAGAGGTTCTTGCAGATAGAGTTTTTAGTTTGAATATATAAATAAAACTTCAGCTACCATTGGTCATAACTGCCATCAACTCAATCTAGTAGGAGGACATAGGCCTGTGAACAAGTAACTGTAATACTGCACAACCTAGGAAGGGTATGGTAAGCTGTCACTGAGGGCTATACAAAATCAACCTACTGTAGATGCACTCTGGGTGGACAAGCTCAGGCTAGAAGGGGGATCAAAAAGTGTTAAAAATGTGGGCTG
>NW_012116265.1:16222183-16226007 GCF_000951035.1 Colobus angolensis palliatus | reverse complement strand
TCAAAAAAAAAAAAAAAAACCAAAGTGTAGTCCAGCATTATATAAAAGTAAAAAGAAAGTGAAACCCAAAACAAGGGGAAAAACTGTTAGTAACCGTCGTGAATTCCTCTGTCCCCCTTCATCTTAAGTATTCATTCCCAAAAATTGTGATATTATCCTTTGTTTTAACTTTTGGGATACTTGGACTTTAATACACAATAACCAACCTACTTTACTTTCGATCTCATAGATGATAACTTCTTGCTTCTTGGTCAATTTTACTGGAAATCTTGCTTTATAGAAGAAATCTGCTAGACAAGTTTGTGTGTTAACTTTAATCTTAACTTTGGAACAACTGTAGTAAGGATGGTTAATCAAAATTTACCAGAGGCATATTGTCAATTAAGCATCACGAAAAGTTCCAAAGAACGAAAAGATCTTTTCTTGTCCTCTCAGGCAATCTGATCAGAGATATGATATAAACAAATAAAACCAAATTAATGAAATTTACATAACTATACAATCAATTGTTATACATATCCAAGGGGTAAAGATATTTTAGAGTATCCTATCCTGGTAATGTTAGTTTTGGAAAGCTGCTTCAGTGTTACAAATTGGAATAGTTTGGAAAGACACAGTTGTATGTGACAAAGGACAGGCATTCAGGTAGGCATGGCAGATGGATGGAATCTGTTGGTACTGATTCAACTTGATGATCTAAATAACTTCTGAAAACTATTCACAAACTCATTTAGGTCTTTATCAATCTCTTCCACATAGGAGAAAGTTTGGTGTCAATATTTAATACTTAAACATTTACGTGGGAGTAAGGTTGTAATGTGTTTAGAACAGAATAGCTAAAATTGAGCCAATATCTGAAGACAGAAAATTGTTCAAAAATTAACAACATAACAATATAAAAAAGTTATTAAGCCGGGCAAAGCAAAATGAAAAGCAATTTAAAAGACAAAAAAAAATTAACATTTTGATCATCTCTTTAAAAACCGTATCTGAAAATATTTTGCCTTAAGAATTCTGTTTAATACCAGTGCCGAACTCTCCCTAACTATGAAATTATTTAAACTATTTACTCTCAACTGTACACATCATTAAAAAGCCTGGAAATCACAGAACCCCCCTGCAGTCTCTAACCAATGTGCAGTGAGTTGACAGGTCAGGAATGCTGTGGGTGGGTCTGTTTGAAAGATATCCGCCTTAATTTCAGGCACACTCACACGGGCAGGATCAAGTCCATTCATACCGTAGGCTGGACTCTCTAGGGAGGAGGATGCTAAACCATTATGAAGAACTGTGTGATTTTACCACAGCCTTATTCAAAATTACATGTATTTTAAAGAATTAAGATTCAACTAAGAAGTGGGTGGGGTTTCTTTTTTTCCACCTTTAGAACTTGTGAAAAGAAGTGACTCTGGAATGTGGTTTCAGTCAAAACAGAGTGACTGATGTTGGAGGGGGGCGCGGATGGGCACGCCAACTGACACGCGGGTCTCTCAAAGGTGAAAAGCCTTTAAACTCTGAGAGAACAAAATCACTTCACCTTTAAGAACTGATGCTAAATCTTATCTTTCACATGATTCAAATAATAATAATGGTATTACTCTCTTATACATAGGTAATAATCCTTGAGGAAAAACACCAGGTCTGTTTTGCTCATCATTGCACATCTAGCACCCAGGGTAGTATTTATGAAGTCTTAATAAATAGTTAGCACTTTGGGAGGCTGAGGCAGGTGGATCGTTTGAGGTCAGGAGTTTGAGACCAGCCTGGCCAACATGGTGAAACCCCGTTTCTACTAAAAATGCAAAAATTATCTGGGGAGTGGTAGCACATGCCTGTAATCCCTGCTACTTGGGAGGCTGAGGCATGAGAATTGCTTGGACCCAGGAGGCAGAGGTTGCAGTGAGCCGGTATCACACCACTATACTCCAGCCTGGGCAACAAAGCAAGACTCTTGTCTAAAAAATAACAATAATAAAATAAAATAAAAAATATTAAAAATATGTTTGGGTTTTAAAAGATAAAAGTTAGCGCTACTGGACCAATTTCTGAATGTAGGGCTTTGCCTGCATTATGTATTCAAAAAACTTATTTACCTTGTTTGTAAATTAACTTGCAGGGCAATGAGTAGGATGGCCAACTTGTGCTGGGGCTCAGATGGAGTACAAGATGGTTGAGATGAAAGGAGGAATGCCTAGTCTTGAGTTCTCCCAGGAGCCACTTTGTCTTCCTAGTAACTGACAATGTTTTCTTGATGCACTCTTCCCATTTCCACATGACCACTATCCATTACCTGAATAACTGTTTCTTCTACAATGTTCACTGGCTCGTCTCAGCAGTGACTCTGCTCACCCCACACCTGCCTCTTTTCCTCAGACACACAGGGACCACAAAAAAACTATAATGTCTTAAGTCCTTCTCAAATCTGGCACATTCCCCTGGCTAAAAGACAACCTTTTGCCATGGGGGACATGCCAACAACACAGAGGCTTGTTTTATTTTTAGTAAAATCAGGCATCCTTAACCCTCATTTTATTTATTTATGGAGATCAGGTAACACAAACATAATGTATAAAACTCCAGAAGTGAGCTTCAAGTCAATAACAAGTTAAAAAAACAAAAAACCCTTCAGAGGTACAAAGGAACATGCAGAGAAAAATGAAGTGAATGAAGCCCTTTTCCCCAGAGACAACCATGCTCATATGTTTACCATTCCTAAAATAAGAGTGTTTTTTACTGTAAATAGAATCGGTTGGCCACATTCTGTATTACAGCTTGTTTGCCTGGGGAGAAGAGCTGATGTGTGAATCACCCAACTATGTATAATGTATCTATGAGAAAACACATTATTAATTTCAAATAATACAACCTTTTCAGAAAATTGTAAACACAACCTGAGATTCAGCACAGGGGTACGAATAGAAAGAGCATGGCTTTTTCACTTCACAGTCCTCTGTCCACACAGCAGCTCTGACACCAGGCATCTTAGGAAACATTATTCAACTTGTGACTTTTTGATTTCTAATCCATAAAATAGGGATAGTGCTGCCTACCTCCTTAGGTTCTTCTTGATTAAACACGTGTTGAATACTTTGATATCTTTAACCTTGTTTTCGGCTTTCTTTGTAGAATGTTTTCATTTAACTACACCTGGAATATTTTAATTTTTATGTGTACCCAAATTTCCAAGAAAAAACTTTTGTGCAAAAATACTAAGATTTCTATAAAAGGCTTTTGTTTACAGAATCAAAAACTCCCTAACAATTACCTTTTGTTCTTCTCTTTCTGTTGCATGGTGACACTTCTCAATTCTCCAATGCCTCAAGAAATCTCGAAGGTATCCAAAGAGGGTGAGTACGCCATACCCCACATATGTGAGCACAGCAACCAGCATTGGTGTTTCTTCAAAAGCTTCGTTAAACGGTCTTTTATATAGTCCTCCATTTTGTGTAACATGATGGATCTAAAAGAGAGGTTAAATATGTTTATTTCCATCATGGTAAGAAAAACATTCCTACCTAAAATCTAGGTCCTCAGAGATTTGCTGAATTATACCTTAAGAATTTTCTAAGTTCCACCAGGCACAGTGGCTCACACCTGTAATCCCAGGACTTTGGGAGGCTGAGGCAGGCAGATCACTTGAGGTCAGGAGTTCAAGACCAACCTGGCCAACATGGTGAAACCCCGTCTCTACTGAAAATACAAATATTAGCCAGGATTGGTGGCACACACCTGTAATCCCAGCTACTTGGGAGACTGAGGCAGGAGAGTTGCTTGAACCTGGGAGGTGGAGGTTGCAATAAGCCAAGATCACATCACTGCACTCC
>NW_012116265.1:16209161-16217511 GCF_000951035.1 Colobus angolensis palliatus | reverse complement strand
AGGAGAATGGCGTAAACCCGGGAGGCGGAGCTTGCAGTGAGCTGAGATCCGGCCAACTGCACTCCAGCCTGGGCAACAGAGCGAGACTCCGTCTCGGAAAAAAAATAATAATAAAAAAATAAATAAATAAATAGTTAACACTTAATAACGTTTCGTATCAGTCTGTTCACAGTCAGCTCACGTTAAGCAAAGAAGAATGTGATACTATCTTAGCACTATTAATCAAGGAAAGATTTAGGAATATCAAGAAATCTTTGCTTGAACGGTAATATTACTGTTGAAGAAAATACAAACGCAAAGGAAGAAATTTTTTTCAGACAAGACTACAAGCACACCACCATAAAACACTTTACAGAACAAGAGAAGGAAAAAAAAATCAAACTAATGAGCCATTTTGTCCACATGCCTGTGGGCTGTCAACCATGTTTATTAAGCAGCTGAAAAGGCACTCCTAACCAAAGCAATAATGGGAAAGTATAGTAAAAGATAAGCCATACGCGTAATACATTTATTTCCATATGACTAAAATTGTCTGGAAGGAGACACAAGAAACTCGGGTAAGGAGTGGAGTGGGAAAAGAAGGCATATTTTTTGTTCATAACCTTCTAAACTGGTTTGATTTTTCTTCTTGCTTTTTACGAGTATGTATTACTGAATTTTTACTTGTCATTTTTTTTTAAAGCTTAAACTAAATTTTGTCATTGACTTAATTCACCATTTGGACTAAAACAGAGTTAATAAAAGCAAAACATGCCTATCATCACAACCTCAGTCACCTCACTATCAATAGTCTCTCTAGTGAATTCTCATCTACTTATGAGTTCTCAGCTAGACCTTCCATGCTACAAGTAAGCTCAAGCCTACACTGCAATCCCAGATTCCTTTCCAGAACTCCACATTCACATTTCCACCTGCCTCCTACGTAGTTCCACTTAGACTTCATGGGCGCCTCAAACTCAACAAATCTAAAGCTGAACTTTTCACCATCCTAACCCTCCCTCTCAGTGAAAACCTGACACTCCTCTTCTATTACCTATTTTGGTCAACAGCATCACTATCCAGTCTACCCAGTCTCCCAAGTTTGGAGTCATCTTTGGCTCCACCTTATTTTCTGCCTTCCAGATAGAATTACTAATAACTTTCTGTGCTTTAGTCCAAGAGCTTCTTGTGGGGCACAAGAGAATTTTAAGGAGGTAGAAAGTTGTTTTTTTGTTTTTGTTTTTGTTTTTGACAGCATCTGACTCTAGCATCCAGGATGGAGTGCAGTGGTGCAATCATGGCTCACTGCAGCCTCTACCTTTCAGGCTTAAGTAATCCTCTGGCCTCAGCCTCCCAGGAAGCTGGGACCACAGGCAAGTGCCACCATGCCCGGCTTATTTATGTACTTATTTATTGTAGAGATGGGGCTTCACTACATTGCCCAGGCTGGTCTCAAACTCCTGGGCTCAAGCTATCCTCCTGCCTTGGTCTCCCGAAGTGCTGGGATTATAGGCATGAGCCACTGTGCCCAGCCTAGTCTACAGCTTTATTCAGATTTTGCCAAACGTCCTAATGATATCCTCTATAGCAAAAGAAACCCCTGGATTATATGTTCCCTTCTGTCTTTCTCAAGTCTCAGGAAAAATTTTTTTTAAACAATTAAAATAAAAAAGTTTTTAGTGCACTGTAAACTGACTTAGGAGAAATGATCCTGAGTAAAGGTTTCAAGAATCCCACGAAAGGACAGGGAGTAACTATGTTACGATGCAGTAACAGTGAAGTAATTACTAGGAAACAGAAGCACACATTTCTGATATGAATACAAAATCACAAAAGCATGATTTCCTTAAGCAAATAAGCACATTCCAGCTGCATGCTACAGCAGGATAACAGAACCTGCCTAGCTGGTGAATGGTTTGGAACATTATTTTTAAAAACTTAATGTCTAATGTGAACCACCCATTATTCTTCAGCAATCAAAGAACTGTTATCATGCTTTGTCCATTAAATGAACCCTACTCATTTTCAAGTGGTGTGTTTCTGTTGCTCCTTAAAATCCGTTCTGCTGAAACTGTCCTTTCTTGGAATTTTACTGAAATGTACTGGCCTCTCCCTACTGCATACCACACATATTAAAGAGAACAGTTTGGAGCTTTACAGAAATCCCATAGGCTATACCATGCTCTGAATGTGTATGTTCAGAAGTGTCTCCTTTTTTCAGAAAGGAAATTTAGAAAAGGAGGAAGTCCACAGTTTTTCTTGTAATCAGCATAAATTTCTTAATTTTTGTCAGTAAGTATCTCATGCGGAATGGAATGGAATGAAAAATGTTTCCAAAACTAGCTGTGAAACACATTTATATTTTGACATTATCATTTTCCTATTGAAAACCCCCAAAAGGAGATCTTCAAGCATATATGGAGTGGAACATTTCCATTTCAGTTTAGTGGCATCCTGTACCCACTGGGCTCTGATGTCTGCCCAGGAATTATCACACTAACTGGCCACCCAAGCCTCTGCTGTAACACTTTTCCACCTCTAGATAAGCATCGCAGTGTAAGAGATGCAAGAGCCGGAAGACTGGAGCACAAGTGCAGCTCTGCCACAAATTCTGCATCTTCATCTGAGCTCTCCTCCACCTCTGACATGTTCTGAGCCTGTAATACCATACCCTCCACTCTGTCCCCTCCACGTGCTCCAATCTGGTTTTGTGGTGCACACCACTGGAAAGGCAACCTGGTTTGTGTCAATTTCCCTTCTCTGGAAATACTCCCTGATATGCAGGGATGGGCCCCTGGTGGTCACGTGTATGCTTTGTGATCATATTTCCTGGACCATAACTGATGGACACAGCACCGACACCTATGCCAAAAGAAATCCAACAACTCTCTTTTATGGGGATTTAAAATGTCAGTGGGGAGAGAGTCTGAAGGGCAGTGGGTCTCCAATGTCCTGAAGAAAGGGTTCACAAACTCCTGCCGCTGAGGTCCCAAGAGCTGTGGCAATTCCTGCCTTTCTGAGACCTGTTCAATTTCATCCCCCATCCCTTTTTTGCATACCTATTGTCCTTCCAATAAATCACCTTTTTGCTTAGTTTAACCAGAGTCAGTTTCTGTTACTCTCAACTAAAAAAGTTAACAGACAGAGATTCTATATTAAAATCTCTTAGAACTTCTTTTCTACATTTTTATTGGGTATTTGTCATGTTAGCAGAGCCTGTCAACTTTAAGGGCTTCAAGAAATTTTTAAAAAATATTTCCTGGCCGGACGCGGTGGCTCACACCTGTAACCCCAACACTTTGGGAGGCCAAGGCGGGTAGATCACCTGAGGTCGGGAGTTTGAGACCAGCCTGACTAACATGGAGAAACTCCATTTCTACTAAAAATACAAAATTAGCCAGGTGTGGTGGCGCATGCCTGTAATCCCAGCGACTCAGGAGGCTGAGGCAGGAGAATTGCTTGAACCTGGGAGATGGAGGTTGCGGTGAGCCAAGATCCTGCAACCACATTCCAGCCTGGGCAACAAAGCAAGACTCTGTCTCCCCGCCCCCCAAAAAAGGTAAAATGACAAACTCATGTACACACATGCTAATCTGGAATGCTACAAACCAAATTAAAAACACTGGTTATCTTGTAGTGGAATGGCTGGCCACTTTGACTTCCTACTTTAAACATTTGGCCTATTTATTTAGTTTGAGACAAGGTCTCACTCTGTTGCTGCCCAAGCTGGAGTAGAGTGGCATAACCATTGCTCACCGTAACCTCAAACTCCTGGGTTCATGTAGTCCTCTCACCTCAGCCTCCAGAGTAGCTGAGACTATACAAGTGCTCGCCACCATACCTGGGTAATTTTTTTTTAGATGAGGTTTCCCTATGTTGTCCAGGCTGGTCTTGAACTCCTGGCCTCAAGGAATCCTCCCAGTTTGGCCTTCCAATGTGCTGGAATTGCAGGCGTAAGCCACCATGCCTGGCCCAGAACAAACTTATTCTTTTTTTTTGAGACGGAGTCTTGCTCTGCCGCCCGGGCTGGAGTGCAGTGGCTGGATCTCAGCTCACTGCAAGCTCCGCCTCCCGGGTTTACGCCATTCTCCTGCCTCAGCCTCCCAAGTAGCTGGGACTACAGGCGCCCGCCACCTCGCCCAGCTAGTTTTTTGTATTTTTTAGTAGAGACGGGGTTTCACCGTGTTAGCCAGGATGGTCTCGATCTCCTGACCTCGTGATCCGCCCGTCTCGGCCTCCCAAAGTGCTGGGATTACAGGCTTGAGCCACCGCGCCCGGCCACAAACTTATTCTTATGTCATGTTTGTGGTAACAAAAATTCAAAAAACAATGAGACTTCCACTTCCAGGATAGCTTTAATAGAAAGAAGAAAGCTATTGCTTTCACAGTAACAACTAGATAAACCATATAGATTATTCAAATAAATAAATGGCTTTAAAGATTGAAGAGCTGTCTTCTATGCATAGCAAAGAGGACTAGCAGAATTAAAATTCCACAGGGAGAAGAGCCCTTTCTAGGTGAGCTGAAAGTGCCAGCCATTTTCTCTCTCCTTGTGGTACTTGCAGAGCTTCAGCGTGAGTGATGATAACTGGGGCTTGCCATAGGCAGAACTCCAAGAGAAAGAAAAACCAGCAGAACTTTTGACAGCTGTATGGGTTGGCATGACAGACTAAATTCCATAAGAGCCCTAAATTTATGACCAGTTTTCTACACAGGACATTTTCCTCCAGCTGGGGAGGCTGGAGGCCTGAACTAGAAAGAAAGGCAAAGTGAAATCAAGCACAATCTCACAGTGCTTAGCAGATAAAGATAGAGGGAGTGGTCTGTAACAAACATACAATGGATCCCACCCTTGAGATACACTGAACTGAAGGACTTAAATCTTCAGCCCAGTCCAACTCAGGTGTTTGGATAGAGGTGTTTTACACCTCACTGTATCTGCCTAAGACTGCAAAAGGCAAAAACATTAACTTTAGAGTCTAAACGTCTTTACACACATTGTCTAGAAATCTTCAAAAACTTCTGCTGCCGGGCGCAGTAGCTCACGCTTGTAGTTCCAGCATTTTGGAAGACCAAAGTGGGTTCCCTTGAACTCCTGATCACTAGGTCAGGAGTTCAAGACCAGCCTGACCAACATGGTGAAACCCTGTCTCTACTAAATATACAAAAATTTGCCAGGCATGGTGGCATATGCCCATAATCCCAGCTACTTGGGAGGCTGGGGCAGGACAGCCGCTTGAACCTGGGAGGTAGAGGTTGCAGTGAGCTGAAACTGCACGCCACTACACTCCAGCCTGGGCAACACAGCGAGACTCTGTCTCAAAAAACAGTAACAACAACAACAACTTTTGCTTTCCCAGGAGGTAGGGCATTGTGTGTGTGTGTGTGTACAGAATACAGCAGTCTACATGTTCACCTTCTTGCATCAGCACTGCTAGTCTAGGTAATCTGTTACAACTTGATCATCCCTCCCTTTAATTTCACGTGCCCAGAGAAGTGGAGATTTCTCATGTTCAATTTTTTAACATTTTCAAAACTACAAAATAATTTTTTGACATTAGTTTCTTCTAGGAACCCAGAGCCCTATTCCATTGAGAAACTCAAAATCAACATAATCATTTCATTTTTTTTTCACTCATTCTACGAATACTTAATTTCTATCTATATGTCAAGAACCATACTCTAGGCTGGGCACAGTGGCTCATGCCTGTAATCCCAACACTTTGGGAGGCCAAGGCGGGAGGACTGCTTGGCTCCCAGGAGTTTAAAACCAGCCTGGGAAACACAGTGAAACCCTATCTCTACACAAAATTTTAAAAAATTAGCTGGATGTGGTGGTGCATGCCTGTAGTACCATCTACTGGGTAGGCTGAGATGGCAGAATCTCTTGAGCCCAGGAGGTTGAAGCTGCAGTGAGCCATGATGGCGCCACTACACTCCAGCCTGAGTGACAGAACAAGACCCATCTCAGAAACACAAACAAACAAACAAACAAACCGTACTCTATATTTGATGATACAAATAAGAGGTAATCCTTGTCTTCAAGAATTGCGCAGTATTTCTTTTTTTAAAGAGACCATGGGTATAAATATAAAAGGGAGTTAGGAAATCATTTTAAAGAATATCGCCTAAAGGAATTTATATGTAATATGCAAGATGAAAAACACATACAAAGTAATTACTTTCAATGGCAAAAAACACAATTAGTTTGCACCAATCAATACATATTCTATTTGCCATTCCTTAGTTTATATTGCCTGATATTTTCTTTTTTTATTTTATTAATTCCATGGCCTTCCAATGAATTGAGATGTTCTAAGAATCAAATTTTCCTTTAATTATTTCAGAGGTACTACAATTTAATCGGATTGTTTTAAAATAATCAGTGGCTTAATATTAGAATTTTACTTCACATTCATCTTCCATACTTATTTTTGCTATTTAAATAATTAGCTCTTTTTGTTATTCATGTTATTAGCTACACTTAGATGGAAACAGACAGTTATATGGGTTTCCTCTACTAAGAAAATGTCTGTTTCTAGGAAATGAGGTTTGGCACCAACTAATTTAGTTGTCCTGGAAATAACCTGCTTGCCTATAAAAAAGTCAAGCTTGCACAGGAGGCAATAAAGACACTACCCTTTAGCACAACCCGCAGAGTTCTTCAGCACGTGGTGGACTGCAGTCCAATCAGGATCACAGGCCCGGTTTCTCAGCCCAGCTTCTCCACGTTTGAAATCAACGTGAGAAAAGAGCAGAGAAAAGAGCTGACGCGTTTCCCTTTCCTTGTAGCACCAGCCGGCGTCTCACAGCTGAAGCCCTTGGTAAGACAATGGAGAGGGTGCTGCAGAAGTCTCCACTGGCCCCACTGCCCTGTAGGGAGAGCTCAGGGAGAGGTGATGAAGTATACCAGAGTGTGCCAGACCCCCGGGACCTTCTCTGGCCTCTTCCTATTTCTCACAAGCGGTCCCCTCATGCTAGTAAGAACATACAGCAAACCGCTATTGTTTTAAACCACTTGCAAACCTGATATACTATAAATGAGGCTATGGGTTTCTTTAACGGCTTATGTATCACCACAATTCATTTCTTTCTTATGTCTATAACATTATTTTAGGGAGCTAGTTTTTGTCAACCAGGAGCGTATGTATGAAATACGACACAATAATTATCATCAAAAAATAGAAATAAAACTCTACTCAACATCTAGCTTTATCAAAATTTAAGATTTAGCTTATATGCTTTAGATCTTTTTTCCATTAAATAAAACATTAAAGTTATCATTCATTCATTTAACACTTATTGAGTCCCTGCTATGAGCTAGGCATGATCCGAGCACTAGAAATACACTCCTGTGAGAGAGGCAGACATCAGATAAGCAAACAGATATACCGTCTCAGGTCACACTGCTACAATGAGAATAAAACTGTGGAAAAAGAGCATTTTAAACAGGGTGGAGGTAAGGTATAAGCAGATGGACTTGGAGTAGGGAAGAGAACTCTGTAAAAAAGCTTTCCAGGCTGAGGTAACTGTAAAGGCTAAAGTCCCAGGGACCCCAGGCATGGTGGCTCACGCCTGTAATTCCAGCACTTTGGGAGGCTGAGACAGGAGAATCGTTTGAACCTAGGAGGTGGAGATTGCAGTGAGCCCAGATCACACCACTGCGCTCCAGCCTGGGTGACAGATTGAGGCTCCATCTCAAAATAATAATAATAATGATAATAACAATAATAATAAGGCCCCAGGGAGGAGGTGTGCTTGATGGCAATGTGTTTGGGGAACATCAGAAAGCCCAGACTGGCTAAAAAGCAGTGACCTGGCAGGATATGAAGTCAGAGAGGGATGGGAAAGTTCATGGCAGGCCTTGTAAACCCTATTTTGTATTTTGTTATCAGTGACAGGAGGCCATCAGGACAGTGTCAAGATCTGACATGTTTAAGTAGTTCTCCAATCTTTTTAAGAAGTTTGTCCTGGGGAAATGCTATATTTCCTTTCCTCCCCAGAGGAATTGGGAATTTGGTGTTTATCACGCCCCTGCATTTTTAAATACTTTTACTATATAAACACATGGCCATAAACAAGGTAGTATTCTCCTGCATGCATAAGTACTGCATTCCTTCAATAGTATTGCTGAATAATATCCTTTTATATGGATATACCATATTTTATCTATTCATCAGTTGATAGACATTTGGATTGTTTCTACTTTTTGGCTATTATAAATAATGCTGGGCTAGGCACAGTGGTTCACGCCTGTAATTCCAGCACTTTGGAAGGTCGAGGCGGGTGGATCACTTGAGGTCAGGAGTTCGAGACCAGCCTGACCAACACGGTGAAAGCCCATCTCTACTAAAAATACAAAAAATTAGCT
>NW_012116265.1:16204692-16205046 GCF_000951035.1 Colobus angolensis palliatus | reverse complement strand
TTGGCTTCCCTTAGTGCTGGGATTACAGGTGTGAGCCACTGTGCCTGGCCCTTAATATGTATCTTTTGGAGTAAGACTGGATCACACTCATTGTCTCTGTACAACTGCATATTTCACTGCACTTAGAAATTATCACAAAAGAGTCTGGCACAGTGGCTGCAATCCCAGCACTTTGGTAGGCTAAAGCAGCAGGATGCTTGTGGTCAGGAGTTTGAGACCAGCCTGGTGGCTCATACCAATAATCCCAGCACTTCAGGAGGCCAAGGCGGGAGGATCGATTGTGCCTAAGAGTTTGAGATCAGCCTGGGCAACACAGTGAGACTCTGTCTCCCTCTCTCTCTTTGTCTCCCTCTC
>NW_012116265.1:16181747-16199882 GCF_000951035.1 Colobus angolensis palliatus | reverse complement strand
GGGAGGCTGAGGCAGGAGAATGGCGTAAACCCGGGAGGCGGAGCTTGCAGTGAGCTGAGATCCGGCCACTACACTCCAGCCTGAGCAACAGAGTGCGACTCCGTCTCCAAAAAAAAAAAAACTACACCCAAAGGGAACAAAGTTAGGGTCAAAACTGTTTCAAAGGTAGTTAATTTTTTTCTTTCATACTTTTTAACTAATTGAGGAAAGTAAAAGGAAAACCTAAATCTCCAAAGTTCTATACAGAAATGGAAGCTCTTTTAAAAAGAGCTGTTAACATGGAGTTTTAAAAACAAACACACGAATAAACTATTGTATTTCAGGGACAACCAAAACATGGCATTTACTTAATCAAATGTTAAATCCACAGAAGAAATCTGGTAATTAAGATCACGGAATAATGCAATTTGCTATAGAGAAAAACTTGCTGCAAATTCCCTGGAGATCTTTAAAAACAGCATAGAATTTTCTATCAAGACTGATTTTAATCAAGTCCTACAAAGAGATAAAGGACTGAATTACATAAACTCTCAAAGGTTCTTTCCAATGCTAATGTAAAAGTCTCCCTTGGGCAAATTGCCACACTTTACCTCAAATAAAGGTTTGTGCTCCTCCCACTCATCTGAATAGCAAAGAAGAAAAATTACTGCTTTATTGTTCAGCTGCTACTATTGTGAAAACTGTGTGTCTACTGTCATCACTAAACAGCAATATCTGATTGTTTCATAACTCCTTAACACAGCATCTAGCTAATCAAATTCTAAACACAAATCCAAGAGTTGTTCTTTTACTGTATACATTCATTCACCCCTTCAAGCACAGAAACATGCTCGAGAGTGTAAAGTGATCTTAGACGTTTCTGACTTCTCTCCTGTTCATTAAAAGACATGGTGGGAGATGTGAGGAAAATAATTTACATCTCAATCACGTTATACTCTAAATTCATATTCTAGTAAAAGCATGACACACAGCTGTATGCATATTTTTGATGGCACAGTTGGCAACATTTCCTTCAGAAAAATGGGAAAGACAGGTAGAGGTTGGAGCACAAGCACATCGCTTTAATTAAAATGAAAACAACTTTTAAAAAATGTTAAGATATTGTATAGCTCTCATGTAATTACCAAGATCTCTCTTTTGTACAAAAAAAGAAAGAAAAAAATTCACAGACAATATTCCTCCATCTGAGAGTGTAGAAAGCTCCAGATCTGAAGTCTGTTTAAAAAATACTGGTGAGAAGTAGTTTTCTAGAAGGGATACTGCAGCCCTCACAGCATTCCAACAGACCATTCTTTTAAACGCCACTAATGTGCCTTGAGTGAAACTTTTCTAAAACATGTCCCCAAAAGTCAACCAAATGTTATTTATACAGATTTTAAAATGTCATGTTAGTACCTTGATATTTCTTCACCTTATTAGTTGACAAGCTCTGAAGAAATATCATTCTACAAATGCTAAATTGTTAAGAGATTATGGGAGAAAGGTCCTTGATTTCCTACTAAATCAGAACATAACTCACAGGGATTGAAAGCAGCATTTTAACACAAAGCACCTCTGAAGCGTTAACACCTCTCTTGACTTCCTTTTTCATTTAAAAAAAAATCATACCTCGGCCGGGCGCGCCTGTAATCCCAGCACTTTCAGAGGCCAAGGCAGGAGGATCACCTGAGGTCAGGAGTTCGAAATCAGCCTGGCCAACGTGGTGACACCCCATCTCTACTAAAAATACAAAAATTAGCCGGGCGTGGTGACGGGCGCCTGTAATCCCCGCTACTCGGGAGGCCGAGGCAGGAGAATCGCTTGAACCCACGGGGTGGAGGCTGCAGTGAACCGAGATCGCGCCACTGCACTCCAGCCTGGGCGACAAGAGCGAAACTCCATCTCAAAAAAAAAAAAAATTCATACCTCACTCATTCACCTACAATGTATTTTCTAACTCCTACCCGTTAAATTTCCCTATTACATTCTATACCACAACAATTTTGTCTTATAAGTCGTTTATATTGCTAGGAAAACGACAAACTATTCCACTGCTTATAATGAGCTCATTGTTATCACTTCCTCCCTCACACAATTATTTCTTTAAAAGTGAAAACAAATCATTTGATCTGTGTATTACTTCGCTTTGACACCTTACAACTTCAGGAGAGGTCAAGTCTGTTTTACTTATTTTTCCCCTCAACTCTCAGTCTCAATATCTCACATGACCTGGAAAAATGCTTCATTTTCTGCTTCACACCAAACAGTAACAGATCTATCCATCATAACTACTCATCTGGGGTGGAGCCTGCCAGATATTTATGTTAAAGCCAAATTAAGATCACCATCCTATCAAAACTGCAAAGATCACACTCCTGCTAAAGGGGAACAGGGTACTTTCTAAGTGTTCCTTAGTATCTGTACAAGACTTAAACGTATTAAAGTCAACTGGAAATTATCGCGACACTCTCTCCCAGGAACACCGATCTTGCATCTTTTTAACCAGCTCATCTTTAAAAACACATTTCAACAGAATACTTGTCAGTCTAGAGCACTGTAAGGTTGATAATAAGCACTGTCTTGAATTTAGAACTTTTCAAAATATTTTAGAACTGCCTGAACGTGGTTGATGATTCAGCATGGTTAATTAGTATAGTCATCGCAAGTCACCACCAAGCTAAACAATCCCCTTGTGTGAGAGCACTCGTGTTCAGAAAAGGGTCGAAGGAGCCACCCAATTCAACCTGGAGCCTAGGGTAGAGTCTCACCACGAGCAGAGTTTAAGAGAATGATGCTTTCGAGGGACCAGCTTGGATTCCCTGCCAGACCTACGGACCAATGTCCTGCTTGGGGAGCGAACGTGGTAGTCCAGAATGTGGTTGGGAGAGGCTGGGTGTGTTTCCATCTGACACCACCGCCTAACTTTCTTTGCCTCTTAAGGACCCCATGGGTGGTTTTCTTTGGAAGGCTGCAGGACTTTAAGAGGAAGCAACAACCTCGGAGGTTTGAGAAGGGACCCTCGAGAGCCCTTGGGTAGCTCCCACTGGGGTCCGAGGGGTCCCTCATTGCTTCCCCTGGGGGCGGCACACACTTCTGGCAGGATGGGTCAGAGAAACGTACCCGGGGCTCTGAGCAGAATCCAGAGCTCCGGAGGGAAGGGAGGAAGACCTCCAGGCGCGGAGACGTGGGGAAGCCCCCAGCCGTCCTTGAGCTTCCAGGCTCGTGGAGGTCCGGGCAGCGGCCGGACACTGCCGCTCACACCTGCAAGCTGCGTCCACCCGGCGGATTGCCCAGCGGATGGCCCGGAGACCTCGCCCTGCTCGGCCGCCCCTCCGCCAGCCCGCACCGCCACCCCGGCCCCGCGGCGCGGGCCCCTAGTACCTGGCTGGCGGCGGCTGCGGCTGCGGCGCTGCTCCTCACGTACCCGTTCCGTACTTCTCCGTTCGCCACGCAGCCATTCGCCCGCACCGTGCGGCGACAGCAGCAGCCTCCGGGCCCCGGCCGCATCTTCCTGGCAGCACCAGGCGCAAGGCAGGATCTGTGGGCGGCGGCAGCGGCGGCGGCGGCAGCTCCAAGTCCCGCTCCGCACCCCACCCACCTCCCCGAAACCGGAAATGGCTGCAGCGCCGCCGCCAATTCCCGGGCGGGCCTTCACAGAGGGCGGGGCGCTCTCCGCAGAGGACCGGGCTCGCCCAAGGCCACGCAGCGAAGGGAAAGAGCGGCAGGGACCGGCCGAGAGGGATGTGGTCCTAAAGACCGCTGACCTATCTGGAAGAGAAGGAGGCGGACCCCATGCTGCTGCCTGGCCAATCACGGACGAGAGCAAAGCGCCTCGCCGGAGAGGGGGCTTCTCTAGAGGGATTCCAGGGCCTGGCACCTGATTGGAGGCCGCATCCAGGTCCTGGGTAGGGCTTGCCTGTTTAATGGTCCAGACAGAGGAGGAGGCGGAGCCCAGGGAAAAGTAGCCAATTAGAGTGTGAGGAAAGAAAAGGGGCTGAGCCGAAGTCTCTAGAGCGGGTTTCCAGGTTCTCCAGGACAGGTTGCGCAGTGTCAGCCTTTGCCTCACGGAAAGTTCTGGGCTTTATGTCCTAGCCCAAGACCCGCAGCTCCCGTATTTAATTAGCTTATTCCTTTGTGAGTATTTACAGAATAGATATTTTGACAATCTCTCACCATTCTTCAATTTGCGCCACACATTCACTATTTCTGAATTATTATAAGTAATAATTCAGATGTCTTTTCACGTGCCCTTCACATTTGCCCTTGGCAGGGTTTTCCATACAGCCTCCTTTAAAGTCTTTCCTTCAAAGTTAGAAAACCTGGTTTAATTCCAACTCTGCCGGTAACTGGAAGCTAAAACTTGAGCACTGTATTTAACCACTTTAGAAGCCAAATTCTTTAAAACGGAGTTAATACTTCCTGCTTCCTAGACTTATTGCAAGAATTATGTCATTAACCCATTATGCACCTCTTATAATACTTGGCTTGTAATAGGAGTATAATAAATATTGTTTTCTCACCCTTTTAGTTCCATCTTCCCATTGGGTTAGAAAGCAAGGAAATTGATCTACATTACAATTAGAGACTTTCTGTTATCCATAAAGAATTTAGTGTCGTAATTAAGAATATGGACTGTGGAGTCGGTCTGGGTTTTAAATCCTAGCTGCGCTACTTACTAGCTGAGTGACCTCTATGTGTCTTCATCTGTTCAGTGGGGATAATAATAGTTGTCATGAAGATTGAATAAGTTTATGTATGTAATGTATTTTGTACAGGACCTAGCAATTAGTAAGCATTCGTTAGGTGTTGGTTACTAGTAATTGCTAAATGCACCTATGAGAATCCATGCATTCTTCCCCCACCCTGCAGGAGCTTTAGAAAGGAGGTCCACAAGGTATCGGTTTTGCATGACTTAGGAGCTGAATAATCTAACAGAAGGTGGGATCATGCATCCCACACATCCTATTTGAGGACAAACACTATTGATCTTAAAGTGAATATACGTCTGTATGTGTAAGGCTAAAAAAGAAGCACGTGGCTGTGCTTCATGGAGCTTACATTTCAGTGAGAGACGAGAAAACAACAGTTAAAGACCAACCTAAGGCTGGAGAGATTTGGCAACAGGAGTCCTGATGAGGGAAGCTGAATGGCAGTGATGAGTCTAACCATGTAGAAAGTTTTCAGAGCAGGAATCTGGATGCAAGCAAGGCTAAGGGATTTAACTGAAGCTTAGGGAGTGAGCTGAATGAATTTGGAGACGGCTTGCGAGGAAGATGCACAATGAGATAGATCTTGGAAGATGAGTGGTACTTGGAGGGCTGGAACTGAGAAGGATGGGGAGGGTATTCTGAGGAAACCTTCAGAAACTCAGGTGCCGAGTCTGGAAAGAGCAAAGCCTGAACTGCAGGCTAAGAGGAGTAAAGGAGTCTGGCTAGATTAGAGGAACCTGTTAGCCAATCCCTCCTCAGGGGTCTGGCCCCTTGTCTTGTTCTACCACTTACTCACCATGTATAGTTTTGAACAAATCATGCAAACTCAGCCCTGGTTTCCTCACTGATCTTACAAAGTGTATACCTGTACTACTTACCTTACAGGCTTCTGTGAGCATCGGTGATATACAGATGATCTGATTACTTCACATGCCATTGCTAAATCACAAAAATGATGCTTCAGTAGGCAGTAGGAAACACCCCAGGCTCCATGTAAACAGGAAAACAACTCCTTCCAGAAGCATAAGCTGCTTGATCATCATTTTACAGTGTTCATATGCAAAGTTCTATGCTAGGCACCAGGAAGACAACCCTTCTCTTCCTTCAAGATTACTCAGACCTCTTCAACTGTGAAGCCTGTTTTGAACCCCAACCTCCCCACAAAATTAGTTGCTTTCTCCTCTATGAACTTTATACACACCTGTGTAAGCATGTAAGCACTGCTTTGAGATTCTTTGAGAGGGAGGTTACACACAATGCTTAGAAGCAAGAGCTCTGCAGTCAGATATACCGTAATTGAAGATCAGTTTCAGCACTTAGAATCCTTATGATTTAGGCAAAGCTGCCTAACCTCTCCATGACTCAGTTCCTTCATCTGTAAAATGGGATATATCTCATAGAGTTGGAGAACTAAGAAAAGCATTTAGGGCTGGGCGCGGTGGCTCACGCCTGTAATCGAAGCACTTTGGGAGGCCGAGGCGGGCAGATCACGAGGTCGGGAGATCAAGACCATCCTGGCTAACACAGTGAAACCTCGTCTCTACTAAAAATACAAAAAATTAGCCGGGTGTGCTGGCAGGTGCTTGTAGTCCCAGCTACTTGGGAGGCTGAGGCAGGAGAATGGCGTGAACCAGGAGGCAGAGCTTGCAGTGAGCTGAGATTGTGCCATTGCACTCCAGCCTGGGGAACAAGAGCAAAACTCCATCTCAAAAACAAAAACAAACAAACAAAAAAACTCAAACAAGTAGCCAAGCCTCAGGCAATCACAGAAACCATACTTCAACCACTCAACAGGCAGCCAACTGTTCAGTGTTCAAATAAGGCAAAAGCCAAGCTATAACCATTCCAACTGTTTCTATGTCTCACTTCTGTTTTCTGTATGTTTCTTTCCTTTTTCCTTTTTCTATTCATAAATCCTGTCTGACATGTGACAGTGCTGGAATCTCTCTGAATGTTCTGATTCTGGATGGGGGCTGCCCAATTTGAGGATTATTATTTGCTCAGTTAAATTCTGTTAATTTCTTTTTTTCTTTTCTTTCTTTCTTTTTTTTTTTTTAAAGACAGAGTTTTGCTCCTGTCCCCCAGACTGGAGTGCAATGGCGCGATCTCGGCTCACTGCAACCTCCACCTCCCGGGTTCAAGCGATTCTCCTGCCTCAGCCTCCCAAGTAGCTGGGATTACAGGCGCCTGCCACCACGCCCGGCTAATTTTAGTATTTTTAGTAGAGATGTGGTTTCACCACATTGGCCAGGCTGATCTTGAACTCCTGATTTCAGGCGATCCACCCACCTTGGCCTCCCAAAGTGCTAGGATTACAGGCGCGAGGCACTGTGCCCCAGCTAAATTTAATTTCTTTGAGTTTTTTCTCTTAGCAACACCCCTACCAAAATAAATGACTTCCAACTACCCCTTCCATTCTTGGGTCACTTGGTCGAGAGTCAAATACTGGAGAGAGTATCTGCTTACTTGAGTGTAGGTTGCATTGGTCCTTACAGGTGCAAACAGAAGAAAAAAGTTTCCTTCACTTTTCATGGTGGGAGGTGCTTACCAAGATGCACCCTCTTAAGAAGAGTACCGGCCGGGCGCGGTGGCTCAAGCCTGTAATCTCAGCACTTTGGGAGGCCGAGATGGGCGGATCACAAGGTCAGGAGATCGAGACCATCCTGGCTAACACAGTGAAACCCCGTCTCTACTAAAATACAAAAAACTAACCGGGCGAGATGGCAGGCGCCTGTAGTCCCAGCTACTCGGGAGGCTGAGGCAGGAGAATGGCGTGAACCCGGGAGACGGAGCTTGCAGTGAGCTGAGATCCGGCCACTGCACTCCAGCCTGGGCGACAGAGCGAGACTCCGTCTCAAAAAAAAAAAAAAAAAAAGAAGAGTACGTTAAATGACAAGAGGTGATTTCCTAAAAGGAAATGGGGGACCTAATAGAAAAAGGGAATGGACACTGGGCAGGCAAAAATGGCCAATGTCCTTTCTATCAGTTAATGCTGCAGATGAATCACAAGATAGAGCTGCGTATTTTGGTATGCACCTGTAATCTTAGCTCTTCAGGGGGCTGAGGCAGGAGGAACACATGAGCCCAGGAGTTCAAGACCAGCCTGGGCAGCATAGTAAGACCCCATCTCAAGAAAAAAGAAAAAAAGAAGAACATAAGATGAAATGGAAAGGGCCCTTCAGAAGTAATCTACTTTTGCACAAAAACCAGAGATAGGCAATGCAGAGATATTATTTGAACCTGACTCTGAGAGCATCATTTGGTCTTCCCTTTTCTTTTTCTTTTTTCTTTTTTTTTTTTGAGATGGAACCTTACTCTGTTGCCCAGGCTGGAGCATAGTGGCGCAATCTCAGCTCACTGCAATCTCTACCTTCTGGGTTTGAGCGATTCTTGTATCTCCCAAGTAGCTGGAATTACAGATGCATGCCACAATGCCCAGCTAATTTTTGTGTTTTTAGTAGAAACAGGTTTTTGCCATGCTGGCCAGGCTGGTCTCAAACTCCTGACCTCCTGGCCTGGTCTCTCCTTTTCAAACTTTTCATGCTTCATTCATTCATTTTCTATTAGGCCAGTCGTACAACAAGTATTTTTTGCTGGCCATCATGTTGGGTGTCACAAATACAATGATAAATAGAAAGAAACATGGTCTTTGCGCTTGCGGAGTTTTCAGTCTTGATTTACAAGAAATGTATCTGCTCTTTCCCCTTTCATTATTCCTAATCTAATAGAGTAAGTGAAATAGACTAATTCTCTCCCTGGGTTTCTGACCCTAGTTTTGCTGGAAAATCTTGGATAATGTTTTTGGATTATTTTCAGTGGCGATATTTGCATCCACAAAACTGGGCAGGTCCTGGGACAAGAGTTTAGAATTGCATTATGATCTTGAGGCCTGAGCTATTTAAATGAATGTTTGCATGCAAACATGAAGCTTTAAGAGGAATGATGATTTCTGATTATACACCTCCAGGGTGCCAGCTGAGCACTTAGTAGAGATTTTAATCTGTACCCAACAAAGCATTTGCAATGGGAGTTCTGCAATAATACAGATGAGTGCTCCAGGAATAGGCAGCCAAAGCCTATGTCTCAATGGCAGGTCTCTGGCCTTGAGTTACCTCTGCTCCAGAAGCACCTGAGAGCTTCCTCCACCACACCCCACACTGCCACCCTGGACTTCCTGTGGGCACTCACCTGACTGAATGTTGCAATCATTTCAGGTTCTGCTTCAGGAAGCAAGTGGACTTTTGCTTCTGGCTTCAAGAGGGAGGAGAGAGGATGGTGATGTAGATTATGATAATGGTGGTGATGTTAGCCAACACTCTGAGTTGCAAGCTTTGACACAATTTAAATTGGATTAAGCATAAAGACGATTTTTTTTTTTTTTTTTTTTGAGACGGAGTCTTGCTCTGTCGCCCGAGCTGGAGTGCAGTGGCCGGATCTCAGCTCACTGCAAGCTCCGCCTCCCGGGTTTACGCCATTCTCCTGCCTCAGCCTCCGGAGTAGCTGGGACTACGGGCGGCCGCCACCTCGCCCAGCTAGTTTTTGTATTTTTAGTAGAGACGGGGTTTCACCGTGTTAGCCAGGATGGTCTTGATCTCCTGACCTCGTGATCCGCCCGTCTCGGCCCCCCAAAGTGCTGGGATTACAGGCTTGAGCCACCGCGCCCGGCCAAGCATAAAGACGATTTACTGACTCACATAACCAAAAACTAAGGGTAGATCTGATTGGACCAGGTACTCAAATGATATCATCAGAAACCTAGCTCAAAAAAAAAAAAAAAAAAAAAGGAAAGAAATCTGTCTCCATCCCCAGCTTGGGGTCCCTCTGAATTAGCTTTATTCCCAGAAAGGCTGCCACCATGTGATGGCAAAGATGGCTTGTAGTGGGCAAGCTTCCATTCAGTCAGCTTAAAACTTCAGCTGAAAGACACTGCCTGTTTTTTGTAGTCTTCTCGAGATTCCTAAGTAGACTCCTGTTGGCCCAGCTTGGGTCACATGCATCAGGTGAGTGTTGAATTGATTGGCCAGGCCTGAATCTTGTGTCCACCCATTCCACCAATTCTGAGCCACAGGCTCAGAGAAGGGAAGACCAATGGTTTTCCACTGGGAGAAGATGGATGGTATTGCCAGAAAACACGGTACTGAGTAGGCATAAGTCACAGATGTCCATTGCACTGATCGTGTTACATATGATTACGACAGTAAGAAGCAGGAAGTAGGAATGCCAGTCTCAGCATTTTCAGATGATATTACTAGGAACACTGCGTTTAAACTCTCCCTCTCCACAAATCCGACCTGCCAAATTTGTCTCAAATTAATCCCTCCCTATGGTCACTGTCTGTTCTGTGTGTTTACTTAACTGATTTAAGTGATTGATATCTTCATCTTCATCAAATCATTATCCTAAAGCCATTAATAAACATTCTTTGTATATGTAGTTGTATAAGAAAAATAGAAATACAGACAGAGAATTAACTGTCTAAGAGAGCAATAAAGGGCAGGCCACAGTGGTTCACGCCTGTAATCCCAGAACTTTGGGAGACTGAGGTGGGTGAATCACCTGAGGTCAGGAGTTCAAGACCAGCCTGGGCAACACGGTGAAACCTCATCTCCCTAAAAATACAAAGAATTAGCCAGGCATGGTGGCGCATACCTGTAATCCCAGCTACGAAGGAGGCTGAGGCAGGAGAATCACTTGAAGCTAGGAGGCAGAGGTTGCAGTGAGCCGTGATGGTGCCACTGCACTCCAGCCTGGGCAACAGAGTGAGACTTTGTCCCCACCCCCCCAAAAAAAAGAGCAATAAAGGACTCGTAAGACAACATACCACCAACTCTGAATGTTATATATTGTGAATGGCAAAAATTGAATTGTACTGAATGTGAAGTATATCTCCATAAAAAAAAAATTGCTTTTTTAAAAAAAAGAAGACATAAATAAGAAATTGCGTATGTTCCTAGGCAATGTGATATATGCATTCAATGATGTGATGGAATTTGCATATTTAAACAGAATAAGTGGAAGGTAAAGCTGTCATTCTTTTCCACTTCATCATAGAACCCTTAGAAGATTTAGCTATTGTCCCCATCACTTTCTTTATATTTACTTTGCAATGTTACATATTCATGGACAACATAACTTCTTTTAAAATGGTCTTTGGGGTTCTTCCTCTACCCTCAATATTTGCCAACTATTTCTCACATTTTTTCTCTATCTTGTACCACTTCCAAAACCAACAATTTTTGGTGCCTAATATTTTGGTGGGCCATTTTAATCTATATCTAGAAGAAGACTATTCTGATGTTTATGCTCCCAATGACTCTAAAGCCACATGACAGGTTCTTTCAATAAATGTCCCAAAAAGTATGGGAATTAGAGTAGGCAATGGGAATGCAACAGGGATGCCAAAAAGAGTTGACAGGGAAAGGAACTTTTTTTTTTTTTTTTTTGACAGAATCTCACTCTGTTGCTGAGGCTGGAGTGCAGTGGGCACAGTCTTGGCTTACTGCAGCCTCCACCTCCTGGGTTCTAGCGATTCTCCTGCCTCAGCCTCCTGGGTAGCTGGGATTACAGGCACTAGCCACCATGGCCGGCTGATTTTTGTATTTTTAGTAGAGATGGGGTTTCACCATGTTGGCCAGGCTGGTCTTGAATTCCTGACGTCGGGTAATCCACCTGCCTCGGCCTCCCAAAGTGCCAGGATTACAGGCGTGAGCCACCCCTCCCGGCCAGGAACTTTCTTGTATCGACTTTAAGACCTGACAGTTGAACATTTCAACATATAGTACATTTCTCTGTTATATCAACAGCATATTTTAAGGCATAAATGACAACTTTAGAGTCGCCTTTTATTTTAATCCAAACCGCCCTTTCCCATGCTGACCACCCCATCCTTATCTACTGGTCCATATCCTGCATTTCAGGTGGTTGCTTCTCCAGCATCTATTCCACTCTTCCTTCACTGGTGAGCTGTCATTTATTAGAGGGTGGACTATTTCCCAGACCCTGACAACAGGGAGTGGTTTATGGACAGACACAAGAATGTAGTTGATTCAATCATACTTATGACTGGAGATTTTGGTTCAATGACTGGGGGAAGGAAACCTATCTCTTTTCCCAGAAGGTGTGATATGTGAATGGGAGACCTACAACTGCTACAGCCATTTGGTTACCACAAGAAAAACCCTACTAAGAATAAAAGCAACATCAGGAAGTGAGCAGAGAAGCTCACAGACACATGGAGCTGGTGCTCTGATCAAACCACGCATGAGGCCCACACTAGACATTTCAGTTACGCTGAGTCAAGAAATTCTCTTTAGTTGTTTATGCAGTTGAAGTTTTGTGTTTTTTAAAAATTGGAACTTAAAGCACCTTAACTATTACAATCCTTCAGTACAATATTTTTCACAGCATTATTGAAGTATAATTAATAGTAAACTGCATATATTCAAGTGTATAATTTGATGAGTTTTGACATATATATATATATGTCTACCTGTAAAATTATCTCTACAATCAGAATGATGAACGTATCCATCATCCTCAAAATATTCCTGGTGTCCTTTTGGAATCCTTCTCCTCCTGCACTGTTCTCCCAGACTTCCTGTCTTATAGACTAGTTAACATTCTCGAAAATGTTATATAAATGAAATAATGTAGTATATTCTTTCTTTGTCTGGCTTTTTTCATTTGGCATAATATTTTGAGATTTATTCATGTTGTAGCTTGTATCTTTCTTCCTTTTTTTGCCGAGTAGTTTTTTTTGTTGTTTGTTTGTTTGTTTTTTGAGACGGAGTCTCGCTCTGTCACCCAGGCTGGTGTGCAGTGGCATGATCTCGGCTCACTGCCTGCTTCGCCTCCCGGGTTCACACCATTCTCCTGCCTCAGCCTCCTGAGTAGCTAGGACTACAGGCACCCGTCACCATGCCCGGCTAATATTTTGTATTTTTAGTAGAGACGGGTTTCACCATGTTAGCCAGGATGGTCTCAATCTCTTGACCTCGTGATCCACCCCGCCTTGGCCTCCCAAAGTGCTGGGACTACAGGCGTGAGCCACTGCGCCTGGCCATTGTCAAGTAGTTTTAATTGTATGGATGCACGCAGTTTATTTATCTATCTACCGATTGATGGACATTTGGATTGTCTCTAGTTTGGAGCTATTACAAATAAAGTTGCTATAAATATGTGTGTACAGGCTGGGCGCGGTGGCTCACGCCTGTAATTCCAGCACTTTAGGAGGCCGAGGTGGGTGGATCACAAGGTCAGGCAATCAAGACCATCCTGGCTAACACGGTGAAACCCCATCTCTACTAAAATTACAAAAAAAATTAGCCAGGCATGGTGGTAGGCGCCTGTAGTCCCAGCTACTGGGGAGGCTGAGGCAGGAGAATGGCGTGAACCTGGGAGGTGGAGCTTGCAGTGAACCAAGCTGGTGCCACTGCACTCCAGCCTGGGCGACAGAGCAAGACTCTGTCTCAAAAAAAATATATATATAGTGTGTGTGTGTGTGTGTGTGCATACAAATCATTCTGTGGACGTAAACTTTCATTTCTCTTGGTTACATACTTAGGAGTAGGCCAGGCACAGTGGCTCATGCCTGTAATCCTAGCACTTTGGGAGGCCGAGGCGGGTGAATCATGAGGTCAAGAGATCGAGACCATCCCGGCCAAACATGGTGAAACCCCATCTCTACTAAAAATACAAAAATTATCTGGGTGTGGTGGTGCATGCCTGTAATCCCAGTTACTCGAGAGGCTGAGGCAGGAGAATCGCTTGAACCCAGGAGGCGGAGATTTCAGTGAACCAAGATTGTGCCACTTCACTCCAGCCTGGGCAACAGAGTGAGGCTCCATCTCAAAAAAAAAAAAAAAAAAAGGAAAAGAAAATTTTAGGGAAGGCGAACAGGATGAGCAGTGACCAAGAAATAAAACAACCCCAAAAGTAGGCAGACAGCACACCACTCCTGGGCAGACTTCTAGAGGGGGAGTCCACTTTCTGCAGTCCCATAATGAGATTATAGCACTCAATATGTGCTGTTTTATATTCAAGCTATTAGTGTACCTGTTTGTGTTTGTTTTCTCATACACTAAGTAGGAACTAGGGAAACATGCTCAGTTATTCCTGTGGGGTTATTTGTGTATCTTTTCTTTCCATGTATTAGTTTCATGCAAAAGTATTTGCAGTCATCACCATCACTTTCAACTGCAAAAACCACAGTTACGTTTGCACGAACCTGATATTTGTAACCCAAGGAATCGGACCCGAAAATCTTGTGTTCAGGATGTAAATGGTTCAATGTCTTCCTGCCTTTTGATACTTCCCAGTTTTTTAAATGAGGTATCTGTTTATAATTATAATAATTAAAAACCTCAAATTGACAGAGTGAGACTGTAGATTGTTTCAATATCCAAAAACAATTAACTTAATATGTCATCTTAATAGAATTAAGAACAAAAACTACACAGTCATTTAACAGACACAAAAAAGGCATTTGATAAAAAAAATCTAACACTTCTTTGTGATAAAAGTGCTCAGCACACTAGGAGTGGAAGAGGAGTTCCTCAAGCTGACAAAGAACATTTACAAAATATGTACAGCTAACATTCTTCTAAATGGTAAAAGACTGAATGCTTTCTTCTAAGATTAGGAAGAAGACAAGGATGACCACTTCTTTTTTTTTTTTAAATATCAAATTAATTTTATTTATTTCTTTATTTTTTTATTACACTTTAAGTTCTAGGGTACATGTGCATAACGTGCAGGTTTGTTACATATGTATACTTGTGCCATGTTGCTGTGCTGCACCCATCAACTCCTCAGCACCCATCAACTCGTCATTTACATCAGGTATAACTCCCAATGCAATCCCTCCCCCCTCCCCCCTCCCCGTGATAGGCCCCGGTGTGTGATGTTCCCCTTCCCGTGTCCAAGTGATCTCATTGTTCAGTTCCTACCTATGAGTGAGAACATGCAGTGTTTGCTTTTCTGTTCTTGCGATAGTTTGCTGAGAATGATGGTTTCCAGCTGCATCCATGTCCCTACAAAGGACTCAAACTCAAAGGATGACCACTTCTACTCAACATTATACTAGGCTAGTAAGGAGGAAAGTAAAATAAGAAGCTTCCAGATTAAAAAAGAAGAAGTGAAGTGATCTCTACTCACAGATGACATAATCTTATACATGAACTATCCCAAAGAATCTACTAAAAGAATGATTAGAACTAGTAATCAAATTAAACAGGTTAAAGGATACAAGATTATATTTATTATATTTTTTATTTTATTTTATTTTGAGATGGAGTTTTACTTCTGTTGCCCAGGCTGGAGTGCAATGGCACGATCTCAGCTCACTGAAACCTCTGCCTCCCAGGTTCAAGCAATTCTCCTGCCTCAGCCTCCGAGTAGCTAGGATTACACGTGCACACCACCATGCCCAGAACATTTTTGTATTTTTAGTAGAAACAGGGGTTTCACCATGTTGGCCAGGCAGGTCTCGAACTCCTAATCTCAGGTGATCTACCTGCCTTGGCCTCCAAAAGTGCTAGGATTATAGGCATGAGCCACAGTGCCCAGCCAGGAGTTATATTTTTATACACTAACAATAAACATTCTGAACATGAAAGTAAGAAAACAATCCAATTAACAATAGCATCAAACATAATAAAATAGGAAAAAATTAACAAAAGTGCAAGATTTGTATACTGGAAAGTATAAAATATTGTTGAAAAATTAAAGGAGATCTAAACAATGGAAAAACATCCCATGTTCAGTGATTGGAAGACTTACTGTTGTAAGATGGCAATACTACCCAAATTGATCTAAAGATTCAATGAAATCTCTATCTAAACCAACCTGCCTTTTTTGGAGACATTGCTCATCCTAAAATTTATATGGAAATGTGGGACTCAGAATAGCCAAGAGAATCTTGATAAAAAAAATAATAAAGTTAGAGAATTCACACTTTCCAATGTCAAAACTGACTACACAGCTGAAGTAATTAAGACAGTATGCTACTGGCATGAAGACATATATAGATCAATGTAATAAAATTGAGAATCTAGAAATAAACCCTAAGATTTATTAAACTGGTTTTGGACAAGAGTGCCAAGAAAATTAAAGAGGATGATGAATGATCTTAATTACAAATGGTGCTTGTAAAACTGGATCTCTACATGCAAAAGAATAAAGTTAGACCCCTACCTCATACCATACACAAAAAAAATTAAGTCAAAATGGATCAAAGACTTAAATGTAAGAGCTAAAACTTTAAAATCCTTAGAAGAGGCCGGGCGCGGTGGCTCAAGCCTGTAATCCCAGCACTTTGGGAGGCCGAGACGGGCGGATCACGAGGTCAGGAGATCGAGACCATCCTGGCTAACACGGTGAAACCCTGTCTCTACTAAAAACTACAAAAAACTAGCCAGGCGAGGTGGTGGGCACCTGTAGTCTGGGCTACTCAGGAGGCTGAGGCAGGAGAATGGTGTGAACCCGGGAGCTGGAGCTTGCAGTGAACCAAGATGGCGCCACTGTACTCCAGCCTGGGTGACAGAGCAAGACTCCGTCTCAAAGAAAAAGAGTCTTGTATCCAGGATACACAAAAACTCTTATAATACTCAATAATAAAAGGATAAATAACCCCATTTTTAAATGGGCAAAAGAATTGAATAGACCTTACACCAAAGAAGATATGCAAAAGGAATAGAAGGAGGGAAGGAGGATGAAAAAGGAAGGCATTGATATGATTATGATATTTGGGGGGGTTCAAAAGGACCAAATAAATAACACTTCCTTCCTCACTGTGCTAGCAGCGGCAAATCCAAATGAGTCTGCAGCAACCTCAATTCTTGCCTCCTCAGAAGAAAGAATTTGAACAAGGGGCATAAGGCAGAGGGAGAGACTGAGGCAAGTTTTAGAGCAGGAGCGAAAGTTTATTAAACAGTTTTAGAGCCAGAATAAAAAGAAGTAAAGTACACTTGGAAGACGGCCAAGTGGGCAACTTGAGAGATTCAAGTGCACGATTTGACCTTTGGCTTGGAGTCTTATATATTAGCATGCTTCCAGGGTTGAGTTACATCTCCCCTGATTCTTCCCTTGGGGTGAGCCATTCACATTGCAGTGGCCTGCTAGCACTTAGGAAGGGCCAAATGTGCGTTGTGTTTACTGAAGTTGTATACATGCTCACTGGAGGTGTTTCTCTCTTACCAGTTGGCTATTCCTAGAAGAAGGTCATATACCAGTTAACGTCTGCCATTTTGCCTCTTAGCGCACAAGCTTGAGTCCACTCGCCCACCTCCTGAGATCTTATCAGGAAGCTGCTGATCACAGGTTTCAGGTGTTTCTATTTATTGGGAGACTGTTTTTCCCTGGTGCTGGCTGCAGCCAATTATTATTTTAGAGAGACAGTTTAACAACTGCCTGACCATTACCTGATGGTTGCCTGACATTCCTGGTCACAGGAAGAGCCCTTTCCTGCCCTGCTCGTGTCTGACTAATTACCTACTATAACATTCCCCTCCTCAAGAGTCCAAGACCCCAATTATTTGAGGAAAATGAATGAAGGTCAGTCTTCTGTAACTGCTTCCTGCTGAGAGAGGGATAGTGGTGGTTGCTCTGTGAGTCTTGGCTTCTTGCTAGCTGTCAGGGCAGGGTGGCTCCATGGATTAATGAAAGCAGTATCCATCCAGGTTCAAGAGAGACAGGGGAAGGATTTTGCCTCTGTTGTGTCCCACTAATGGGCAATCAAGGGGTCCTCTGTAGAAGGGTGACTCTTTTTTTGAGATGTAATCTGACTGTCACCCAGGCTGAAGTGCAGTGGCACCATCTTGGCTCACTGAAACCTCCATCTCCCAGGTTCAAGCAATTCTTCTGCCTCAGCCTCCCGAGTAGCTGGGATTACAGGTGCCTGCCACCAAAACTGGCTAAGTTTTTGTGTTTTTAGTAGATATAGGGTTTTGCCATGCTGACCAGGCTGGTCTCAAACTACTGACCTTCAGTGATTTGCCTGCCTCAACCTCCCAAAGTGTTGGGATTACAGGCGTGAGCCACCATGTCTGGCCAACGGTGACTGTTGAATATTGAGAGGATGGTATCCCTCACTGAGGATCATCTGGAGCTTTGTGGCTTGAAGGCCAGAGGAGACAAATCAGGTTATTAGATTTAGAAGAATGTCAAATGGAAATAAGGGCTGTGGACAGCTCCAGAATATTTCAAGACTGCTGATATGCCCAGGTAACTGGAGGATATAGTCATGCCTGCTAAGATTTGGGTGCATGGGACTGCTAACCAATTCCAATATGTGCTCAGAATTTTATATATATATATTTATTTGAGACAGAGTCTCACTCTGCCGCCCAGGCTGGAGTGCAGTGGCACCATCTCAGCTCACCACAACCTCTGCCTCCCGGGTTCAAGTGATTCTCCTGCCTCAGCCTCCTGGGTAGCTGGGATTACAGGC
>NW_012116265.1:16164928-16181227 GCF_000951035.1 Colobus angolensis palliatus | reverse complement strand
GCCTCCCAAAGTGTTGGGATTACAGGTGTGAGCCACCGTGCCCAGCCCAGAATTAGAATATTGATCAAGATTTTTACATTACTCATTCCTCTGTTTTTTTCTGAGCTGCAGCCAGAGATCACTGGTTGGTTCATAGGAATAAGCGGAGTTAAACTAAATTACAGACAAAAACTCAAAAGCAACTGATGACACTAGAATATAATAACAGGTGTACTATAGTTCTTGAAACATAATTTTTCCCTCTTCAGTTCTTGTTTTCATTAATAACATATCATGATATGACTGATTTGTTTGCAAAATAAGCTTTAGTCTTTTATACTTGGCCAGATTATTTGCACAAAGCACAGCAAGAATAATTATTTGACATATAGGCTCCTTTTTAAATTGACTTTGATGGAATTTCCTTCCATAAGGAATCTCAGATAAGACTTTTTGTTTTTTTTGAGCTAGAATCTCACTCTGTCACCAAGGCTAGAGTGCAGTGGAATGATCTTATCTCACTGAAACCTCTGCCTCCCGGGCTTAAGTGATTCTCATGCCTCAGCCTCCCGAGTATCTGGGACTACAGGTGTGCACCACCATGCCCAGCTAATTTTTGTATTTTTAGTAGACATGGAGTTTTGCCGTGTTGGCCAGGCTGGTCTCAAACTCCTGACCTCAAGTGCTCTGCCCGCCTTGGCCTCCCAAAACGCTGGGATTACAGGTGTGAGCCACTGTGCCCGGTTTCAGATAAGACTTTTTAAAGCATTAAGACAGCCATGGGTTGATGACAGTAAATACCTGTATGAGTTGGGTAAACTTCTCTCCTCTTGAAGTTGCAAGATAATTTGGGGCTCCTGGGCCTGTTAGAAAGTGACATTCTTTACTTACCACAGGTCAAGAATCCTGTACAGGGACTGTGAGAAAAGGTATGAGGCCTGTTTTACCAAGGGACTTTATTGGTTCTCTAAGTCAATTTCGATTCCTTAAAGGAAAGCATGATATTTCAGTCAAAGCCTGGATAAAATAACTAGTTTCTCCAATTGTGTCTTGTTGCAAGAGAAACAAATTCTTACTGCACTTATATACATAATTATATTGCCATAAGTTAAGAATACTCACAAATCATTTCCAAATTCTGGAGAAATCAGGTAGAGAGAAAAAAGTATGCTCCACATTTTGTTTACAGGAGTACTCAATTTTCAAAGCTGTAAATAGCTCAAAAGAAGAGTTCACTTGGCTTCAAAAAACAAAGGATTAGCAATGTTTTAAGCAAAAAGGTAAAAGAGATTACTTCACTCAATTCCAGTTTTGCTTGATATTTATGAATACATTAGTTTTCCAAGAGAGTCTTGGAAGTTCTTTCCTCTTCATTTTAATGTCAAAATCTCCAAAGAGCACCTGTTCCATAGCTTATTATAAAACCACCTTTTTTTCTGAGATAAGGTCTCACTCTGTAGCCCACACTGGAGTGCAGTGGTGTGATCTCAGCTCACTGAAACCTGCAACATCTGATTCCCAGGATCAAGCCATCCACCCACCTCAGCCTCCTGAGTAACTGGGACTACAGGCATCCACCAGCACGTCTAGCTAATTTTTTTGTTTTTATAGATATGGGGTTTCACCATGTTGCCCAGGATGGTCTCAAGCTCCTGCACTCAAGTGGTCCTCCTGCTTCAGTCTTTCTCCTGAAGTGCTGGGATTACAGGAATGAGCCACCATGCCCAGCCTGCAAAACCACCTTTTAAAAAGGATTAAAACAAGACGATGATTGTCTGTGGATGACAAAAAGTCTTAAGGCCACCACAGTCAAAGATGCAATTGACAAGGAAATGTGTTATCTCTGTGGTACACAATAATTTAACATAACAATTATAATTATTACTGATAACATATACTAAGTTGTATCAGAATTACAGGAGTTTCACACAGTTTTGGAACACATACTAACAACCTGCTTATACAAATATAGTTCAAAGAAAGCCAAAATTTACCTTTGCATTAGAGTACTACTCATGTTAAACCTGATTCTTAATAAAACCTTGTAGACAAATCTATCCAATCTTAATCCATTTAACCATAGGTAAGATTATCATAAAACTTTTATGACCCTTTATACTTTTCTGTTAAAGAGCAGAACAATGCTCTAAGAAAACTATGTTATGCTTTTTAAAATATTTTTTAAAATTTTTTTTGCGACAGAGTCTCACTCTGTCGCCCAGGCTGGAGCACAGTGGCCAGATCTCAGCTCACTGCAAACTCCGCCTCCCAGGTTTACGCCATTCTCCTACCTCAGCCTCCTGAGTAGCTGGGACTACAGGTGCCCGCCACCTTGCCCGGCTAGGTTTTTTTGTATTTTTTAGTAGAGACAGGGTTTCACTATGTTAGCCAGGATGGTCTCAATCTCCTGACCTCGTGATCTGCCCGTCTCGGCCTCCCAAAGTGCTGGGATTACAGGCTTGAGCCACCTCACCTGGCCCATGCTTTTATTCCAAATGTTCAATTTATGGGTAAACTGAATAATATACCCCTTTAATTTTAGCCAATATGTTCACATACAGATTAATCTTTTGCAACCCTTCCATGACTTGCTCAAACCTTCAGCTTTATTTCAACTTAAAACTATCCTTTAACCCGCTAAATGAGGCCAAAAAAAAAAAAAAAATCCACATTTCATGCCTTCTTTTTTTTTATTACTTATTTTGTTTTCTTTTACTTTGCTTTTTTGAGGCAGGGTCTTGCTCTGTTGCCCAGGCTGGAGTGCAGTGGCATGATCTCGGCTCACTGCAACCTCTGCTTCCCAAGTTCAAGTGATTCTCCTTCCTCAGCCTCCCGAGTAGCTGGAATTAAAGGTGTGCACCACCATGCCTGGCTAATTTTTTGTATTTTTAGTAGAGATGAGGTTTTACCATTTGGCCCAGTTGGTCTTGAACTCCTGACCTCAAGTGATCCAACTGCCTTGGCCTCCCAAAAGGCTAGGATTGCAGGCGTGAGCCACTGCACCTGGCTCTCGTGCTGTCTTATAATCTTTTACCAAAAGCACATTCTACTTTTCTAATACATCTTGCATGAAAAACTGTTTTCTCCAGTAGTCTCAAGTGAATGTTACACAGTTAACTCTCTTTTATTCTTTTATTTTTGAGACAGAGTCTTGCTCCATCACCCAAGCTGGAGTGCCATGGCATGATCTCAGCTCATTGCAACCTCTGCTTCCCAGGTTCAAGCAATTCTCCTGCCTCAGTCTCCTGAGTAGCTGGGGCTACAGGCTCATGCCACCAGGCCCAGCTAATTTTTGCATTTTTAGTAGAAACGGGGTTTCATCATATTGGCCTACACTGTTAACTCCTAGCAACATTTACTTTTTCTGAAAATCCTGGTAAGAAAACAATTCTAATTATGTACTAGATTTGGTGCCTAGGACACTAAACGGAAGTGCAGATAAGGTCGGACTTTTTCCAGCATAGTCAGGGGGCATGACTAACTCTGTATGTGCTCAGGCCTTACCTAGAATTTAATGACTTTTTTTCTTTTCTTTTCTTTTTTTTTTTTTTTGAGACAGAGTCTTACACTGTCACCCAGGTTGGAGTGCAGTAGCACAGTCTCAGCTAACTACAACTGCCGTCTCCAGCATTCAAGTGATTCTCCTGCCTTAGCCTCCCAAGTAGCTGGGATTACAGGTGCCCACCATGACACTCAGCTAATTTTTTGTATTTTTAGAAGAGACAGAGTTTCACTATGTTGGCCAGGCTGGTCTCAAACTCCTGACCTTGTGATCCACTCGCCCCAGCCTCCCAGAGTGCTGGGATTACAGGCATGAGCCTCTTCACCCGGCTGAAGTTAATGGCTTTAAAGAAGACAAGTTGTAAATTCCTTTCACGAATCTTTTCATAGCTTACACAGACCAACTATGACATGGTTGGACTTTCTGACTTGTCCTAAATATCTGTCTTTTTAAACAACCAGTTATTTTATTTTAGGACAAGAATTTACCATACAAGATCCTTTTTCATACAAAACCTCTTTTCTTGTAACACTCTTTACCAAAAATACCTCTTTACTTTTATAAATTTTGAATTAGACAAAAGTCATTTTCTTTCTTTTAGGAATTTATGGTTTGTTGCTGTGCAAGTCCTGTGAAGTGGGAGCAGATAAGGAGGTTACCTATATATGGTAGAAGTTATCCCCCACTAAAGTAATTGCTCAGTTAGATTTCTTGTTTGGGCTTGTTTGAGTAAGTGTGGGCTATTTTTAAACCCTGAAGGTAGAACTGACAAGGTTAAAGTTATTGGTTAAAGATTTAGGTAGTTTTTGCATGAGACATAGGGCATTAAAGAGAAAGATGAATTCAGAAGTTGGGTAAATATTAAGTAGGCACCCATCTTGCTCCAAATAAATGTGAATCTTTTCTTTTGGAGGGGATGTGCCATTTGTCCCCGTTACCCGACAGAATTTGGAGAGTCGCTCAGAGAAGGAGGTTAGCATAGAGTAGGAAGCTCTTGAACCCAAAAGAGAAATTTGGAATTTCACTTGCCACCTCTGGGGTTTCCTTTGGCTTTCTCCTATTGATGACGATGTCTGATTTGTTCCTAGAAGTGTTCTTAGAGGAAGGTCATATACTAGTTAAATTCCACCATTTTGCCTCTGGGTGCATGTGGGCACATGCTTGAGCCCACTCACCCAACTCCCAAAGTCTTATTGGGAAGCTGATGATCACCAGTTTCGGGTGTTGCTGTCTGTCCAGAGACTACCTTTCCCTGGGCTGGCTCTGACCAATTATTATTTTAGAGAGACAGTTAACAACTGCCTGACCAACATCTGATGGTCTCCTGACATTACTGGTTGGTAGAAGCCCTCTCCTGCCCTGTTCATGTCTGACCAATTACCTACTGTAACAACCATAGTTATGAAATAATTGAGAAATAAGACACAGGCTTTAATTACAACTAAAAAAAGAGAGAGAGAGAGAGAGAGAGAAATAAGACAAAAGGGTCAGCATATGCAGAGCTAAAGTGCACAGCTGAATTCATGGGCATGGGACCTGTGTGAGTTGCATAGGGCCCTGCACTTGGTTTAATGCTCTGTTGTTGCCATCTTGAAATTCTTCATAATTTTTATTTTGCACTGGATTCCACAAATTAAGTGCAGACAAAAATGTCACCTGATAAGATGTCATCTTTATTATGGGTATAAGTGATCTGGGAGAAGGTGGTTTGAGTGTGAGGTTAATTTCTGATCTCCAGACTAGACCTTGATGAAGCACATCTAAAAGAAAATTTGAAACCTAGCAAGTACATATGCTGCTCTCCCACTTGTCCTGGTAGAAAAGAAGTAAGAGACCAGATCCTCCAATCCAGGATCATTGATAGATCATTCTTATCCAGTGGAGGAACATGTCGCACACCAACCAGGCACCCCACCCACCTCTCTGGTGAGAAGAAAGGCACTGGGCAGAGGTCAAGAGTGATTAGGTGAGCCTGAGAAACATGGAAAGAGGGAATTCTCTTTTTTTTTTTGGAGACAGTCTCACTATATCACATAGGCTGGAGTGCAGTGGTATGATCTTGGCCCACTGCAACCTCTCCTTCCTGGGTTCAAGTGATTCTCCTGCCTCAGCCTCCCAAGTAGCTGGGATTACAGGCACTCGCCACCATGCCCAGCTGCTTTTAGTATTTTTAGTAGAGATAGGGTTTCACCGTTTTGGCCAGGCTGGTCTTGAACTCCTAACCTCAAGTGATCCACCTGCCTTGGCCTCTCACAAAGTGCTGTGTTTACAGGTGTGAGCCACAGTGCCTGGCTGAGTCATTTCTCTTTAACAGGAATCCTTAGTCAAAATTCTTTTGGTTAAATGTGACAAATATAAGTAACCTAGCTTAAATGGAACAGAAAGTTTTGGAAAGGTATGGCAGATACTGTTTTCTATGTATCACCTCTCCCCTCCCCCTTCCCCTCTCCCCTCTTTCCCTGCTGATTTTGTTCAGGGACAGGGAGAAAAGTCACTGATTTCAGAGAAGCAGATGTCCTGCCAGCCCCATGAATCATAATTGGTCTAAGGTAATCATGGAAACCCAATTTTCCTTTGCCAGGCACTTACTCTTCCAACCTCCCTTGCAGGTAATGTAGATAAGTGACACAGTTCTATCCAGTGAGATAAGGAAGTCTGTGGGGTCTCTGAAAATGAGGGATTTTTCTCTAGCAAAAATTGAGCCCTTTTACTCCTGCTCCTTTCCCAATGACTTGATGCAATGAATGGAGGACATGATGTCTGGAACCATGGCAGCTATTTTTAGACCATGAGGCAACAAGCAGAAGAAGGAAGAGTCAACATGCTGAGTGACCAAAAGATGGAAAGAGCCTGGGTCTTTGATGACATAGCTGAGCTGAAGAAACCCTGGCTCTACCTAACTCCAGACATTTTTTCTTTGAGATGGGATCTTGCTCTGTTGCCCAGGCTGGAGTGCAGTGGTGCAATCAAGGTGCAATCACAGCTCACTGCAGCCTTGACCTCCTGGGCTCAAGTAATCCTCCTGCCTCAGCCTCCCTTGTAGATGGGACTACAAGTGCTCACCACTGTGCCTGGCTATTACTATTATTATTATTTTTTTGTAGAGACAGGTTCTTTCTATGTTGCCTAGGCTGGTCTTGAACTCCTGGGCTCAAGTAAGCCTCCTGCTTTGGCCTCCCCACATGCTGGGATTACAGGTGTGAGCCACTGTGCCCAGCCCAGACTTCTTAAGGAAATAACATATGCTAGTGGTTCAAGTCACTATCATTTAGATTTTCTTACTTGCAGGCAAGTACATCTTAATTCATACAGACTATAACACATTCACTGTGAGTCTCAAGGAACCCAAGGGCAGCTCTTCCTGAAGATCAGGAAGCAGGAACTAGAAAGCAGTCATACCCCTAAGGAATTCCTCTTTCCTCCAGCCTCATCTCTGCTTCTGGGAATCTGGATCCTTTGCACTTTCTACAGACCAGTTTTCACCAATCCAATATTCACATGGCAAAGCCCTCGCTCTTTACGTTTCCTGCATCCAAGAGACAAACAACTCAGGCTGCAGCCAGCTTCTCAAGCCTAATTCTAAATTCCACAAAAGAGAATATGCTTGACCCAGTTGTGAGTCATGTATACTCTGTCCCAGTTAATGTCACAGGGGTGAACTCACACGCCCAAACATAGCTGCCCGGAGCCCATCCCATGCAGGATATGCATCTGTGTGTAGGAAATTCTCAGAGAAAAGGCACGCATGGTCTAAAACATAACCCTAAAGTGTCTAGTATATTTCATGAGGCAGAGAGGAAGGGAGATGAGTCAGGTTAGGAGTGCTAGGGAGTGGATGAGAAGGGGACATTAAGCTTGAGAAGAAGGAACAGATTCTTTTCTTTTTTTTGAGATGGAGTCTTGCCGTGTCATCCAGGCTGGAGTGCAGTGGCACGATCTTGGCTCACTGCAAGCTCCACCTCCCTGGCTCAAGCGATTCTCTTGCCTCAGCCTCCCAAATAGCTAGGATTATAGGCGCATACCACCATGCCCAACTAATTTTTGTGTTTTTAGTAGAGACGGGTTTCATCATGTTGGACAGGCTGGTCTTGAACTCCTAACCTCAAGTGATCCACCTGCCTCGGCCTCCCAAAATGCTGGGATTACAGGCGTAAACCACTGCCCCCGGCAAGAAGAAACCGATTCTAACAGCAGGTGGAAAGCTGAGAGAGGTAAGAGGTAGGAAGGAGGTAGCTGAGAAATTCCTCAATTAAGAAGTCAAGATTCTGGCCGGGCACAGAAGCTCATGCCTGTAATTCCAGCACTTTGGGAGGCCGAGGCAGGCGGTTCACAAGGTCAGATCACGAGGTTAGGATATCGAGACCATCCCGGCTAACATGGTGAAACCCAGTCTCTACAAAAAACACAAAAAATTAGCCAAGCATGGTGGCAGGCACCTGTAGTCCCAGCTACTCTGGAAGCTGAGGCAGGAGAAACGCTTGAACCGGGAGGCAGAGGTTGCAGTGAGCACAGTGAGCTGAGATGGCACTACTGCACTCCAGCCTGGGCGACAGAGGAAAAATCTCATAAAAAAAAAAAAAAAAGAAGAAGTCAAGATTCTGGAGGATGTAGTGGCTCAAGCCTATAATTCCACCATTTGGGAGGCCAAGGTGGGCAGATTGCTTTGTTCAGGAGTTTGGGACCAGTCTAGGCAACATGGTGAGACCCTGTCTCTACAAAAAATAAAATACAAAAACCATAGCTGCTGGGCACAGTGGCTCATGCCTGAAATCCCAGCGCTTCAGGAGGCAGAGGCAGGTGGATCACCTGTTATGAGTTCGAGACCAGCCTGGCCAACATGATGAAACCCGTCTCTACTAAAATTACAAAATTAGCTGGATGTGATGATGCACGCCTGTAGTCCCAGATACTTGGGAGGCTGAGACAGGAGAATCACTTGAACCTGGGGGGTGGAGGCTGCAGTGAGCAGAGACTCCGTCACTGCACTCCAGCCTGGGCTAGACAGAGCGAGATTACATCTCAAAAACAAAACCAAAAACAGTAGCCATAGGCTGGGCACGTGGCTCACACCTGTAATCCCGGCACTTTGGGAGACTGAGGTGGGTGGATCACTTGAGCTCAGGAGTTCGAGACCAGCCTGGGCAACAGCAGAACCCCATCTCTACAAAAAATACATAGGTTAGCCGGGTGCGGTGGCACATATTGTAGTCCCAGCTCCCCAGAGGCTGAGGCAGGAGGATTGCTTGAGCCCGGGAAGCGGAGGTTGCAGTGAGCCAAGACTGCACTGAAACTGCCTTTGCAAAATTACGACTGAGACAGTGAAAGAGATCTAGCTTAACCGACTCCACCTTGCTTCTAACATCCAAGCTGTCCTTGTTCATTCATGGGCAAACTAACTTTGGGAGAAACTTAGTTTATAGTTTAAACAAAGATAATAACAGCCCTTTCCCAAAGCAGACCTCCTTCTTGCCTGGGGACTAGATTGCCCTTTTAGGACTAACATTAGCCACAAAATTAGCCGGGCGTGGTTTAGGCCGGGCATGGTGGCTCATGCCTGTAATCCCAGCATTTTGAGAGTCCAAGGTAGATGGATCACCTGCAGTCAGGAGTTCAAGACCAGCCTGGCCAACATGGTGAAACCCGTTTTTACTAATAATACCAAAAAAAAAAAAAAAAAGTTAGCCAAGAGTGGTGACTCATACCTGTAATCCCAGCTACTCGGGAGGCTGAGGCAGGGGAATCGCCTGAACCTCGGAGTCACAGTTTGCAGTGAGCTGAGATGGCAGCACTGCAATCCAGCCTGGGCGACAAAAGCGAAACTCCATCTCAAAAAAAAGACAAATTATGGTTTAGGAGTCATGCAGCTGAAAGCTACAGGATTCTGACCCTCCCTAAACTGCTCCTAAGATCAGTACTTGAGATATTTTGCAGACCCTGCACTTAATGGATCAGCCGGCACCACCCAGATCAATAAACTGGCTCATCTCATCTTGTGGCCCCCCCACCTAGGAAATGACTCAGTCCAAGAAGACAGCTTCCAGTCCCTATGATTTCATCCCTGACCAGTCAGTACTCCTGGCTCACTGACTTCCCGCTCCAAACCGCCCCCAACACCACCAAGATATCCTTAAAAACTCTGCTCCCCGAATGCTCCAGGAGACTGATTTGAGTAGTAATAAAACTCTGGTCTCCTGCACAGCCTGTTCTGTGTGAATTACTCTTTCTCTATTGCAATTCCCTTGTCTTGATGAATCCGCTCTGTTGTAGGCAGCGGGCAAGGTAAACCCTTGGACAGTTACAGCACCACTGCACTCCAACCTGAGTGACAGAGTGAGACCCTGTCTCAAAAAGCAAAACAAACTAATAAACAAAACAGTAGCCAGGCGTGGTGGTGTGCACCTGTGCTCCTTCTTGGGAGGCTAAAGTGGGTGGATCGTCTGAGCCCGGGAGTTCTAGGCTGCAGTGAGCCGAGAGCGTGTGCCTGCACTCCAGCCTGGGCAACAAGAGTGAGGCCCTAACTCATTACAAAAGAAAAAAGACAAAAAAGTAAAGTCAATCTCCTAAGGCTTTTTCTTGAATGAGGAATGAGGAAGTGGTGAGAAGAGAAATAAGGAAGGAAAGCAGTGGCCCTAGAGAAGAAAAACTGTCACTGAGGAAACACTGGGTAGGATTAGACCATCCCCCATTCCCTCCTCTCCTGCCCAAAGAGTGAAAATCAGGCCGTCTGCTTATTTTAGGCTGAAGTCCCAAAGAGAACTGTGTTGGTGTGTGTTCCCGGCAATTGCTGGCCACAATCTTTCTCTCTAGAAAAAGGTCACTGAAACAGATTGGGGTCGGCCTCGATCCTTGTTCCCCACGGGGATCAGAAAACTGTACTGGAGGCCAGAACGTCGTCCTGAGGATGGCCGGGTTTCCACGCGGCCGACCCTGATAAGGATCGCAGGAGGATCGCAGGGCGCTGAGGGTGTGGGCACGGAGCCATTCCGAGAAGGGCGAGCGGGAGCCGGGGTAAGCACGGGAAGGGCGTGATTTCCACCCTCTTTCCCCGCTCCGCGTGTGCTGGGAAGAGCCAAGGGCGGGGAGGATGCGCTGGCGCGAGGCTAGCTCGAGAAAGTGAAGGATGTGTTTGCAGAAAGCGCCGGAAGGAAGTCGAAAGCAAGACAGCGGGGGCTTTTGAGGAATAGCCGGACAATTCTGGGAACCCAGGAGCTGGGGTCTGTCTGGATCCAGCTTTCCGCCCCGCCCTCCCTCTTTCCCCGAGCTCCGGGGTGGTTCAGGCCGCGGCGCTCGGGGCGGGCATCTTCAGCCACTCCTGCGCCTGAGCCGTCCCGCAGCAGAACATCCAGTCCCGGCCCCGCGCACCGGAGGCGCTCAGCAAACGTTTCCATCATAAATAAGCGAGTGAAACTTGGAGCTGACAGGACCCAAGACACAAACAAATGCACTGACGGTCAGGAAGGGGTTGCTCCAGGAGGACAGTAACTTTTACACCTGTTTCACCTCTGCCCCATGAAGTGTTACTGATGGAGGCAGGAAAAACGGTTGAACCCTCGGACCGACTGGCAATTTTCCAAAAGTATTTGTAGGAAGGGTACTTTTTGTTTGAATGGAATTTTAAGGCTGGGAGCGGTGGCTCACGCTTGTAATCGCAGCACTTTGGGAGGCCAAGGCTGGAGAATTGCTGGAGCCCAGAGTTGGAGACTAGCCTGGGTGACAAAGGGAGACCTCATCTCTACAAAAAAATTAAAAATTAGCCGTGTGTGATGGTGTGCACCTGTAGTCCCAGATACTCGGGAGGCTAAGGCAGGAGGATCACTTGATCCCAGGAACTTGAGGCTATAGTGAGCTGTGATTGTGACACTGCACTCCAGCCTGGACAACAGAGTGAGACCCTGTCTCAAATAAATAAATAAATAAATCTCTGTGTGTGTATGTGTGTGTGTGTGTGTGTGTGTAAGAATGGAATTTTGGGCCGAGTGTGGTGGCTAACACCTGTAATTCCAATACTTTGGGAGGCCGAGGTGGACAGATCACCTAAGGTCAGGAGTTCGAGACCAGCCTGGGCAACCTGGTGAAACCCCATCTCTACTAAAAATACAAAAATTAGCCGGGCGTGGTGGTGGGTGCCTGTAATCCCAGCTACTCAGGAGGCTGAGGCAGGAGAATCGCTTGAACCCTGGAAGCAGTTGCAGTGAGCCGAGATCACACCACTGCACTCCGGCCTGGGCAAAAAAAAAGAAAAAAAAAAAATAACGGAATTTTACCTGTAAGCCTAAACAGATAAAAGAGATGAAAAACAATAAAACTACAAAACCAACAGTTTCCCTCCTGTTCCTCTCTCCATCCCATTCTTACTGATGATCTGGTTTTGAAAAACACTCATCTACTGCTGCTCCAGAGTTACTGGCAAAGAACTGAGGCCCAGAGAGGCTAAGTAACTTAGTGTCACACAGCAAAGAAGGAAAGAAAGAGGGGAACAAAAAGAAGACAGGGACTTGAGCAAAAGCCAATCAAAAACTATGACCTGCCAGCCAAATCCTGCTTGCTGCCTGTTTTCATACAGCCTGAGAGCTAAGAATGGTCTTTATACTTTTGAATGGTTAAAGAGAAGTCAAAAGAATAGTAATAGTTCATGAAGTGTGAAAATTATATAAAATTCAAATGTCAGTGTCCAGCAATAAAGTGTCATTGGTACATGACCACGTTCATGCATGAATGGCTGCTTCACACTGCAAAGGCAGAGTTGAGTAGTTACAAGAGAAACTATAAGTGGCCTGCAAAACCCAAAATTTTTACTATCTGGCCCTCTACAGAAAAAGTTTGCTGATTTCTGGTCTGGAGTTCTCAGCAGTTCTTTTGGTTTTAAACCTGGGGTCTGAGTCGGGTATGTGAGGGGTGAGTGAGGAGAGGTGACAGGACTCTGCAGATACTGGAGTCTTTTGGTTAAAGGCCCAGAAAATGGCAGGTGCGGTGGGATTACACACTTGTAATCCCAGGGCTTTGGGAGGCCGAGGCGGGCGGATCACTTGAGGTCAGGAGTTTGAGACCAGCCTGGCCAAAATGGTGAAACCCCATCTCTACTAAAAATACAAAAATTAGCTGGGTGTGGTGGTGCACACTTGTAATCCCAGCTACTTAGGAGGCTGAGGCGGGAGGATCACTTGAACATGGGAGGCAGAGGTTGCAGTGAGCCACGATTGTGCCACTGCACTCCAGCCTGGGTGACAGAGCGAGACTCTGTCTCAAAAACAAAGGCCCAGAAACTAAGGAAAAGATCAGGGCCAGCTTTAAGCAGTATAGAAAAAGGGGAGGCCTAATGTAAGGTGTTCTGTGGTAATTACAAAATCAAGAACAAGCCAACTTTCTGATCTGATTATGTTCTAATCACCGTTCTGGGCATGGTGGGGGATTATAAACAAGTTTCTAGGATGCTACACAAGAGCTTACAATGCTGTACGATACACACGCCATAAATTATAAGAACAGTCCAGGAATTATGGTTGACACTGTCAGCTTCTCACAAGCTTCTGATCTTCCTCCTGTTACATTAGCTAACACTGAACACTTACTCTGTGTCAAGCACTATGCTAAGTATGTTTCAAGCACTATTTCCCCTACGGGGTAGATTTCAGTATTATTCTGATTTTTCAGATGAGGAAACTGAGGCTTAGAAAGACTAATGTCACAGAGCTAGGAAATGGTTGGAGTCAGGATTCAAACTCCAGTCAGCCTACTTTTAGAATGAGTTTCATAAGCAGCACACTGTATTACCAGTGACTATAGCTAGATATATCATAGTGCATGTAATGTCTGCAAGAATGATACAGAGAATCATTCAGGGGTCAACCAGGAAAGGGGAAACCACTTTGAGCACTTGAAACAGAGGACATTTAATACAGAGAATTAGTAATAGAAAAGTTGAGAAGGGCCAGGTGTGGTGGCTTATGCCTGTAATCCCAGCACTTTGGGAGGCTGAGGTGGGAGGATCACTTGAGCTCAGGAGTTCAAGACCAGCCTGGGCAACATAGTTAAACTCCATCTGTACAAAAAATACAAAAATTAGCTGGGCATGGTGGTGTGCACCTGTGGTTCCAGCTACTGTTGAGGCTGAGGTGGGAGGATCCCTTGAGCCTGAGAGGTCAAGGCTATAGTGAGCCATGATTGTGCCACTGCACTCCAGCCTGGACAAGAAAGTGAGACTCTGTCTCAAACAAACAAACAAAAAATAAGCTCTCCAGCTCTATAAGTGACACCCATAGCTCAGGCTGTCATAACTCACAGGCTATGTGGATTTTCTACCAAGCACTCACAATGAGTTAAATTATGAATTCAACATCTGTATGATGAAAACATTTCTAAAATTGGCTGGGCGCAGTGGCTCATGCCCATAATCCCAGCATTTTGGGAGGCCAAGGAGGGCAGATCACCTGGGGTCAGGAGTTTGAGACCAGCCTGGCCAACATGGTGAAACTCCGCCTCTATTAAAAATACAAAAATTAGCCGGACATGGTGGCAGGCACCTGTAATCCCAGCTACTTGGGAGGCTGAGGCAGGAGAATCCCTTGAACCTGGGAGGCGGAGTTTGCAGCGAGCCGAGATCACAAGATTATGTCATTGCACTCCAGCCTGGGCGACAAGAGTGAGACTCCATCTCAAAAAAAAAAAAAAAAAATTCAAGATGGTTATGGCAGAGCATTAAATGAAGTGTGCATGGTCCTTCTGAGTGGGGCGCCTGTATGGCTGTATCAGTAACACTCTCGTGAAACTGGCCCTGATAAGAAATTCCTCACATAATTACTTCTGAGAAGTGGCACTGCAGGTTAGGGAAGGGAGAGATAATTTACTTATCACATATCTCTGGTATGCCTTTTTTGCTGTGTACATGTATTACTGCAATAATTTTAAAATATTTCACTCATAGTGGATTCGAGCAGAGATACACATCTATGTTTAAGAGGTAGAATGGCTTCCAGGTTTGCAGTACTTGACATGGTAGGGGAATCAACGCTATGGACCTTCTTCAAGAAAGAAGTTCATTGGCAAGGGATTGACTGGCAACAAATGCTTAGAAAAGGAGATACCAAAAAAGCCAACACTGACAACTCTCATCTGAGCTTTGTCTTGGGGGTGACCTGCCCCATAAACACCAGAATTTTGTCCTGAGAATTTTGTGATTTTTACAAGCAGAACTTTTTTTTCAAAAATTTACAGAGATTGGCTGGGCGCAGTGGCTCATGCTGTAATTCCAGTACTTTGGGAGGCTGAGGAGGGCGGATCATCTGAGGTCAGGAGTTGGAGATCAGCCTGGCCATCAGGGTGAAACCCCATCTCTACTAAAAATACAAAACAAACAAACAAACAAACAAAATTAGCTGTATGCAGCGGCACATGCCCGTAGTCCCAGCTACTCGGAAGGCTGAGGCTGGAGAATCTCTTGAACCTGGGAGGTGGAGGTTGCAGTGAGCTGAGATCGTGCCACTGCACTCCAGCCTGGGCAACAGAGTGAGACTCTATCGCAAAAAAAAAAAAAAAAAAAAAAAATTTACAGAGACTGTATATATGTATATGTGTGTATACAGTAGTCCCCCCCATATCTCCTGGGGCTACATTCCAAGACCCCCAGAGGATGCCTCATACTGCTTATTACCAAACTCTATATACACTATGTTTTTTCCTATACATACATAGCTCTGATAATGTTTAATTTCGACATTAGATATAGTGAGAGATTAACAACAATAACTAAAAGTATCTTACTATACTGTACCATGAGTAACTGAAACCATGGAAAGCAAAACTGTAAGGGGGGACTACTATATATGTATGTAGGTATGAATATATTATGTATCATATTGTATATATAATTTCGTTAGTCTATCATTATTTCATAAGTTTAAATTTACAACACTTACTTCTCAATCAATTAGAACAATTAGATCATGTTAATGAGTAGGGAAAAATGAAACTGGGTTTATTGCAATCTCCTGTCCTGTCAGCTTCAGCATCACCGTTAATAGTTTTGGTTTGCTTGTATACGTCTTGGTCAGGATAGGTGAGGTTATGCGGCTATAACAAACGGTCCCAACATTTCAGTGCCATGTAACAACAAAGGTTTATTTCTCACTCATGCCCTGTGTCCATGTGGGGCTGCCGCAGCTCTGCTACAGGTCACCCTCCTGCCAGGGCCTGGATGTCCTTGCTGTGCCAGAGGGAAGACAGAACCATGTAAAACCACTGCTGGCTCTTAGAGCTCTGGCTCTAACATTAACACACATCACTCTGCTCACATTTTTTGGCTCAAACAAATCACATGGTCAAAGCCTGATGTCAACAAGCAAGGAAATATGATCCTATTCAAGAAAGCAGATGAGAGGGCTGGGCATGGTGGCTCATGCTTATAATCCCAGCACTTTGGGAGGCCAAGGCAGGAGGATCACTTGAGGTCAAGTGTTCGAGACAAGCCTGGCCAACACAGCACAACCCCATTCCTACTAAAAATACAAAAATTGGCTGGGCGTGGTGGGGGCATGCCTGTAGTCCTAACTACTCAGGAGGCCGAGGCAGGAGAATTGCTTGAACTCAGGTGGCAGAGGTTGCAGTGAGTCAAGATTGTGCCACTACACTACAGCCTAGGCAACACAATAAGACTTCATATCAAAAAAGAAGGAAGGAAGGAAGGAAGGAAGGAAGGAAGGAAGGAAGGAAGGAAGGAAGGAAAGGAAGGAAAGAAAGAAAGAAAGAAAGAAAGAAAGAAAGAAAGAAAGAAAGAAAGAAAGAAAAGAATACTCATAAACAACAATAGAGTCCACCACAGCAAA
>NW_012116265.1:16162015-16163338 GCF_000951035.1 Colobus angolensis palliatus | reverse complement strand
ACAGAGCGAGACTCCGTCTCAAAAAAAAAAAAAGAAAGAAAAAGAAAAGAAAAAAGAAAAAGAAAGAAAGAAAAGAAAGAGGAAGAAAAAGGGCTTGGGCTTGGAAATCCAAGAGGTCAGGCCAATAATTGGAAATCTGAGAAGCGAGAGGTCAGGCCAATTACTTACGTGTGTTAGGAGGATGACGAAGAGCAAGTGGCCCTCAGACACACAGTCCACAGGGTATAGGGAAGGGAGGACAGTGATCCAGTGATTAACTGAAGCACCTGCCCCACTTCCAAGAGTGGTAACAGCCAAACAAAACACTTTTGTGGGCTGTGTTTGGAGTTATCAGTCTGTAATCTCTGAGATAGTAACGAGGGTAAAATTCTGGAGGAGGGAGGAGAAGTCTCAGATGCAGCAGAGGAAGAGTTCAAAAGGAACGAATGGGCCAGGTGCAGTGGCCCACACCTATAATACCAGCACACTGGGAGGCTAAGGCGGGAGCATCACAGGAGGCCAGGAGTTCTAGACCAGCCTGGGTGACATGACGAAATCTTGTCTTTACTAAAAATACAAAAATTAGCCAGGCTTGGTGTCACATGCCTGTAGTCCCAGCTACTCAGGAGGCTGAGTGGGAGGATTGCTTGAGTCGAGGAGTTTGAGGGTGCAGTAAGCTTGGGTCACACCACTGTACTCCAACCTGGGTGACAGAGCTAGACCTTGTCTTAAAAAAAAAGAAGGGTAGGAATGAGTGGGATGAAGTAGAGAGAAAGCAGAGGAAGGGCTTGTGGACAGCTGCTAGACGCAGGAGGACTTTGGGGGAAAACACGTTGAAACGAAATGCTTAGGATGTTTTGTGATGTGTAACCTCTTGGCTCTTTCTTTCATAAAACCTTTGGGAAAATAGACTTTTGGCACAGAGGCTTTGGGAGTCAGATTTGTGCTTTGTTTGTGGTACATTGTTGTGTTGAGACTGGCTCCAAAAAGGCTCAGTTACATCTGAGTGGTGTTTAAGAATCTCCACCTAATTTAATGTCCCTTCTTCCAAGTCAAGATTACAATCTGGTTTCCCAGAAGGGAAGAGAGTTACAATAAGTGAGCAGTTCAGGGCTTGGGTCTTGGTGGCAGGCAGAACTGAGTTTGAATTCTGGATCTCGACTTATTTGCCTTCAACATTTCTGAACCCCATCTGCAAAGTGGGGAAGAAACGGTACCCACCCAGCCTGGCCAACACAGTGAAACCCTGTCTCTACCAAAAAATACAAAAATTTGCTGGGCGTGGTGGCGCACACCTGCAGTTCCAGCTACTTGGGAGACTGAGGTAGGAGAACTGCTTGAACC
>NW_012116265.1:16149967-16159280 GCF_000951035.1 Colobus angolensis palliatus | reverse complement strand
TTTATATTTTCAGTAGAGATGGGGTTTCTCCATGTTGGTCAGGCTGGTCTCAAACTCCTGACCTCAGGTGATCCGCCCACCTCGACTTCCCAAAGTGCTGGGATTATAAGCGTGAGCCACTGCACCTGGCCTGTGTTTCGATTTTTTTTTAAATATGCTAATTGTTTCTTTATCAAGAGAAACTATTTCCTAGCCCACACATTCATGTTTCTAGTTCAAGAACACAAGTCAGTGACAAACTTCTAGGTAATTCAACCCAAATAAATTATATTTCCAAATCACTTCGCACTCTCAAAGATACCAGCTTTCCTCATCTCCTCAAAATCTTTCACTGAACTCGCAATTACTGTAGAAATCTGTGTATAACTTTTTTCTTGGTTCAGTCACAGCAAACTTACAGAGAGCTGCAACCCTCACAGATACAATGAGTTCTCAAACAAGATGAAAGCACAGGTGCTTGGCCAGAAGGCCACACATCTGGGGTTTTGTGAAAGCACCAGAAGCTGTGGCAGTTACTGTCTTTGATAGGTACGCCAGCCTCAACAACAGCGCCTTGATAGGTAAGCCAACCTCAACAACAACAACGTCCTTCCTGGCTGATGGGAGAATGGACAGCTGTGTTTGCATTTTTTACAAGTAGACCATAGTACTTTCATAATCAGGAAGAACAAAGAGACCTCATATTTTCACTTTGAAGAAAAGGAAGAAATGGGCTGGGTGCGGTGGCTCATGCTGTAATGTCAGCACTTTGAAGGCTGAGGCAGGTGGATCACCTGAGGTCGGGAGTTCAAGACCAGCTTGGCCAACATGATGAAACCCCATCTCTACCAGGAAAACAAAAATTAGCCAGGCGTGGTGGTGGATGTCTCTAGTCCCAGCCACTCAGGAGGCTGAGGCAGGAGACTTGCCATGCCGAGATCACACTACTGCACTCCAGCCTGGGCGACACAGCAAGACTCCATCTCAAAAATAAATAAATAAATAAATACATTAAAAGAAAAGGAGGAAACAGATGCAACTTAGCAAATGAGCACTCCAGGTGGGCCAAAAAGGAGTTTATTTAATGCGTGTTGCCTAAGTTAAAGGAAAGTGAGTGAAGACAGAAGACAGGAAAGCGGCGACAAAGGAAGTAAGGACGGGGGATGAAGGTAGGCTGCCCCCCCAGTGGCAGGAGGAAGGGCAGCAGGGACCAGGGACCTGGGTCAGGGAGGCAGCCCTCTGGGACACGCTGGAGTCCTGAGGGAGCACCTGGGGATGAGCGCCACCTCCGATGGTCCTGGCAGGTTTGGGGTGAATGAGGTTAGAGGTAGGGAACGGAGGATCAGCTGTTTTGATAACTGGCCTCAACTTATACCCCGTCCTTACACTGCAAACTGTGCCCACATCTTCTGCCTTCATTTGCTAAGTATATCTGACTGGCTCTGTGCAGGGAAACAAGATTTTTGGCCGTTGGTGGGAGATTTAGAATCAGGGTTCAGACCTAAAGGGCCTGAGAAAGATGGTGGTAGGCAGAGCTAGCCCTTCCTGCCTGCCATTCAGTTCAGGAAATGCGTGGTGGGTCTAGTAGGCTCCAAGCATAGGGCGATGATGCTTCATGCTGGGCATTCAGAGGCAGGAGAACAGGCCTCTCTCTGAAGGGGCTCTCAGTGGGTAGGAAGCAAAGGCGCCTGCTGAAGAGCCCTGGCCCAGGGAGCACGTGGGCACCACACAGCTCTTGCTCTCCGGGTCACCTCGGGCCCATGACTTAGCCCCTCTCTTCTCCTTTGCCACATCTGTGAAACGAGGATGACAGCAGCGCTTAGCGTTGAGGGTTACTGAGACCACATGAAGTAATCCCTGTGGAGCCTTCAGCTGGCGTTAAGGGCTCAAAAGATGTTAGCGATTGTTTTGCAGAAAAGTGCTCCAGGAACCAGCAAGGAGCCGCTGTTAACTCTCACAGGGGCTGGAGCAAGCCACAAGGAAGCTGTTACGTGAGTCTTTATGGAGGAGTCAAGGTTTGTTTGATTGATGGACAAAGGTGGGTGGTTTATTGTCAGCGAAAGAGAGGCACAAGAATTGCTTGAACCCAAGAGGCGGAGGTTACAGTGAGCCAAGATCATGCCATTATACTCCAGCCTGGGTGACATAGCAAGGCTCTGTCTCAAAAAACAAACAAACAAATAAAAAACAAAAACAAAAAAAAGAAAGAGGCAGGGAATCCATGGTGTGTTCGCTACGGCAAGCAGTGTGGCAGTTGAGGATGGCAGTGTGTGTGTGTGTGTGTGTGTGTGTAGCAGAGCAGGTGAGAGAGGGGTTGGAGAATTCAAATGTATGTGCGTGCACTTGTATGTAACAGAGATGATGTGTATGTGTGTGTGTAACAGGTGGTGGAGGGAGGTGTGGGTGTGTGTGTGTGTAACAGGCGGTGGAGGGAGGTGTGGGGTGTGTGTGTGTAACAGGCGGTGGAGGGAGGTGTGGGGTGTGTGTGTAACAGGTGGTGGAGGGAGGTGTGGGGGGGTGTGTGTGTAACAGGTGGTGGAGGGAGGTGTGGGGTGTGTGTGTGTAACAGGTGGTGGAGGGAGGTGTGTGCACGTGTGTATATCTGTGTAACAGGTGGTGGGGGAGGAGTGTATGTGTTTAACAGCTGGTGGAGGGAGGGGTGTGTGTGTGTATGTGTGTGTGTGTGTGTGTGTGTGTGTGCTGGAAGCTGGCTCTGAGCTGGAGATATAGACTGGCTTAAACCTGGAAGGGCCTCCTGGCTGACCTTGGGATAACATAAAGCAGGCTAAAGGGCTTGAAGGCATGTGGGAACTCAGGGAGCTTGGGAGATTTCGCTCTTTGCTTTTGAGGTTTCTAAGCCAGGAACAACAGGATCAGATCTGTGTTCTGGAAAGCAGGTTCTGGAAGAGGTGCAGGAGAGCAGCAAAGACCCTCTGGCTGTTGTCTCCCAACTGGTCACTAGAGGGAGGCCTGGGCTCAGAAGTGGCGCCACATCCGCCTATTGTTGAGGGGCTGCTACTGTTGGGCTGTGAGGGGGCATGCAGCCCCTCACAGCAGGCTGGGCACACCTGCTAGATTACAGATGAGAGGAGGAAGGAAAGGAACACCCCGATGTACTGTGGAGACCTAGACCTCCATGCGTCATCTCCTTTCCGGGAGTTGAGGCCTCCTTCTTCTCCTGCCCTGCCTCAGTCCCACACCATGAGTACCTACACTCCACAGCCCAGCCTGCAGGGCCAAGCTTTGGCCAATTCCCACCAAGAGCTGCCCTGGGCTTAGGGGTGTGTACACGGGTAGGAAGGTGAACCTGAGGATGAGGCTGCAGAGGCTGAGAAGCAGGCTTGGGGCCAGTTGGGAAGAGGATGTTGGGGTCCTGGGTCCTCAGAGTACAAGGGGGCCAAGGTCTCTGGGCAGGCACTTCCCTTGTGCCGATAGGGAGGGCTAGAGAAAAGGAGAGTGTCTCTCAAGGATGTGCTCTCTCGCTTAGACCTCAAGCAAAAGAATCTTGTAGTATTTCTGCCTTCACAGGCAACGTCCCACTCAAAGCTGAGCAGTTAGTGGGTTTTCAGTAAGAGCTGTTTGAATGAATGGCTTCTCTTTCTCCAACTCTGGACCAGCTTCTTGTATGAGAGCCCAGTTACTTTTCCTTTATCGAGGTCTCTGTGGTTTTAAGAAAGATCTGCAAGTTCTTTGCTGCTCTCCTGAAGACGGGGATCCTAATTCCTCTCCTGGGGTGGACTCAGAGACTGGCTTCTAAAAACAAAGCAAAAGTGATGGTGTGCAACTGTAGAAACTAGGTCACAAAAGGCACTGGAACTTCCTCTTCTTTCTCACTTGGATCATTGCTCAGGGAAGACCCCTGCCATGTCATGAGGACACGCAGCAGCTCTGTGGAGATACCCACGTGTGTGGAACTGAGGCCTTCTGCCCTCAGCTAGGTTAGAAGCCGATGCCCCAGCTGCATCAAGCTTCAGACGACTGTAGCCTGGACCGATGTCCTGCCTGCAACCTCCTGAGCCTCCCTGAGCCTCACCAACCACTCAGGCAAACTGCTCCCGGAGACACTGTGTGAGAACATAAAGATTTACCGTTTAAAGTAAATTTGGCCATATTTCCAGCAATAAACAACTGATACAGGCTTCAAGAGGACACGCTCTTATTTTCTTCCTGGGTTTTGCAGCCAAGAAATAAAACAAAAAGTAAATGTGGAAGGTGAAATACCACTTTCATTAGTGATAAGAGACCAAATTGCAGGACGTGGCTTAAGTCAATTGAGCCTGACAATCTGAAATCCCAGAATTTAGGTAGACACCCACACAGACCCAAGGAACACTGGGTGGAGCAGAGACCTCCCCTTGCAGGGTAGAAGCATGAGGAAGGGGAAAAAACTTCTACTCAGCAGGTGGAATCATGCCCAACCGAGACAAGAGTATGGATCTGAGCCAAAGATACCCAGGTATTCTTCTCAAAATTAACAGTGGGAACAGGCTGGGTGTGGTGGTTCGCACCTGTAATCCCAGCACTTTGGGAGGCTGACGTGGGCAGATTGCTTGAGCCCAGGAGTATGAGACCAGCCTTGGCAACATGGTGAAACCCGGTCACTACAATAAATAGAAAAATTAGCTGGGTGTGGTGGTGCACGCCTGTGGTCTCAGCTACTCGGGAGGCTGAGGTGGGAGCATTGCTTGAGCCCAGGAGGCGGAGGCTGCAGTGAGCCATGATGGTGCCACTGCATTGCAGCCTGGGCAACAAAGCAAGACCCTGTCTCAAACAAACAAACAACCTTCCTCCCCTCCCCACCAAAAAACCAGTGGGAACAGTCACTGCTCCCCCCGACATTCCCCAGGGGAGGAGGGAGCAGTGGGGCAGAGACAGTTCCAGAAGTTCCACTCATTAAGCTTCCTTTACAGGAAGGAAACGTCAGAAATGAGGAAGACAGTTCCCCCGTCATATCCTTTCCTTACATCGGTGGTCCTGTCCTCTGCCCGCGACACCGTTCTTCCCTGTGAGATCAGCGCCCAGATGACTTCTGCATCCCCGGTGTTTTTCTGATAGTCTTACTCTTCTACCTGTCCTTACTGTGTCCTGGGAACTCTCTGTTAACTTGGGGCTTTCCATGGTGCTGCACGTAGACGAGGCCTTCACTCAGGACACAGGGAGAATCACGATGCTTCCAACCAACTTGCTATTTTGAGAATAAGGTTTCATTTTCTTTTTTCCTGGCCATCTTTGTCCAAGCCTTTGAGGTACTGTTTTGTTAAATCATCCATGCCAATGGAACAAACCAACTTTGCAAGAATATTGTATAAATGTGAAAGCTTCACTTAAAAAAAAACAAATACTTTCTAAGGGAGGATGCTTTCATTTTATGGGTGGGAACATGGTTTTGGAATTTACTTAATGTCCAGTAAGCAGAGACAGTGAGCCAGCACAAAATGAAAAACCTACCATCAAAATGAAATTACAGGCGCAATGGCTCAAGCCTGTAATCCCAGCACTTTGGGAGGCTGAGACGGGTGGATCACGAGGTCAGGAGATCGAGACCATCCTGGCTAACATGGTGAAACCCCGTCTCTGCTAAAAAATACAAAAAACTAGCCGGGCGAGGTGGCGGGCGCCTGTAGTCCCAGCTACTTGGGAGGCTGAGGCAGGAGAATGGCGTAAACCTGGGAGGCGGAGCTTGCAGTGAGCTGAGATCCAGCCACTGCACTCCAGCCTGGGTGACAGAGCGAGACTCTGTCTCAAAAAAAAAAGAAAAAAGAAAAATGAAAAACCTGCCATCCATTTTGATAGCCTGGTGATAATATATACATCTTCTGCAAATGTATAGCTATTTCAAAGGCTGATTACATTTATTTCCTGTAAAATGGAAATCCAGTGAAATAGCTATACTCTCTTCTTCTGCTCTTTAAAATTCATGCTTCTCACATACTGAATCACTAGTCAATGTTGTCACATCTCCAGCCTTGGATATTCCAATCTTCTCTTCTTCACAGTTGATTTAAAAAACAAAAAGCTTGCTATGAGTTAGTATTCCAGACTGGTAGCCTTTAGGTCATCTTTGATATTTCTGTCTAAATTATGTGTCTACAAAGTCTTCATCATTCTTCCTTATCTCTGTTAGATTCACTCTTTCACTTATTTTTGTTTCTTCAAATTTACACAAGGAAAACCTGAACACAAAGTACAGAATTGCACAGAATAAAAAGTGAGAGGTGCTCGCAATGGTTGTTTGTTTCATGGCTACAGATTTTCCCTATTCCAATCCATAGGCCCTTTGGCAACGTACCTGTGCCATGCATGTCACCAAGAGGTACAGTTTGTTTCCTCATCCCTTGAAACCGGGCTAACTTCTGACTTGCCTTGACCAGCAGAGCATGACAGACATGATATTGTTGAGTTCTAGTGCCTCGGCCTTCAGGACTCTTGCTGCTTCTACTTTGGTGGTCTCAGAAGGAATGCTGTCTTGGGACACCACGGAAGCCACTCTAGCCTCCTGGGTGATGAGAGGCCATGTGGGCACCTGGGGAAGCCCAGCTGGCAGCCAGCACTAGGTGAACGCAGCTGCATCTGTGAGTTCGGGGGAAGCCAGTCGAGGAGTGACCAAGCCAACCCACAGAATCAGGAAAAATAACAAGTTATTGTTGTTCTGAGTCTCTAAGTTTGTCATGCAGCAAAGGACAACTGAAATTGTCACCATCACCCATCTCTCGATCCCACTCTTCTTAGACCTTTTTCTTTTTTAAAATTTAATTAATTTTTTTTTGAGATAGGGTCTTGCTCTGTTGCCCAGGCTGGAGAGCAGTGGCACGATCATAGTTCACTGTAGCCTCAACCTCCCAGGCTCAAGCAATCCTCCCACTTCAGCCTCCCAAGTAGCTGGGACTACAGGTGTGTGCCACCACACCTGGCTAATTTATTATTTATTTTTATTTTTTGTAGAGACAGGGTCTTGCTATGTTGTCCAGACTGGTCTCAAACTCCTGGGCTCAAGCGATCCTCCCACCTGGGCCTCCCAAAGTGTTGGGATTACAGGTATGAGCCACTCACTGTGTCCAGCCTTCTCAGACATTTTTCTTCACATTATCAATATCCATGTGTATATACTAAAGTTAAAAAAATCTTGGGAGACCGAGGTGGGAGGATTGCCTGATCTCAGGATTTTGCGACCAGCCTGGGCAATATGGTGAAACCCTGTCTCTAGTAAAATACAAAAAATTAGCCGGGCTAATGGCAGCGTGTGCCTGTAGTCCCAGCTACTTGGGAGGCTGAGGCAGGAGAATTGCTTGAACCCAGGAGGTGGAGGTTGCAGTGAGCTGAGATCGTACCACTGCACTCGAGCCTGGGCGACAGAATGAAACTCCATCTCAGAAAAATAAATAAATAAATAAATAAATAAATAAATAAATAAATAAATAAATAAATAAAATCAGTGGGGATCACACTTTACATACTGACATATTTTCACATGATATACATGGATTGCATAATTCTTTTAAACCCCATAGGGTCCATCATTATACAGATGCGCCATACCGTATTTAGTTAGTTCCTGTTAATGGACATTCAGGCAATTTCTATTTTTTCACTACTATAAATAGCGTTGTAATAAATGATCTTGTGCTTTCAAGTCTCTCTGCTCTAATTCAACCTGTTTATCCCTGCCTGGGTTAAGGCAGGGGCAGAAACAGAATATCAGTAGGCTCTTGGGGGCTTCTGGGTAATTACTGCAGGGATTTGATCCTTGTACCTGACCCCTAGAGGCTAACCTCTACTCTCAAGAAAACAGAGATTTGTGTACCAGTGGCCACCACTGCTCCTCTCCCTCATTACCATCCTCTTGGGCATTATTAAAGGACTGGAGATGACATACAACGATTTATAAAGGAAGACGGAGCTACAGCTGCATGTTATGGATGCTGAAGAAGAACATGGACCCCAGCAGCCTTCGTGGTGTGGGCCTGTTTAAGAGGGTTTGCACTCATAGAGCATTCTAAATTCCCTGGAGTGGCCGGGCCTGGTGGCTCACACCTGTAATCCCAGCACTTTGGAAGGCTGAGGTGGGTGGATCGCCTGAGGTCAGGAGTTCGAGACCAGCCTAGCCAACATGGTGGAACTCCGTCTCTACTAAAAAATACAAAAAAATTAGCCAGCATGGTGGCAGGTGCCTGTAATCCCAGCTACTTGGGAGGCTGAGGCAGGAGAATCGCTTGAACCGGGGAGGCGGATGTTGTGGTGAGCTGAGATCCCACCATTGCACTCCAGCCTGGGAAACAAGAGCAAAACTCCATCTCGAAAAAACAAAACAAAATGAAACAAAACAAAATTCCCTGGAGCGTTCTGTGCTGTCTGGAAGTGTTTTTGGAATCTACCTGAGTGGCCGAGGTGTTGTAGGAAAGGATATGAGGGAGTGTGGGTGTCTATGATGAGAGGAGGATGCAGGGAATGGGCTTTGCATCTTGCAGAGGGATTTCTGCCAGAGGTGAGTGTGTGCACGTCACAGAGGCTGCTGACAGGGTGCTATATGTGCCTGAGTGTGGATGTGACCAAACTCGGGGATACGCTGCTGTTAAATGAAGCGAGGCATTGCCATGGCAACATAGCTCTCTGCTCCCAGCCAGATGCCAAGCCCTGAAATTATATTTTTCTGGCTGAAAGCACCTCAATTGCCTCGGGTCTCCGAAGCAATGGGACCGTGGGGGCACCAGATGCCTCACCCTAGTCTCCAACCTTTCGACAAAGCCCAAGAGGCGATAAGCAGGGGAGATGGCATGGGGGGCACCGGTGAATTTTGTTTGTTGGGGGTGGGGTGGGACCTAAGGGTAGTGTCTGGTGAAGGGGGCTGGAGAGAGCCACTGACACACTCCACTTTTATCATCTCCTGGTCCAGTGACCTAGCACTTCATTCCAGAAGGAAAATGTGTTTAATAATGCCATTAGAGTTGCCAGTCCTTTCTTCCACTAATTACTTCCTTTCCATCCATCCATTTTTCTTTGTTTGGTTTTGAAGAGTTAAGTCCCCTGTATCATCAGGGCCACAGGTAACTGATCTGGGGTAGACAACTGATCCAAAAAATGCCAAGCTGATTTTCTTCCAGCAATCTGGATTTAGGTCATCTATATGCAAGCAACATGGAAAACTGGGGACTGAAGGTGCCGTTTAGGGGCAGCCCTGTGCAAGTAAAATTAACAAAGAGGGTTGCAATAAGAAGCAAGCAGACAGGCAGAAAAAAACTAAGACCGAGGCCGGGAGCGGTGGCTCAAGCCTGTAATCCCAGCACTTTGGGAGGCCGAGACGGGTGGATCACGAGGTCAGGAGATCGAGACCATTCTG
>NW_012116265.1:16144971-16149873 GCF_000951035.1 Colobus angolensis palliatus | reverse complement strand
GGCGCCTGTAGTCCCAGCTACTCAGGAGGCTGAGGCAGGAGAATGGCGTGAACCCAGGAGGTGGAGTTTGCAGTGAGCTGAGATCCGGCCACTGCGCTCCAGCCTGGGCGACAGAGCAAGACTCCATCTCAAAAAAAAACAAAAAAAACAAAAAACTAAGACCGAGAGGGAGGAAGAGTGGGGGAGAGTGGGGGAGAGTGGAATATGGCAGCTGCTGTGGGTCCTGATGTTTTTACCAATCCGGTTCCCAATGAGGCTTGGCTGCACTTCCTGCCCTTGATTGTTTTTTGTAGTTTAGTGAGTCTGTGTCTTGTAGTGGAATGATGCCTGATTAAGGCATTAGGAGTATTTGGGTTAGGTTTGGCTGGTGATGCTAGCAGTGCCTTTCAGAGCCACATCCCCACTCAGGAGAAACAGTGAATCCCTAGAAAAAAGGGCTGCTCAGATATGTGCAAATGCTTAAAATGATGCTGTCCCCCTTCTCCAGCCAATTATTTGCAAAGGACTTCTGTGATATATGTCACATTAAGAGTATGACGAAATGTTTTTCATTCAACAATATTTAATTGGGCAGCTACTATGTACCAAGAACAATTTTAAGTGTTGGGGAAATAGCCCAGAACAAGACAGAAAAGAAAAAAGGAAAAAGCCTGCCTTTCTTTGGAGGACACAAATAATAAAGAGTAAACAAAAGATATAATAGCAGATAGTGCTAAGGGCTATGAACAAAATAAATGATTTTTATCATGTGAGTCATACAGAATCATAAACTATTAAGGCTAAAAAACGTCTTCAAAATGTTCCAGATGCTCTTTTTCCCACAAGACCAATGAAACAATAGAGAAGATAATAAACGGCCTTTAGCCAAATAGGAGGGTAGTGAAGCTAAGTCTAGCTCCTTCTTCGTCTGCTTTTATGTCACTTCCTACACGAAGCTTGTCATTGCCAGATCTGGGTTAAATGCCCCTCCCACTGCACCTTGTACTTGGCCCATGGGAGCATACTTTTATGGCAACCCTATTTACGTAGGTGTTTTTCCCACTCATGGAAGGACCCGAGGGCAGAAACAATGCCTGTTACATTCACCTAACACAGTGACTCACTTCCTAGATGCTCAGTAGTTGCTGGATGAATAACAAGGGCTTGATACCTCACTGACAGCAGCAATACTGATGTGTATTTCCCTCCTTTAGGCAACTCTTACACTATGTGACCTTCCAAAGGCAAGAAGAGTTGGTTAATAACACAGACATAAAAGACAGAGAAAAATCTTCCATAGCCAGAAACGCAGTTTGTTCATGCTTTTCCTGTTGTTGAGCTTGGAGCCCTTCTGCTGAGCACCTGTTAAAAATGAAGATGTAAAGCCTGTAGGTCCAGTATCCAGTGGCTCTCAGGAAGTGCTCGATTATTGTGGATGAGAGCAGACAGAAGCAGACAGCCACTGGTGACCACACTTGTAGGCCTACGCTCACTTTGGGGGATAGGACAATTAATACCTAATAAGAAAAGGGAATACACAGTGTACATCTGCACAAACACCTCTCAGTGTGCCAAAAACAGCAGATTCCACCACTCCTGCCTTGTGCCATCACCACAGAGAAAACAGAAATAATATACCATAGGGCCCTGTGGATATCAATGCTATCTGCTCAGCTATGTCCCTAGGAGAATACAGTAATCTTTTTCAGAGGACTATAGCCCTCACAAGTGGTTCAACCTTAAGGTTGACTGTCTATTGCCTTAGCAACAAAGGCCTCCTATTTTTATTAGGGTTTCTGAGCACAGCAATGTACGTGAATTTAGGATATAGAAAAACAAGGTAAGGGGCTGCTTCTCTTGCCTGGAGGGGTACAGTCGAACATTCTCTGGCCAGTCCATGGTAAATCCAACTCAGAGACCAGAACTAGTGTTTATGATCGCAGCCAAAATCGGCTGCTTTTCCCATGATTTAAGCCACTATCAGATCTTATTTATAACAACACAAAAACTTTAAGAGTTTGGAGAAAGATAAATTTCCTCAATTTTTTATTACCGCACATGATTCTTTAAAGTTTGCTACATATAACTTAAATAATTTAAAAATATATAAGTAACATGTGAATAATTCTCATAAAAAAATAAACACCAGGCTGGGCATGGTGGCTCACGCTTGTAATCATAGCACTTTGGGAAGCTGAGACAGGAGGATTGCTTGAGCCCGGGAGTTTGAGACCAGCCTGGGCAATGAGGTGAAACCCTGTCTCTACTAAAAACACAAAAATTAGTTGGGCATGGTAGTGTGCACCTGTAATTCCAGCTACTCGGGAGGCTGAGGCAAGAGAACTGCTGCAGTGAGCCGAGATCATACCACCACTGCATTCCAGCCTGGGCAAAAGATTGAGACCCTGTCTCATAAATAATAAATAAACGCAAATTTAAAAAAATAAAAAAAAATCAAAGGTCAAAAATCACATAGTAGAAAGTACCTTCTACCATCTTTTAATCTCTCTCCTCCCCACTATTACCCTTGGACATATCCTTTCCCCCCATGCATTTACAAACATATGTGCATATATAGATAAGACTTGTTTAGGCCGGGCACGGTGGCTCACGCCTGTAATCCCAGCACTTTGGGAGGCCGAGGCGGGTGGATCACTTGAAGTCAGGAGTTCGAGACCAATCTGGCCAACATGGTGAAACCCTGTCTTTACTAAAAACACAAAAATTAGCCAGGCATGGTGGCTGGTGCCTGTAATCCCAGCCACTTGGGAGGCTGAGGCAGGAGAATCGCTTGAACCTGGGAGGTGGAGGTTGCAGTGAGCCGAGACTGTGCCACTGCACTCCAGCCTGGGCGATATGCGTGAAACTCCATCTCAAAAAAAAAAAAAAAGACTTGTTTAGTTTTTACATATTAGTTTATATATATATATTTACATATATAATAGTTTTACATGATTTTACACTGTATTTATTATTTTGCAACTTGTTTTTACCAACCAAAATATCCTGGAGTCCTGTTGATGTCTGTCAGTACATTCTTGTGAAGGAATACATATTCATATTTCATAGTGCGTATGAACCATAATTTAATCTTCTTAGTACTGATTAACATTTGGGTTGTTTCCAGTTTTTCACTGTTATGAACAACACTGTGATAAATATCTTTTTACACATATTGTATCCATGTATTTCTATAGGGAAGTTACTAAGAAAGTAGGATTGCTAGGTCAAAATTCATGTGAACACTGATAATTAGCCTCCAAAGAGCTTTACTAATTTACATTCCCACGGTAGTACACGAGTGCCCATTTCCACACATGCACACCTACAGTGAATATCCATTCATTCAACATATACTGAGTAACTACTATGTGCCAGGAACTGTACTAGACACCAGGGCACGTCTCTCCCTTGTGGCACTTACAGTCTAGTGGAGGGGGACAATAACTATTTATCATTATTTCCTTAAAAGGATTATTTCCTTATTTAGTAAATTACGTAGAATGTTATATCAGAAATGCTATGAAAAAACAGAGTATTTACCATACTCTGTAAAGAAAACTGGGAAATTCGGCAGCGGAATTGAAACTTTCAGTGAGGATAGTCAAGGAAGGTCTCACCAAGGTGATATTTGAGCAAAGACGGGAAGGCAGTGAGGGTGCAGATCTCTGGGAGAAGAGCATTCCAGGCAAAGCAAAGAGTCTCAAGGTAGGGATGTGCTTGGCATCTTCAGAAGTGAAACAAGACAGAGTTTCACCCTGTGGCTGAGGCAGAGTGGGTGAGAGGACCAAGAGGAAAATGGGGGACCAGATGGGTAGGGGTTTGTAGGCAATTGACAGAACTTTGGCTTGTACTTAGAGTGAGGAGCAACATAAGAGTTTTGAGCACAAGAGTGACATGATCTGTCTCAGGTGTTAATAGCCTCACTCTGGCTGCTATGTTGATGATAAAATATGGGGAAATAAAGGGGGGCCAAGCATGGAAGGAGGAGCTATTAGGAGAGATGATAGTGGCTTGGGCCAGGGCAGTAACAGTGAGGTAAACACAAGTGGTTAGACTCTGGATACTTGAAAGGTAGAGCCAACATTTCCTGTGGGATTAGAAGTAGGATGTGAGTGGACCGGGCATGGTGGCTCACACCTGTAATCCCAGCACTTTGGGAGGCCGAGGTAGGTGGGTCACTTGAGGTCAGGAGTTCGAGACCAGCCTGGCCATCATGGTGAAACCCCATCTCTACTAAAAACACAAAAATTAGCTTGGTGTGGTGGCACACGCCTGTAATCCCAGCTACTTGAGGTGGAGGCAGGAGAACTGCTTGAACTCGGAAGGCAGAGGATGCAGTGACCAGAGATAGCACCACTGCACTCCAGCCTGGGTGACGGAGCGAGAGTCAAAAAAAAAAAGAAGTAGAATGTGAGTGAAAGAGAATCAAGAGATAATGTAATTAATTTTGCCAAATAAATGGGAACAAATGTACATCTATTGCTTTAATTTGCATTTCTATCTGCTAGTGAGGTTAGCATTGTTTTAGATGTTTATTGGGTATTTGTATTGTTTTCTTCAGAAAACTTCCAGATTTGCTTTGTTCTCCTTTAGTTTTACTTGGTTAACACTTCATTTCCGGCCGGGCGCGGTAGCTCAAGCCTGTAATCCCAGCACTTTGAGAGGCCGAGACGGGCGGATCACAAGGTCAGGAGATTGAGACCATCCTGGTGAACACAGTGAAACCCCGTCTCTACTAAAAAAATACAAAAAACCAGCTGGGCGAGGTGGCAGGTGCCTGTAGTCCCAGTTACTTGGGAGGCTGAGGCAGGAGAATGGCATAAACCCGGGGGGCGGAGGTTGCAGTGAGCTGAGATCTGGTCCCCGCACTCCAGCCTGGGTGACAGTGAGACTCCGTCTCAAAAAAAAAAAAAAAAAAAA
>NW_012116265.1:16143041-16143593 GCF_000951035.1 Colobus angolensis palliatus | reverse complement strand
CCCGCCTCGGCCTCCTAAAGTGCTAGGATTATAGGCACGAGCCACTGTGTCCAGCCTTAAAAAAATGTTTTAAAAAGATTTTTAATGTCAAAAATATCAGACAAGCTGGGCACGGTGGCTCATGCCTGTAATTGCAGAGCTTTGGGAGGCTCAGGCAGGTGGATCACTTGAGCTCAGGAGTTCAAGACCAGCCTGGGAAACATGGTGAAATCCCATCGTTACAAAAAAAATCAGAAAAGTTAGCCCAGCAGGCCCTGGTGGTGCTGGTAGTCCCAGCTACTTGGGAGGCTGAGGTGGGAGGGTTGTTTGAGCCCAGAATATTGAGGCTGCAGTGAGCCATGGCTGTACACTGCACTCCAGCCTGGGCAACAGAGTCAGACCCTGTCTCAAAAAAACAAAACAAAAAAATCAAATAACTCTGGTGCCCAGTAGATGGGGTGGGGGAGGGGGGCATACAGAAAGAGAAAAAAAAATTAAAAATCAGAAATATAGAAAAGCACAAATAGGTATCAACTGTAATTCACCATCATTCACGTTTTGGTATTCACATGA
>NW_012116265.1:16086870-16141921 GCF_000951035.1 Colobus angolensis palliatus | reverse complement strand
TTTTTGTATTTTTAGTAGAGACAGGGTTTCACCGTGTTAGCCAGGATGGTCTCGATCTCCTGACCTTGTGATCCGCCCGCCTCGGCCTCCCAAAGTCCTGGGATTACAGGCGTGAGCCACCACGCTTGGCAATTCCAGTTTAAAAAAAAATGTAAACATTTCACCCGAGAGGTCTGAGCAAAAAATACAAAATAAAAATGTCAACATTCTATACAAAATTAGGTTACTAAGGACAGTTTTATAATTGGATTTCTCACCGAAATACAGTATAAACATTTCCCCTTATCTCTATTCTAACTAAAACATGGCCTTTAAAGGCTACATAGGGTTATGGCATATCCAGTATACAAGCTCCACAAAGGCAAGTACTTGTGCAGCTAAAGAACAGTGCTTAGTAGCCACGTGCTGAAAAAGTACATGAATTTAACTAACTCCCTGTTGCTGGATATTAAGCATATTTCAAATTTTCTCTATTATAAATATTCTCACACAAAAATATTTCTGGACAGCTCTAATTACTTTCCACAGACTCAATTCCTAGGAGTGAAATTTACTGTGACAAAGGGTACACATTTGAAAACACTATTAGGATGACCACATAAATTATCATTGAACGAGAGACCACTTCTGAGTGGAAAATGAGATCCAGGACTACCCTGGTCAAAGTAGGATAAAAAGTCACACATTACATGATGCCAAATTGTGCCTTAGGGGCTATAGCAATTTACATCCCTACTAATAGAGTATTAGAGAACCAGTTTCTCAGGGCCTAAAATCTGTGACTTTACTTTTTTTTTTTTGAGATGGAGTTTTGCTCGTTGCACAGGCTGGAGTGCAATGTCGCGACTTGGCTCACTGCAACCTCCGCCTCTCAGGTTCAAGTGATTCTCCTGCCTCAGCCTCCCAAGTAGCAGGGACTACAGGTGCCCGCCACCACGTCCAGCTAATTATAATTATACATTTTTTTTTTTTTTTTTTGAGATGGAGTCTTGCTGTTGTCACCCAGGCTAAAGTGCAATGGCACAATCTCAGTTCACTGCAACCTCTGCCTCCCAGTTTCAAGCGATTCTCTTGCACCAGCCTCCTGAGTAACTGGGATTGCAGGTGCCGGCCACCATGCCTGGCTAATTTTTGTATTTTTGGTAGAGATGGGGTTTCACCATGTTGGCCAGGCTGGTCTCAAACTCCTGACCTCAGGTGATCCGCCAACATCGGCCTCCCAAAGTGCTGGGATTACAGGTGTGAGCCACCACGCCCAGCCAATTTTGTATTTTTAGTAGAGACTGGGTTTTGCCATGTTGGTGAGATCAGTCTTGAACTCGTGACCTCAGGTGATCCACCCGCCTTGGCCTCCTAAAGTGCTCAGATTACAGGCATGAGTCACAGCGCCCAGGCCTGTTTTTAGAGGCAGGTTTTTGCTGTTGCCCAGGCTGGAGTGCAGTAGCACAATCGTACCTCACTGTAACCTTGACCTTCTGGGCTCAAGTGATCCTCCCATCTTAGCCTCCTAAAGTGCTGGGATTACAAGCATGAGCCACTGCACCTGGCCTACTTTTTTTTTTTTGAGACAGAGTCTTCCTCTGTCACCCAGGCTGGAGTGCAGTGGTGCGATCTCGGCTTACTGCAAGCTCCGCCTCCCGGGTTCACGCCATTCTCCTGCCTCAGACTCCCAAGTAGCTGGGACTACAGGCGCCCGCCACCACGCCCAGCTAATTTTTTTGTTATTTTTTAGTAGAGACGGGGGTTTCACCGTGTTAGCCAGGATGGTCTTGATCTCCTGACCTCGTGATCCGCCCGCCTTGGCCTCGCAAAGTGCTGGGATTACAGGTGTGAGCCACCGTGCCTGGGCAAGCCCGGCCTACTCTTGACGCTATATATATATACATCCTAGATCAAACCTAACATTTTTTCTTCCTTTAGTATAAAATAATAAGGCCTGGCACAGTAGCTCATGCCTGTAATCCAAACACGTTGGGAGGCTGAGGTGGGTGGATCGCTCAAGTTCAGGAGTTTGAGACCAGCCTGGGCAATGTGGCAAAACCCCATCTCTACAAAAAATACAAAACTTAGCTGTGTGTGTGGTGCACGCCTGTAGTCCCAGATAGTTGGGAGGCTGAGGCAGGAAGACTGCTTGAGCCTGGGAGGCAGAGGTTGCAGTGAGCCATGATCATGCCACTGCTCTACAGCCTGGGTGACAGAGCAACATCGTCTCAAAAAAAAAAAAGGAAAAGGCTGGGTGCAGAGTGGCTTATGCTTATGCCTGTAATTCCAACATTTTGGGAGGCCAAGGCCAGCATAGTGGTGCTCGCCTGTAGTCCCAGCTGCTACTCATGAGGCTGAGGTGGAAGGATCGTTTGAGCCCAGGTCAAGGCTACAGTGAGCTGTGATTGCGCCACCACACTCCAGCCTGGGTGACAGAGTGAGACCCCGTCTCAACGGGGTTGGGACGCGGGGAAGAAAATCTTTCCCTTGGTCCCAGTTCTTGGCTTCAGGTTCTTTTCTAGAGTCCTTTCTAAGGGTCTAGGTTCCTTTCTAGGTGCCCACAGCCTTTTTCCATAAAGGACTAGATCATGTCTTTAGGCTTTGTGGGCTATATGTCTCTGTTGCAACTACTCAGCTCTGCTATTACAGCATGAAAACAGCCACAGATATGGAAATCAATTAATGCAGCTGTGTTCTAATAAAATTTATTTATCGGCACTGAAATTTAAATTTTATGATTTTCATGTGTCACAAAATATCCTTTTGATTTCTCCACAACAGTTCAGAAGTGTACAAACTATTCTTAGCCCCCGGGCAGTACAAAAATGGGAGGGGGGGGGTCACAGTTTGATGACTATCACGCTCTAACAGTTAACCCTAGGCAATCACGCTCCTGTAAAAAAACAACCAATTTTTCCTTTTTACTGGATTATATAATTTTCTGTTTACTGCCAGAGACTGAGTTACATTATATACATCTTCAATCATATGTGCTTCATAAAAATATGCAAATAAAAGTAGAGAGAGCGCCACAGGAAGTGGGGACGGCTCGAGGGAGGAGAGAGATGGGGTGGGAGAGAGCGAGCGTGAATACTTAATTGTGCGAATGATCTGTTCGCCATCCCAGGAGACAGGAATGTGCTATTCTCTTGGCTGGCCTGTTTCTACCTGCTTCTCATAGCATAAACGTCTCCCTTCATCGAGTGTGAGTCCACAATTTGGGTATGTGTTTTTTGCACAACATGGTTCCTATACACAGACCAATGCCTTTATCTGACAAGCAACTGAAGAAAGAATAATTTGTCTTAATGCTAGACTGTTGGATTTACTAAATGACAGTATGTTGGTTTCTGTAGGTCACATTTAACATACATTGTAAGAAAATTTAAGGTTAACAGTGGTAATCTTACCCGGTGGTATTTTTTAATTATATAAGATTTCTATTACACATTAAATTTAGAACCTAGGCTGGGCATGGTGGCTCACGCCTGTAATCCCAGCACTTTGGGAGGCCAAGGTGGGCGGATCACCTGAGGTCAGGAGTTCAAGACCAGCCTGACCAACATGGAGAACCCCCATATCTACTAAAAATACAAAATTAGCCAGGCATGGCGGTGCATGCCTGTAATCCCAGCTACTCAGGAGGCTGAGGCAGGAGAATCGCTTGAACCCCGAAGGTAGAGGTTGCAGTGAGCTGAGATTGTGCCATCGCGCTGCACTCTAGCCTGGGCAATGAGAGTGAAACTCTGTCTGAAAAAAAAAAGAACCCAGCTTACACATAAGAGATCAATCCATAATTTTCACTCATTTAAAAAACCCTATTACCATATGAACTCAATATTCACTGCCAGTAATTTAAAAAGGGGGCAGGACAGAAGAGACATGTAAATTTAATAATACGCATTGCAAACAGTAGGTACCAAACTGGCTTCCAGCCAGTCCTCCACACAAGGAAGTTAGGATGTTTCAAAGAGCCCATATAATAAAACAATTTTGGCACATCATGTTTCTAGAAAGGAGCACTTAATTCTCTTTTAAATACCAATATCCCTTTAGGAAGACGGTAGTCAATAGTATCTTCATTTTGTGAATGAGGAAACCGAGGTCCAGAGAACTGTAAAGTAACCTGGACCACAATATAGTGAGTCAAATTGTTGGGGATACAAAGATTAAAACTTGGCGTTGCCTACATTTTCCAAGCCGCCTACCCTCAGACAAAACAGCAGTGACTGGAATATCAAGAAATGTTCTCTCTTCTGTGAGACAGCCACAAAGAATACTCAGGGCAGAGCAGGGTGGTGTGGGGCAGAAACAGTCAGAGGGCTTCAATAGCATGAACAATACAGCAAAGAAAAACAGAAAAAAAAAAACCTAATCCCAGATACACTAAACCCCAAAGACAGATATAGATCTTTAATTTAAAATCAAGTGAGTTTATTCATGGAGAAAACAGTAACAAAACACCCTTGGGACTTTTTTATTTCAACAATTAAAATTGCATTAAAAAGCCAACAGGGAGTTTGGAGACCGAAATGACATGTGGAGAAACTAAATTCCCCTTTCCTTGGGTTTACATACATTTATCTTTTAGGCAAGAGAGATAGTTGTGATTAATTTCTTTTCTAAGAGACAAGATTTTCCAGTTCCATTGTTTTCATGTGTAAAGGATTCTTCTGTGAGAGCCAGAGAAGATCAAAGAATTTGATGATGACTGAGGGAGTTAAGAAGATGAGACTAATAGCTGGTTCACGGAACCACAATTTTACCATAAATTACCAGATGCAGTGGAGGGAGGGGTACTGTATTTCCCATTAATAAAATCTGAGGTATTTAAAGACTGCAGACATGGAAATTCGCTTCTACCTTCCTCAAAGGAAATGGCAGAGGCTGAGAAGGCTGTCGTGGAAGAACATACCTCCTTGGACTGACTTCTCAACATCACAGCCAACATGTAACTAGGATCAGACCATGTCAAACACTTCTCTGAGCAAAGTGGCTAATGAGTTTACTTCTGCATGGGTTCCAAGGCAACAGTGTGATCATCAATGAGTTCTTCCCTGTCTCTGTTTTTGGCTTGTCTGGGTGCTGAAGTCCATGGCAATACAAAATAACATGGTCATTTATGGTAAGCAGGTGCCTGAGTAAAAGGATGGGATCTCCAAGTCTCAGCTGTCAGGGTTTATCCTGGCCCGTTTTACTTGGCTATTCTGGTCATCCAGATGGCAGAAACCTTCTGTACTGATGTCTCTTTTTTTATCCTCGATGGGTTCTAGAGGGAAATTCTGGTCTGTGGCCAGGACCTGTCGGACAGTCATGTTAACACGAGCAGTCTTCAAGTAGCTGGCACACACCTGCCAGTCCTCCATAGAACAGGGCTCTATCATTGAATCTCTGGGGAGGACAGCAGGGAGAGGTGCCTCTAGGCAGTGAGGCAGGCCTTCCCCGTCTGGATTTGGAAGGACACGAGGGACTGCGTGGTTCAACAGGCGGCTGAAACCCGACATTATCATGATGTCACCACTGTGCATAAACATAGCCGTGGGGGCCTCATCCCTTTGAAGACCACCCAGGAGAAAGATGGCAGACTGTCCAAAGCTACAAAAAATAAGTAAAAACAACAGGCAAGAGTAAGTTTTGTTTATTAACTATGACTGGGAAAGTTACTGCCAACTGTGTTATTTTCTAATTTCAACTTGATATTTATTGCTCCCAAATCCTCCTTTTAAAACTGTGCTAAGATCCTTCTCTTCTGGCTTGTGTCTATGAGTGACCAACTCATGACCTTCTACCTGTACTTATGACAGCCCACAGAACTGCTGCAAAATAAAATCTGATGCACTTAAATAAGCAAATGAAGAACTTAGCTTTAACATTATCCATTTAAGTTTTACTGATGCTTTTTTTAAAAGATAGAGTCTTATTTCGTCACCCAGGCTGGAGTGCAGTGGCGTGATCTCAGCTCACTGCAACCTCAGCCTCCTGGGTTCAAGTGATTCTTGTGCCTCAGCCTCTGGAGTAGCTGGGATTACAGGCGTGAGCTACCACGCCTGTAATTTCTATATTTCAGTAGAGACGGGGTTTTACCATGTTGGCCAGGCTGGTCTCAAACTCCTGACCTCAAGTGATCCACTGGCCTCCGCCTCCCAAAGTACTGGGATTACAGGCGTGAGCCACCATGCCCAGCCTACTGATGTGTCTTTGAGTCTTTCAATAAAATCATTTGAGTTCTTTACTACGTTTACCATTCTTCATTTTAAAGATAAGGCAATTAATAAAAGGCACTTTGCTGAGATACAGGTGCAAAACTTGGCACAAATTTAAACTTACTTTTAGGGAGACAAGGAGAATAAACCACTCAGGCTTTTGTGCTTTGCTCTGTATTTTGCTCTTCTATTCCAAAGGTCACTCACTTTGCTTTTATGGCCTTCCGCTTGTCTATTCCACAAAGCACTGACAATACCTTTTATTACAAAAGGTAGGCTATGCCCAGGTGCGGTGGCTCACACCTGTAATCTCAGCACTTTGGGAGGCCAAAGTGGGCGGATTGCCTGAGTTCAGGAGTTCATGACCAGCCTGGGCAACACAGCGAAACTCCATCTCTACTAAAATACAAAAAAAAAAAAAAAATTAGCTGGACGTGGTGGTGTGCACCTGTAGTCCCAGCTATTCAGGACGCTAAGGCAGGAGAATCGCTTGAACCCGGGAGGCGGAGGTTGCAGTGAGCCGAGACCATGCCATTGTACTCCAGCCTGGGTGACAGAACGAGACTCTGTCTCAAAAAAAAAAAAAATAAAATAAAAATAAAACAAAAGGTAGGTTCCATGTGTTTTAAACAGAGATAGTAACTATAATTTGTTAAAATTCCCAGAAGTGGAAGATTATAGTCCAGCCATTTTTTCAAAAGTTAAATACCTGTATTTATTTTGGAGTAAAATGCCTTAGAAAAAAGAATTAAATGATAAAAAATAATCCCAAATCCCTGGAACTAACTCACCTGAATGACAGCAAGGGTTTGGAGTGATCTAGCTCAGATCTGTCTACGTGGATTCCCAGTGTGGAGTCCAGGCGGTAGTAATTCAGGATCCCTGCTTCGGCTCGGAAACCCTGAAATCCACAGGCAGCAGCTACTTGCTCTGAGAGGAAAGCCAGGTCAGAAGGGAAAGGTGTGTAATGATCTGCTGAGTATTTCTTTGGTAAATGTAGAGAGAATAAGAAAAATAAACAATGATCTCAGGAATATAGGCAACTGTGGCATAAGATTAATTACCACTTTAATCTTACTTATAAAGTCACATTAACATATTAACACAGCATTATCCATCCATCCTTTTTTTTTTCTGTTTTTTTTTTTTTTTTTTTTTTAAAGACAGGGTCTCATTCTGTTGCCCAGGCTAAAGTCCAGTGGTGTGATCATGGCTCACTGTAGCCTAGACCTCCTGGGCTCAGTGATCCTCCTACCTCAGTCTCCCAAGTAGGTAGGACCACAGGTGTGTGCCACCATGCCTGGCTAATTTTTTTTTTTTTGGCAGAGGCAGGGTCTCCCTGTGTTGCCTAGACTGGTCTCAAACGATCCTCCTGCCTCAGTCTCCCAAAGCATTGTGATTACAGACATGAGCCACCATGCCCGGTCTATCCATCCATTGTTGAGGTATCCAATGATCTAATAATGAATCATTCAAAAACCCAAGCACCTGTTATATAACAGGCACTGTGCTATATACGGTATTGAGTCTACACATGAAGCAATTACTCCACCACCCTCTAGTTAGTATAGTATACTCTATCTGTAAATGAGATAGTTCTGTTAGGGTAAAAAGGCAACTCAAAATGTCACTGCCAAGAGGTGCCCAAGGAAACACAATGACTAAATATAATGTAGTATCCTGGGTAAGATGCTGGATATTGGAAAATTAGATATAAGAACAAAGATATTAGCTAAAAACTAAGGAAATCTAAATGAAGTACAAATGCTGCTATTACAGTAATGTATTACTATTGGTTAACTATTTGAGACAAAGGTAAAATCTAAAACTATCCTAAACTAAAAAGTTAATTTATAAAAAGGCAACTCAAATACTATAGCCAGTTCGGTTTTGGATCTCTCAGCTTGCAACATGGCCTAGTGGCAATCTGACTGGTCAATCTGATGGGATGACATTCTTAAAACATCGGTCAAGGCAGGCCTTTAAATTGGGAGTAATTTCCTGAACTTACTTCCCTAACTGTCTCTGTTTTTACACCTAAGGATCACAAATATATTTTTCCACTTAAAAAAAATATATCAAAGGCCATAATACTTTTTTTTTTTTTTGAGACTGAGTCTTGTTCTGTCGCCTAGGCTGGAGTGCAGTGGTACGACCTTGGCTCACTGCAACCTCCGCCTCCCAGGTTCCAGTGATTCTCCTGCCTCAGCCTCCTGAGCAGCTGGGATTACAGGCGCCCGCCACCATGCCTGGCTTATTTTTGTATTTTTAGTAGAGACAGGGTTTCACGATGTTGGCCAGGGTGGTCTTGAACTTCTGGCCTCAAGTGATCCGCCTGCCTCGACCTCCCAAAGTGCTGGAGTACAGGTGTGAGCCATCATGCCTGGCCTGGCCATAATACTTTCTGTAACATCTTTCTGCACGAGTGACATAGCTGCAGTTATGATTAAGACTTACATTTACAGTTTCCTATATGGATGAATCTGAGGGCTATTTGGGCTACATGTACCTGACAGACTCTTCTTTTGTCTTGATGCTCCTCTGCTCTCACTTCTTTCTTTGCTAAATTAACCTCAAATCTGATCAGAAAATACACTTTTGCCTCATGTCTCTCCTAGAGTCTGGATGTATTGTAGCTGAAGCAGCAGAGTCACAGGTCTAGACAGAAAGTATTTACTTTGGCCAGAAGTGACCTTTAACTTCAGGTGTTAAGGAAGACTTTTGATGAATGGCCTTGTCTCTTCAGGTGGAACTTTTCTGTTTTTTATTTTTTCTCCTTTCACTGAACTGCAAATTAGAAGAGTTCCTATTTAATTTCTCAAAATTCCAACTGTGGTTAGAGAACTTTAAGTTTTCCTCTATCATTTTAAGCTTTAGTCCTTCAGATAATCAACCAGTCAAGGCTGTCATTCTAACTGTAAATAGCCTCTGCTATAATGAAATAATCACCCTTTCGGGCTTTCAACCCTGTCAAAACTGTCTCTGCATTACTCACTACTTTTTCTTTGAAAATTCTCTTTCACTTTTCTCTGACTGCTCATTCAGTTTTTGGTAATTTTTACTCCCTATTTTTCTTAGTCAGTGAGGTTAACTTTGAGGTCTTTGGGAAAAACAATGTCAACAAAAATATTATCACCAAAAAAAAAAAAAGCTAACATTTATTGTGATAATGCATTTAATGGCTTAGAATAGCCAGACACCATTGAGATCACTTTACAGGCTTTGATCACTTAATTTTCACAACTGCCTTATGAGGTAGGTACTATCATTACTGGAGGAAGGAGTCAAACTCAGGCTGTCTAATCCAAAGAAGATCACACGGCATTTCCCCCAAACACAAATATCTAGCTTCCTACTGAGTCTGTATCGCTGAAAATAAGAATTATATCACAATTTTTTTTTTTTTTTTTTTTTTGAGACGGACGGAGTCTTGCTCTGTCGCCCGGGCTGGAGTGCAGTGGCCGGATCTCAGCTCACTGCAAGCTCCGCCTCCCGGGTTTATGCCATTCTCCTGCCTCAGCCTCTGGAGTAGCTGGGACTATAGGCGCCCGCCACCTCGCCCGGCTAGTTTTTTGTATTTCTTAGTAGAGACGGGGTTTCACCATGTTAGCCAGGATGGTCTCGATCTCCTGACCTCGTGATTCGCCCGTCTCGGCCTCCAAAAGTGCTGTGATTACAGGCTTGAGCCACCGCGCCCGGCCCACAAATATTTTTAGAACAAATCTGTCATTATTTGGAGCAGTTAATGTATCTGTTAATAAGTTGGGTTGGCTGAAACTGTGAAGCTTTTAGAAAGTAACTGGTTACTGTGAGGATGAGGTGTGAGGATCACCTAAGTCTGGGGAGGTTGAGGCTACAGTGACTGTGCCACTGCACTCCAGCCTAGGTGACAGTATAAGACCATTACAAAAAAAAAAAGACAGACAAAGAAAGTAACTGGTTAGTAGGCAAAGAAAATGGTCTATATCAGTATGTTTTATTCATTCAATCAGTATATTCACTTGGTGGCAAATGTCTAATTGAGACAAGAGGCACTGCACTGCTAGTGACAAGGCATTTTCTAAAGCATAGATGATAGGAAAGAAGAAATCGCAGCTCAAGAAAACATGAAACTGTCAACTCTAGGAAATTCTTACCCACCTCCCTTCTTCCCAGACATTATAGGGCAGGCAAAGGTATCCATTTCTTTCCTTTTTTTTTGAGACAGGGTCTTGCTCTGTCACCTAGTTGGACTGCAGTGGTGTGATCCTGGCTCACTGCAACCTCTGCTTCCCAGGCTCCCCTCCCTCCCCAGTCTCCTGAGTAGCTGGAACCACAGGCATGTGTCACCACACTTGGCTAATTTTTCTATTTTTTGTAGAGATGAGGTTTCGCTATGTTGCCCCAGGCTGGTCTGGAACTCCTGAGCTCCAGCGATCTTCCCACCTCAGCCTCCCAAAGTGCTGGGATTACAGGCGTGAGCCACTTCGTGCGATCGGTATCTATATGTTGAAAGTTCTTTTGTGAGGTGATAAATTAGAACAACTGAAATACATGGAGCTTCTTTTACTCCATGCAGATATTATGTAGAAAAATAAATGCTCTTGAATGTGGCTTTTGTTGCACAATAAAAATTAAAAAAAAAAAAAAGAAAAGGAAAAATATATGCTCAACAAACTCTCACTAATAATGGAAACAAAGATGGTGAGAACTGCTCTTGAAAACAGTTGTATATTCCTGGAACCTACTGTGAGAAAGCACTGGTGACTTCTGATATAATAAAATTCATTCCTCTTGAGATACTTAAAGAGAGATTTTCTTTTTCTTTTTTGAGACAGAGTCTTGCTCTGTTGCCCAGGCTGGAGTGCAGTGGTGCGATCTTGGCTCATTGCAACCTCCATCTCCTGGGTCCAAGTAATCCCCCCACCTCAGCCTCTTAAGTAGCTGGGACTGTAGGTGTGTGCCACCAGGCCCGGCAAACTTTTGTATTTTTTGCAGAGACAGGGTTGTGCCATGTTGCCCAGGCAGGCAGCAAACTCCTGACCTTAAGTGATCCGCCCACCTCAGCTTCCCAAAGTGCTGGCATTACAGATGTGAGCCACGGCACCTGGCCCAGTTGAGACTTTTTTTTAAGGAAATAAAAGAAAGGGATCCTCCCACAAATGTATAATCTTGATATCTTAAGCGTGGCCAGGAAGAAATATAACTATGTGGGCTAAAGAAGCCTATAAACAGAAAACAAAAGAATTAAGAAAACCTGAATACCTTACTGTCCCAGTTATAATGGTAGCCTAGGGTCACCCAACGCAGTTTCTCCAGTAAACTTCGGGGTCTCCGTTTGGTCACTTCTTTATACCTGCAAAGATTGGTGACAAAAGAGTATTTATTCATGTAAAATTGCAGCAATAGCCATTTGTATGGACTCTGGAGTTAAATTTAGTATTACATGGTATAAGCTGTTAGCCAAGACTCAGTAGGAGAATTTAGAAGAGATAAATGAGTAGACCACAAATACATTAACACGGAAAAACATGTTAGCACTTCTAATTTATACTCCTTCGTTCTAAATCTGCTGCTGAATGGGGTCAACTTTAAATCACAAGCCTCCAGCATCTCGGTAACGATAAAATAAGAATGACAACAATGACAATAGAAATGTCTTTACCAGTCCATGGGAAATGGTACCAAGAGCACTATGGGCAACCAAAAATATGACTTACAGAACGTTTTCAGTTTGGTTTGCTAAAAGTAGGGTATGGTTAATCACAATGATTTCTATGTTTCTATAATGATGGTGGCTTCCCAGAATTGCAGGTTGGGAAAAAAAAGTTTAGCAAAATATAGTGTATATAGTACAATAAAAAATAACTGGTTTAACATGACTTCTTTAACTCTGTATAACATAGCTTAGATAACCGAGGCTTAGCTAACAATTAAGGCAACACTGTAACTGATTGGGTTTCTGACATACCCTTGTTCAAACCACAATAGATTTCTGTAAAAATGAGAGGTGCTCTTTCTGCAATTACATCATGTCTGATCGAATCTATGTGATTAACTACTCTTTTTTTTTTCTTTGTTTTTTTTTTTTTAGAGATGGAATTTCACTCTTGCTGCCCAGGTTGGATGGAGTGCAATGGTGCGATCTCAGCTCACCACAACCTCTGCCTCCCAGGTTCAGGCAATTCTCCTGCCTCAGCCTCCTGAGTAGCTGGGATTACAGGCATGCACCACCACACCTGGCTAATTTTGTATTTTTAGTAGAGACGGGGTTTCTCCATGTGAGGCTGGTCTCGAATCACCTCAGGTGATCCGCCAGCCTTGGCCTCCCAAAGTGCTGGGATTACAGGCGTGAGCCACTGTGCCCGGCCCACTACTCTCTAAGGAGGAAGCTTGTTTGGCTCACCTCCAAATATCTAAAAATATGAGAATGGTAGGTCTAATGATTTAATTTTTCTCTATGTTATTTACATCATTGATCAATCAAAATTTTTTTTTGTCCAAAAACTATGGCTGTTTAGAAAAGAAAAAATTCCTTAAAGGAATCTGATTGTGACAGGAAATGACAAATATAAGAATAGAAAGTCTAAGGAGAAATTAGAGGGAAACTGAACGCAGTATAAAGTCTAGTACTAAAGTAAATAGCAGACTTTAAGGGGCACGAGAATTAAGAAAAAGGAGAGCTCAAAGTCAGCTGTCGAATCAGTTGGGGCTTTTTGGCAGAGTTGGGAGTTGAGCACGGCACTGAACAATGGGCAGCATTTAAGTAGGGAGTGATGCAGCAGGCAATATGGGCACACAGCACAAGCAAAAGCAAAGGATTTATTGAGGCCCACACTGTTAAGTGGCACTCATCTTGATGTTTGACAAAGAGTAATAGATGCTATCTGTCCTCACAGAGTTTACATTCTAAGGACATCACGACACATACATACATCAAGACCAGCAGATAAAAAGGAATGGACAAACACTCATTTATTTAGGACAGGTGTGCAGAAAAGAGACATGGCAGACTTGACTGATGGTCTGCTTACAAAGTTGGTCCTTGGCAAGGTTCACACAATTCTCTGGAACCATCAAGAGTGGCTTACTGCATCTAACCTGTGCAAACAATATGGCTCATGCTTTGCTTCTGGGAGTTTGTGACTTTGGCATGTGTCAGGCAGAGGCTGCCTACACGACAAGCTCCTAGTAAAAACCTTTGCACTGAGCTTCTTTGGTAGATATTTCACAGATTTTGTTACAATCCATTGTCATATCCTGTGTGACTTCCTTGGGAGAGGACTTTTGGATGCACGCATCTGGCTTTCCCTGGACTTTGCTCCAGGCCCCTTTCCCTTTGCTGATCTTGCTTTGCATGCTTTCACTGTGATCACTCTCATCTCTGAGTATGACCATATGCTGAGTCCTGTGAGTCCTCCTGACAAATCATCAGATTTGGGTGTGGTTTTGGGGACCCCCCTGACACAACAGGAGACAGACAACTAATAATTTAGGGAAAAATATAAGGCTTGGCCACTGACAGCAACTAGCTGATTTGAACAATTACAATATGGACAACAATCACACATTATTTAATATTTGTGCATAAAAACTGAAAAATGAAAAAATGTCATGTAGTTATTAACACAACTTGAGGTCTACCAATGTTTATTCAGCTAAAGGTACAAATCAAAGAACTCCCTGATGTTCTCCTCTAGAGAACATGTTCTATTTCAGTAGCCTGAGACAGAAAAATAAGTATGACTCATGTGGACTTTGTGGTTAATGGAAATATAGATGTAGTTCCAGAGTTACATAAGCACCCTACAGAGGCGATGCATTCTATTTCTCTTTTCAATATATTACTTTGTAGCCAATTCCTTATTTTAAGGTAATCTCTAGGATATAAGAAAATGATGTTGAAGAAAAGGATGATGATGATCATATGAATATTGAATCTATGTGTTTTTGAGGAAGGGGAAAAAGAGAGATGGTAGAAGTGGTAGAAAAAGATGAAAGAAGTTGGTCATCTGAGACTGGAATCCAGAACTCAAAGTTATCTAAACGGCAAAGAGTCTTTTCAAAAATTTTTTTTGGAGACGGCTTCTTGCTTTGTTACCCAGGCTGGAGGGCAGTGGCATGATCTTGGCTCACTGCAACCTCCGCCTCCCAGATTGAAGTGATTCTCCTGCCTAAGCCACCTAAGTAGCTGTGATTACAGGCATGCACTACCACACCTAGCTAATTTTTGTATTTTTAGTAGAGACAGGGTTTCACCTTGTTGGCCAGACTCGTCTCGAACTCCTGACCTCAGGTGATCCACCCACCTCAGCCTCCCAAAGTGCTGGGATTACAGGCATGAGCCACGGCACCTGGCCTATTTTTATTGTTTAATTAAAACAAAAAGGAAAAATATAGAGATGTGGTCTCACTGTGTTATCCAGGATGATCATGAACTCCTTACCTCAAGCAATCACTTCTGCCCTGACCTCCCAGGGTGCCAAGTGAGCCACCACACCAAGCTGCAGTCTTTTTTTTTTTTTTTAAAAAAAACAACAACAGTCCAGGGGTATTTTATTTTAGCACCTATTATGCTATGAATCCATAGAAAATAGGTTCCAGCAGCTCAGGCTCCTTCCCATTGGTTCTCACAAAGTGTGCTTCTCTGGGTGGAGCAGGCTGGCGCTTCAGTTGAACCCAGGTACCTTTCTCTTTGGCTTCTTTTTCTGATCATTTTCCTTCACGTGCTTCAGGAAGCTATCTCAGCTCTTAGAGTGCTTAATGTGCTCAATACACACATTAATTCTCTTGGCAAGAATCTTGCCCTCAACTTATTTGTTCACAACAATGCAAACAGCATGCTGGGGAACACTGTAGACTCTTCCAGTTTTGCCATGGCAACACTTGCAGGCCATTTTTGAACAGTACCCATTCCCATTCCCTTAATGTCAATAATATCATCCTCCTTTTTTTTTTTTGAGATGGAGTCTGCTCTGTTGCCTAGGCTGGAGTGCAGTGGTGTAATCTCAGCTCACCGCAGCCTCCACCTCCCACGTTCCAGCGATTTTCCTGCCTCAGCCTCCCGAGTAGCTGGGATTACAGGTATGCACCATCACACCCAGTTAATTTTTGTATTTTTAGTAGAGACAGGGTTTCACCATGTTGCCCAGGCTGGTCTTGAACTCCTGACCTCAGGTGATCCAACCACCTCAGCCTCCCAAAGTGCTGGGATTACAGGCATGAGCCACTGCATCTAGCTGACAATATCATCTTTCTTATATATATGCATATACATGGCCAAAGGAACAACTCTGTTTTTTGTTTTTGTTGTTGAGGCAGAGTCTCGCTCTGTCGCCCGGACTGGAGTGCAGTGGCAGGATCTCAGCTTACTGCAAGCTCCGCCTCCCGGGTTTACGCCATTCTCCTGCCTCAGCCTCCAGAGTAGCTGGGACTACAGGCGCCCGCCACCTCGCCCGGCTAGTTTTTTGTATTTTTAGTAGAGACGGGGTTTCACCGTGTTAGCCAGGATTGTCTCGATCTCCTGACCTCGTGATCCGCCCGTCTCGGCCTCCCAAAGTGCTGGGATTACAGGCTTGAGCCACCGCGCCCGGCCTGGAACAACTCTGTTTTTTAAAAGGCCTAAAAAACATCAATCAGGTACCTTTCCTCTTTCCCTTTGTGTTTGTCATTTTGGCAAATGACTGGAAGATGGCAGGTCCAGCTGAAAGGCGCAAAGAGTCTTAAGAGCTCTACAGAAAGCCTTTAACAGAACCTGTCTGTATTCCACTTAATTTTTGCCCAGTGTTTTTCAAACTTTAATGTACATCAGAATCATCTAGAAGGCTTGTTGAAACTCACATGGCTGGGTCCAGGCCTACAAATTCTTATTCAGCAGGTCTGGAGTGGGGCCTAAGAACTGCATTACTAATAAGTTCCCAAATGATACTTACGCTGTTGGTCCAGGAACTACACTTTGAAAAACACTATTCTAGCCCAAACTAAAAAACAAAACACAATACCTTCCATTTCTTTCTAGCTCAATAACAGATTGTTTTATTCTTTTTCTTTTTTTTTTTTTTGAGATGGAGTTTTGCTTTTGTTGCCCAAGCTGGAGTGCAATGGCGCGATCTCAGCTCACTGCAACCTCCGCCTCCCAGGTTCATGTGATTCTCCTGCCTCAGCCTCCCAAGGAGCTGGGAATACAGGCATGCACCACCTGTATTTTTAATAGAGATGGGGTTTCACCATGTTGGTCAGGCTGGTTTTGAACTCTTGACCTCAGGTGATCCACCCACCTCAGCCTCCTAACAGTCATAGTTTGCTGCAGGCTGACGCAATCCTCCCCACCTCAGCCTACTGAGTAGCTAGAATTACAGGTGTGTGCTACCATGCCCAGCTAATTTTTAATTTTTTTGTAGAGATGGGGTCTCTCTACATTGCCCAGGCTGGTCTTGAACTTCCAGTTTCAATCAGTCCTTCGGCGTTGGCCTCCCAAAGTATCGGGATTATAGACATGAGCCACCGTGCCCAGCCTCATTTTATGAAGAATCCATATTATCATATCAATGTCAGACTGATCTGAAACAATAAACGTAACAATAACGCAGCTTTGGAAATAATTCAAAAGGTGACAGTATTTTAGACACCTGATATGGCCGCAACAAACTGCTTTTCCACCAAAAGATTTAGTCTAATATTCAAGAACAGAGGATATAGTATTATAATTAACACAGGTTTATGCTATTAACAATAAAAATTATCAAAATTATAGTGACAGCATGAACAGAATCATCCTGTAATACACCTTTTCTAATTTAGTTCCTTTTCTAAGAAGCCAAAATCACATCTCTCACTGGGCGCGGTGGCTCACGCCTGTAATCCCAGCACTTTGGGAGGCTGAGGTGGGCGGATCACTTAAGGTTAGGAGTTCAATACCAGCCTGGCCAACATGGTGACACCCTGCATCTACTAAAAAACCAAAAACTAGCCAGGCATGTTGGGGGGTGCCTGTAATCCCAGCTACTCAGGAAGCTGAGGTACGAGAACTGCTTGAACCCAGGAGGTTGCAGTGGGCCAAGATCATGCCACTGTACTCTGGCCTGGGTGACAGAGTGAGACTCCGTCTTAAAAAAAACAAAGGACTCTAACTGTGTGATTACAAGAAAGGCTTTGAGCTGGGCATGGTGGCTCACGCTTGTAACCCTAGCACTTTGGGAGGCTGAGGTGGGAGAACTGCCTGAGCTCAGGAGTTGGAGACCAGCCTGGGCAACATGGTGAAACCTCATCTCTACTAAAAACACAAAAAATTAGCCAGGCATGGTGGTGCACGCCTGTAGTCCCAGCTACTTGGGAGGCTGAGGCAGCAGCCTGGGAGGAGAAGGTTGCAGTAGGCCAAGACTGTGCCACTGCACTCCAGCCTGGGCGATAGAGTGAGACCCTGTCTAAGAAAAAAAAGACTAAGGTTTTTGAGTTATATTATGGAGGAGGACTGGTCCAAGGACGTAAAATAAGCCAGAGTTGAGTGTTACCTTGAAAAGCATTAAGTTCAGTCCTCATAACGAAAAAAAAGAATAGCTTAAAAACTTGCTTACTGCAAGAAAAATTGTCACCTTTGAGTGTCTATGCCATTTTTGGGAGAATGACATATATATTTTTGTAATGTATTAGACCCATGTAAGTGCATTAGACCCTCATTTCACATCCTCTTCTGAAAACTTGATTTCAATTCTTGCCTTTGTATTTTCTGAAAGGAAAGCAGCAACAACTGTTAATATCTGCCTTCAATACGTGAGAGCAGGACTGGCCAGCACTAAGCATTTCTTGTTTTAGTACTATTTAGGGACCTCTCTGGTTAACCATGGGCCTCTTGGGTAATGAAAATTCCAAGATTTGTTCTTGAACACTGTGAACAGTAAGGCCAAAACCATTTAACATGCTTCTGGATCATTTTTAAGCATAAAATACTGAGAGAATCACTGAAGGGGGTGGATTTTTCTCTTTTTAAACCTGACTTGTCCAAAAGGAGGTCAAGAAGGATCAGTACCAATACAACTCTCACCCTGAAGAATGCAGGAAATATGTTGGCACCTAATACATCTTTATCCAATTATCCAAAAGAATGTTTTCAAGCAACCATGACCCTAATTATTCGGTCTCACTAAAAAAGAAACATGCTATGCTCCCTGCTGCCTTCTCCAGGCACTAGCAGAAGGATGATGGATGGGTGGGCTGGCCACCTTCTCCCCTGGTGAATGTGCTCATACAGCAGTTTGCTTGGTTTCTGTCACGGGTAAGCGCCTTATGTAAGTGTTGGCATTTTTCTTAGCAATTGTTTTTTCTTTTTTGAGACGGAGTCTCGTTTTGTCGCCAGGTTGGAGTGCAGTGTTTGTGATCTCGGCTCACTGCAACCTCCACCTTCTGGGTTCAAGTGATTCTCCTGCCTGGGCCTCTCTAGTAGCTGGGACTACAAGTGCGTGTCTCCACGCCCAGCTAATTTTTGTATTTTTAGTAGAGATGGGGTTTCACCCTGTTGGCCAGGATGGTCTCAATTTCTTGACCTTGTGATCCATCTGCCTTGGCCTCCCAAAGTGCTGGGATTACAGGCGTGAGCCACTGTGCCCTGCCACCCCACTCTTTCAGTGTTTGAGTGCTTTCAGTTTTCTCTCCCTTCTCAACCTGACACTCCCAGTCACTCATTGCAAATGGACATCCAATGCCACCATAACTGCTAACATCCTTTTGCTATCTTGCAAATATTCAGTCTTCTCTAACCATCTAAACTGTCTTATCTAACCATCTTCTGTTCTAAACCTTCACCATTCATCTCAAGTCCTTAGTTGTGTTCTTATTTCCTTCTACGTCAGTGAGAAAACAGAAGCCTGCTCAAATGATCCAGTGAACAATTTCAACTTTCCTCTCCCACACCACTAAACTTCTCTAAATTTTCACCTGATCCTTCCTCCTGGTTACAGAAGTGGTCCTACTTCTTTCTTCCAAAGCTAATTCGCTACCTATACTATATCCTATTTCCCTGACCAACAGCCTCTGAGGCCTTTCTCCATTAATAGTATGTTTCTTCTCATACTTTCAAGTCCTCTTCTGAACTTGTTTTTTCCCTCTTGGCCTTCAAACATGTTTAATACTCCTACATACTTAAGAACAAACAACAAAAACATTTTCTCTGTCATTTATGCAAGCTACCTTGCTTATACCTCACCTCCTTCTACCCCTTACCCATCTTTCCTTCCCTTTATAATTAAACTTTTAAATAATTCTACATTTGCCTTCCTCATTCTCTCCCCTCACCGTAATCTGACTCTTGTTTATATCACTACTGAATCTAGTTTTTCAGTTTTCATTACACCAATTAACTGTCAAATCCTAGACCTATTTGACATGGCTGGCCCTTCTCTTCTTGAAACATTTTCCTGTCTTAGCCTCTAACAGCATTTCTTCTGTTTTTCCTCATATCCTTTTGGCTGCTTGGTGTCTTTTCCTGCTCTATTTTCTTCACCCTGTGCTGATGCTTCCTGGGGCCAACAGCCTTCTTTCCTATAGATGAGAAAGAAAAGTGAAAAGAAAGGAAGAAAGAACATCACATCTATTTTCAGCACTTCACTATGGCTTTCATGTGTAACTCCCTCATCTCATCTTTTTCTCTCCGCATCCCTCTCACCCTTACATTACTCCAAAGCTCAGTTCTGTATTTCCAAAATCATGCTGGACATCTCCACCTGGATACCCTATAGGCATTTCAAAAACAGTATGGCCCCAACTACACTAAGGATAGTCTCTGCTCATTCTTCTCTTCTTTCAATACTTATTTCCATTACAAGCCTTAGTATTACCCTCACTGCCATGTAGAAATCTGTAGATGATTTTTAACTTTTTCTTTTCTCTCACTTTTTATAATTGCTTGGTAACTAAGCTCTGTAGACAACATCTTTTTGAGGCCTTTACCATCTTTTGCATGGATTAAACTCAATTCTTTTTTTTTCCTTTTTGAGACAGAGTCTTGCCCTGTCGCCAGAATGGAGTGCAGTGGCGTGATCTCAGTTCATTGCAACCTCTGCCCCCAGGTTCAAGGGATTCTCCTGCCTCAGCCTCCTGAGTAGCTAGGACTACAGGTGCATGCCGCCATGTCTGGATAATTTTTTGTAGTTTTAGTAGAGACAGAGTTTCACCATGTTGGCCAGGATGGTCTTGATCTCTTGACCTCGTGATCCATCCACCTCAGCCTCCCAGAGTGCTGGGATTACAGGTGTGAGCCACAGCACCCAGCCTAATTCTTTTTTTTTTTGGAGACGGAGTCTCATTCTGTCGCCCAGGCTGGAGTGCAGCGGTGCGATCTTGGCTCACTGCAACCTCCACCTGTCGGGTTCAAGCGATTCTCTCACCTCAGCTTCCCTAGTAGCTGGGATTACAGGTACCTGCCACCATGCCTGGCTATTTTTTGTATTTTTAGTAGAGATGGGGGTTTCACCATGTTGGCCAGGCTGGTCTTGAACTCCCGACCTCAGGTGATCCCCCCCGCCTCGACCTCCCAAAGTGCTGGAATTATGGGTGTGAACCACCGTGCCTGGCCTAAATTCTTAATTGTGCTTTTTGCAACCACTGTATTTTCAGTCCATTTCCTCCACTACCACAGAGTTATTTTTCTGAAGTGAATAATCTGTTATTAATCCTGATAAATACCCACTGTTAATAGGACAAAGTCCACACTCTTATATGGCATGCAGAGCCATTTATATTCTGGCTCTAACTAACCTTTCTAGTCTCATCTCCAAGCATTTCCCACAAGGTATGCTATTCTCCCCATTTTTCATGGCCGTGCCTCTGACTACACAGTTTTTTCTACTAAAATGCTCTGCTCCACTCTCAGCCCAGCAGATTTTTCCAATTTGTTTTTTCATACACAGGTTACACTCACTTTTCCTGGGAAGCCTTTCTCCTAGCCAATTCCTATGTTGTTCCCCCAAAGCACCCTGCAACTTCTATTCAAGCACACATGCTTTGGTATTGTAAATTCCTTATTTAAGTACCTGGGTTCCTCCTTTAACAGTCCCTCCCTCACTGGCTTTTATTCTTCTTCATAGCTATCCTAGCATCACATATTTTCTAAGACACAAATGTACATTATTTAATAAATAGTGAAAATAAGAAAACTATATAAAATGATCCTTCTCAAATTTAGCATTGTTCTTATTAGACTAATAAAGAGGGAATATGAATTTAATTGAAATAATATTTACTGAGCACCTTCTAATATATACAAAGAACTGTGGTAAGAATCAAGGCTACAAAATTTTCAAGATGGGAGAGGAAGGCAATGGAAGGAGATAGGGATAGATGACTCAATTCACTAGAATAAATGCTATACTAGCATTATCAACAGTCTTAAAGAAGTAGAAAGAGGAGAGGATTAATTCTGCTTCCACAATGAGGTTATCAGTGGGAAAAAACCTGTCACACACATAAAAATGGATGGAGTATTTCATAAGCTAATTTACAGAACAAATAAAGCTAAGTGGTTATTTGGCAACTATGTTGCACTGAATTAAAAAAAAAATCAAGCAAAATAATTTAGAAAACAAAAAATAAGACAGGAAATTGTAGTTCTGGCTATTCAGGAGGCTGAGGTGGGAGAACTGCTTGAGCCCAGAAGTTCAAGGCAGCCTGGGCAACATAGCAAGACGCCATCTCTAAAAAAAGTAGCAATAAACAAAAAAACAAACCAAAGCAAGAGGATAAAGAATGATGGGAAGTAGGAGATTCTTGTTGACTGAATGATAAGGGAAGACTTTCTTCTAAGATGATAGTAGAACAAAGACTTAAAGGAAGCAAGACACCGTTGATCTTAAAGGAAAAGCTTCCTAGGTAGAAGAGCCTGTACAAAAAAAAAATCTGAGCATGCCTAATGTGTTTAAGGGTAGCACTGGAGGTCAACGTGGTGGAAAAGAACAAATGAAAAGGAAATGAGGTAGGAATGGTAGGAAATGAGAGTAGAGAGGTAGCTGGGGGCCAGGTCTTCTTAGCCTAACAGCCATGGTTAAGAATTCTGGATTTTTTCTAAATGTGATGATGTTATGTAACAAAGAATGTGACTGGTCTTTGTCCCTGGCTCCTGCTAGGGAGATTCTAAACCCTTGAAATTTCCTGAGTGATAAAAGTGTCACTGTTAATTAAGGTGGGCCCTTGGAATCACACTTGAGTTTGTGCTAAGAAGGGAGGCTGGTTAGGCTACTGCAGCGCTCTAGGCAAGAGATGATGGCAGCTTAGACCAAGGCACTTGTGATGAAGATGGTGAGAAATGACTGAATTTATTCTGGCTTTGAAGTCTGGGATATATACTAGAGGGTTGCATTTAAAGTTTTTTTAATCCTTGCACAGTGGCTGCATTCTACGTCTGGGATATGTCATGTTAGATTTATGTCACGTTAGATTTATCTGGTCTCCTGCTGATGAACTCTTAGGCTGTTTCACATTTTTTTTTTCTGTTATAAACAATGTCACAATGAAGATGTTTACACGTAACTTTTTTTTTTTGAGACGGAGTTTCACTCTTGTTGCCCAGGCTGGAGTGCAATGGTGTGATCTCGGCTCACCGCAACCTCCGCCTCCCGGGTTCAAGCGATTCTCCGGCCTCAGCCTACTGAGTAGCTGGGATTATAGGCATGCGCCACCATGCCCAGCTAATTTTGTAGTTTTAATAGAGACGGGGTTTCACCATGTTGGTCAGGCTGGTCTTGAACTCCTGACCTCAGGTGATCTGCCCGACCTGGCCTCCCGAAGTGCTGGGATTACAGGCGTGAGCCACCGTGCCCAACCTGCACATAACTCTTGTACACTTGTACAACAATCTCTAGCTACGCTATTCACTTTGAAAACACCATAGAATTGAGGTACTCTAATTTTCTGAACAGTTCTTAAGTTCAAATATTTTTTAAAATAATTTTTGCTTTTGCTTAAGTTCCAGTATTTCTTCTTCATTTCCTATTTAAAGTTTTTTCGGCCGGGCGCGGTGGCTCAAGCCTGTAATCCCAGCACTTTGGGAGGTCGAGACGGGTGGATCACGAGGTCAGGAGATCGAGACCATCCTGGCTAACACTGTGAAACCCCATCTCTACTAAAAAATACAAAAAACTAGCCGGGCGGGTGGTGGGTGCCTGTACTCGGGAGGCTGAGGCAGGAGAATGGCGTGAACCCGGGAGGCGGAGCTTGTAGTGAGCTGAGATCTGGCCACTGCACTCCAGCCTGGGCCACAGAGCGAGACTCCATCTCAAAAAAAAAAAATAATAAATAAATAAAAAATAAAGTTTTTTCTTCCCTGACCACAGAATTCTAGAAAATTAAAATCAAAAGGATCTTAGAGGTCCTTTACTTCAGTGGTTCTCAATGTCAGAGGATGTTATGAAACCTAATCAAAATCTCCACGGGATCTCTTTTGAATAACAGACTCTCTCCCATTCTGAGAGACTGGCAAAGTTGGGAGAGCAGCCATGTACTGTCCACATGACCCTGACTGCCCATGATTCAATTACCTTGAATGGCTTATCCAGTCCAATACCTTCATTTCTCACATGAGGAAACTGAAGCACGTATCACATAGTGACACAATGAAAACTTGGCCTTAATCGATTTTCAATACTGCCAGTACAATGTCTGAGCATATCAATTTCTTCCAACCCTTGACAACATAAGGTATGACCACCAAATATTTTATTTTTGCTAATTTATTAGACAAAAAAAAAAGGTTATCTCACCATTGTTCATAGGATGATTTATTACAGAGATTCATCTGAGCTATCTTAAAAGACAGCTGTGATTTCTGCAGAGTCATATATCAGAAGGAAAAAAATCCATTACTTGAAAACACAGGCTGGTTTAATAGCAGTAGGTTCTCTCGGACTAATTTCACTCAACCATGATCTTCCTTTCCCTTGCTCTCAGTTGTGAAGAAGACACTACTAAAAGCTTATGGACAGGGTTTTCCTCACTGCTCCTGTTGATACCATAACCTACAGACCAAGGTTTAAAGAAAAACCACGGAATTTTACTTCTTTCCCCTTAAGAAAATCTTCTCTTTACTCTGTTAGAATCGGCATGACAGTTTCTGAAAACTACAACATGAGGCCACGTAACATCAAACAGGACACAAAGTTGGTAAAATGGTTTTAACAGGCACTTTTAAGGACTTCTCACGTATTATCTTGTTTAATTCTCATACTATTCAATAAGGAAAGGACTGTTATGAGACACAGAAAGGTGAAGGAACTTGCTCAAGGTTACAGCTATTAAGTGGTGGAGCTGGGATCTGAACAGTCAGTCTGACTCCAGAACTGGTGCTCTACATTAGTGGTTCCCAACCTTTTTGGCACCAGGGACCAGTTTCATGGAAGACAATTTGTCCACGGATGGAGTGGGGATGGGGGGTGGTTTGGGGATGAAACTGTTCCATCTCAGATCATCAGGCGTTAGATTCTCAATAAGGAGTGCGCAACCTAGATCCCTTGAATGTACAATTCACAACAGGGTTCGTGCTCCTATGAGAATCTAATGCTACTGCTGATCTGACAGGAGGCGAAGCTCAGGCAGTAATGCTTGGCTGTCTAGGTCTGTGGCCCTGTGGTTGGGCACTGTTGGGTCACATGGTTGGGTCTGTTGGCCCCTGCTCTATATCACTAAACCCTTTACCATCTGGCCCAAATCCACCTCTCCTCCTTCATATTTTACCAATTCTGCCTACCCATGGCTTCCAGGAAGCATTTTCTTTTTTTTTTTTTTTTGAGATGGAGTCTCGCTCTGTCACCCGGGCTGAAGTGCAGTGGCCGGATCTCAGCTCACGGCAAGCTCCACCTCCCGGGTTTACGCCATTCTCCTGCCTCAGCCTCCCGAGTAGCTGGGACTACAGGCGCCCGTCACCTCGCCCGGCTAGTTTTTTTTTTTTGTATTTTTTAGTAGAGACGGGGTTTCACCGTGTTAGCCAGGATGGTCTCGATCTCCTGACCTCGTGATCCACCCGTCTCGGCCTCCCAGAGTGCTGGGATTACAGGCTCGAGCCACCGCGCCCGGCCCCAGGAAGCATTTTCTATAATTTACCTCCAACCTAGCTACTTAAGTGACCATTCCCATTATATCCTATAATGTCTATCCCCGCATCTACCAAATTGTATGTATGTATGTATGTATGTATTTATTTATTTTAGAGACAGTCTCTCCTCAGCCTGCAGAGTAGCTGGGACTACAGGCGCACATCACTATGCCCAGCTAATTAAAAAAAAATTTTTTTGAGCCAGGCGCAGTGCCTCACACCTGTAATCCCCGCACTTTGGTATGCCGAGGCGGGAGGATCACCTGAGGTCAGGAGTCTGAGACCAGTTTGACCAACATGGAGAAACCCCTATCTCTACTAAAAATACAAAATTAGCCAGGTGTGGTGGCACATACCTGTAATCCCAGCTACTCTGGAGGCTGAGGCAGGAGAATTGCTTGAACCTGGGAGGTGGAGGTTGCAGTGAGCCAAGATCATGCCATTGTACTCCAGCCTGGGCAACAAGAGTGAAACTCCGTCTCAAAAAAAAATTTTTTTTTTCCATAGAGGTGGGGTCTTGCTATGTTGCCCAGGCTGGTAACTCCAGGCCTCAAGTGATCTTCTCACCTTGGCGTCCCAAAGTGTTGAGATTACAGGCATGAGCCAATAAGCCCAGACCCAAATTGTATCTAATTATCTGTTTCTATGTTTTTGTCCATAACTAAAGTACAAATTTCTTGAAGACAGGAACTGTTTTTTTTATCTGCCTTTGAATCTCTTAACACTCAAGCAGTGTCTGACACATAGCAGAAACTCAATAGATATATCTATTGAATAAACGTAAGAAAGTACGCATCCTATGCTCTTGTCTCACAGGACAATTTATTCTGTCTTAAATATTGTATCTTTGCTCAGGCTGCTTTCTCTACTCAGTAGAGACTTCTTACTTTTCCGACTGGTAAACTCCTACTCATTTTTGAAGATCAGTTCAAATGGACAGTGAAAAGAGGATAACCCAATTAAAAAATCACTTTTTCAGGCTGGGCTTGGTGGCTCACGCCTGTAGTCCAGCACTGTGGGAGTCCGAAGCTGGGGGATCACCTGAGGTCAGGAGTTTGAGACCAGCTTGGCCAACATGGCGAAACCTCATCTCTACTAAAAATACAAAAAGTGGTGGGGTGTGGTGGCGGGTGCCTGTAATCCCAGCTACTTGGGAGACTGAGGCAGGAGAATCGTTTTAATCCAGGAGGCAGAGGTTGCAGTGAACTGAGATCACGCCACTGCACTCCAGCCTGGGCAACAGAGTGAGACTATCTCAAAAAACAAAAACAAACAAACAAAAAATCATTTTTTCTTCTTTCACACTTCTACCCTGACTGGAATAATTATTTCCTCCTCCATGCTCCCACAGTATTTTTCTAAACCCCATCATAACAGTTTCTGAGCTCTACAATAATTATTCCCACAGGTAACGCATTCTTGCCAGAGACTATGCACTGTTGAGTGCAGGGAGGGTGCCTTTATCTTTGTGTGCCCAATGCCTAGCATCATGCCTGACACACTACTGACCCTCACTAAATATTTGTGGAATGAATGAATTAATGTTGAAGCATGAAGGTGAAAATATTAGTTCTTCTCATGAGGAACAACTGACCTATCATAAAATGGCTAGTACCACTGAACCCATCTAGGAGGGTAGAAGCAAAGTGCTTTCAATGTTACTTTTCCTAGGATACCACAAGCCTTCAAAGGAACTCACTTTAAGTAGAAAACAATGGCTGAAGCTAACGGAAATGGATCATGCGATGATTAATGAGGATGAACTCAATTATCTAAGCTATGATAAGCAAGTCTTTAAAATGGATCTCAATTTACTGTAATTGTCAAAGCATCTGTCCAAATGTTCCTGGGGAAAGAATACAATTGTGCTGTTTTTCCTTGGAAACAATGAGGGGAAAAAAAACCCAGCCAGTCACTTTTATTGCATTGTTACAGAACAGTTCCTGCAAAGACCTGTGATGATCTGAGCTAAGTATTAACACTTCATTCTGATTGACAAGACTTACCTCAGGAACTCTTTGCTCTGTTCCCACAGATCTTGGGTCTCTTCTTTAGTCATGTGTTTGTCCAGGTTACATACATTAGGTTTCTGGGAATATAACTTAAGGCACTGTTTCACCCAGTGCCACTGGTAACCTGGGAGGAAGGGGTTTGGGATAAAAATGAACCCTATACAAAAGATGAGTGGGAAAAAAAGAAGAGGGGGAAATTCTCCATCAGTTATTCAAATAATTTCGACATCTTTAAACTCACTATTTTGTTATTTACTCCCCTTATGTTTTTGGTCATGCTTCAAGTTAACGAACAGGTAGGTTTTGATGAACATTAGACCTCTACCACTATGCAAATGTGTCTGGCTTTCTGGGTATTCTCAAGAGAAACGCATATTCCACAAGGTTAACTGTGTTATCCCAAAGGAAACTTTAGAATTGGAAGTGGCAAAAGTACACTTCTAATTTTTATCAGGTCTTGCTACTTAGAGTCATACAAGACCTTCTTTACCTCCCTATTTCCTTTATTACAGGCATGATTATATGAAATCTTATAATGAATTTTAGCTAAAACATAGATTTGAAAGTCATCATCTAATGAATGGCGTGCTGATTATTGGTCTATTTTCTCTCAGTTTCAAATCCACTCTTCTATACTTAGCTTCATAATATGGGGCTGAGACCCTGCCAACTATATTTCTTATTTGCCAGCTGGCTCTCTGCTAACCTGTGCCTATAAGGGTCACTAATGGAAGACTGGAGGGCAGAAGTTGGTTCTAATGTAGTTTTTCCACATCACTAGAATCAGCCTCATTATGTCCTCTCCTCAGAAGTCTAAGCACCAGGTTCCATGTAGTCCCTTTTCCACGCTTCTCACCGTAGTAATCCCAAGCTCTTTTGTTCTTCCTCCCAGCTGTAGGGGTGATAGTTGCTTCCTGCAGTTACCATCTCTGTAATATCTCAGTTTGCAAATTCCTGCAGTTAGTGTCTCTGCAATATCTCAGGGTTTGTAAACAACTACAGCATGTGTGTTAAAGATCTTTGTGACCTTGAGAGCAATCTAACCTCATTTTTCTCTGTAAAAGGTTAATAACAGGCCAGGCGTGGTGGCTCACACCTGTAATCCCAGCACTTTGGGAGGCCGAGGCAGGAGGATCACATAAGGTCAGGAGTTTGAGACCAGTCTGGCCAACATGGTGAAACCATCTCTACTAAAATACAAAAATTAGCCAGGCATGGTGGCAGGCACCTGTAATCCCAGCTACTCAGGAGGCTTAGGCAGGAGAATCACTTGAACCTAGGAGACGGAGGTTGCAGTGAGCCAAGATCACGCCACTGCACTCCAGCCTCGGCGACAGAGCCAGGCTCCATCTCAAAAACAAAAGATTAATAATAATATTTAACTGGAATCCTATGCATGGCAAAGATTCATTCATTCATCAAACACACAATATGTACCTGGCACTTTCTTTCCTGTTTTTTTCTTTTTGAGATGGGGGTCTCACCCTGTTTCCCAGGTTGGAGAACAGTGGTGTGATCTTGGTTCTCTGCAACCTCCGCCTCCTGGGTTCAAGGGATTCTCCTGCCTCAGTCTCCCAAGTAGCTGTGATTATAGGTGCCTGCCACTGTACCCAGATAATTTTCAAATTTTCAGCAGAGACGTGGTTTCACCATGTTGGCCAGGCTGGTCCGTACCAGGCACTGCCTTGAGAATTGGAGATCACTGCATGGCAGGTCTGGCAGACACAAGGTGAGCTGGGCCCAGTCTTGTGCTACCAGGGGCCTGCCTGGCCTGACCCTAGCCCTGGCCTTTCCCCAGCACCCGTCTCCCATGGGAGTGGCACTGCTGGCTGAGAGCATAGGCCTGGCCATGACTGACTTCAAATTGGACATCACACAGCTCAGCTCAGTGGCTGGGAGGGAGCCACTTGTGTAGCTGCACTAGCCAGGGACTTTACCCTCGATGAGAGCTCCGTTCCTGTCGCCAGTGGTTGTAGCTTCTGGTGGGAGAGAGTAGCGGAGGCAGTATGCAGTCAGATAAAGACCGAATACACTGACAGATGAGCAAAGATATCCTGCTGGTGGAGAGGTACTCCTCTGAGGCCCAAAGGGAAGTAGATGCAGATGGAAATGGTACTAAGATATTCAGGTATGCTTTTGACAAGCACTGAGGAAGAGGATTGGGAAGACTCCTTCATGAGTTGCTGTGGGAGCACAGAAGAGGCATGACCCCTGGGTTCCAGGTGGTACATCTCAATGCCCTCACTGAGGACAATTACCCGGACAACCTGTAGCTGGTGCTGTGGGGCTGGTGGCCCAAAGCCAAAGAAACCTCCAGAAGAGAGAGCAAAGCTTGCATTGGCTTGCAATTCAGCAGCTTCCCATGGACCCCAAAGAAGAGCAGTGACCCGTCCTAACTGTGACCTGGTACTATAACACCAATGGAGATGTGGGGAAGAGTTGAATTCTTACACCTACTCTAGTAGCATTACCCTTCCTGCACAGTGATTGAGAAGTAGCTCCAGGAGTTCAACATCTGTGGGTGCTGCCAGGTGGCCCGGTACTGAGGCTCTGAGTGCCAGCAGGAGTGGGTTGGCCACCATGAAGCACTGTCAGGAGAGGAAGCATCCCTTCTAGCATGAGCTCAGCTGGAACAATGATGGGCAATGGAGCTGCACATGCTCGCAGTCCCTGGGCTCTACCTTGGGCACAGCACACAGACTGGTGGTTGAACCTGGAGGTGTTGAAAAAGCCAGCTGTGGGCCCAAAACAGCCACCAAGAGACTCTCGATGTCACTGGAAGTCTGTGTGAAGATAGCGCCCTCACCAGTCTTAATCTCCAGCAGAGACAACCAGGAGACCCTGGTCAGGATGTTTCTCATTATTTATATGTTAATATGTTTGTAAATTCATGTGCAGGTTTTTTGGGAGGAGGCACTGAGGGGGTAGAAATTACAAATAAAATCATTTGCCGTAATAAAAAAAAAAAAAAAAAAAGAACTAGAAGCCGGGCACGGTAGCTTGGCTGACACCTGTAATCCTAGCACTTGAAAGGCTAAGGCAGGCAGATCACTTGAGCTCAGGAATTTGAGACCAGCCTGGGCAGCACGACAAAACCCTGTCTCTAGAAAAAATACAAAAATTAGCCAGGCGCGGTGGCACACACAGGTAGTCCCAGCTACTTGGGAGGCTAAGCTGGGAGGATCGCTTGAATCCCAGAGGCATAGGTTGCAGTGAGCCGAGGTTGCACCACTATACTTCAGCCTGGGTGACAAAAACAGACTGTCTCAAAAGAAAAAAAAAAAAAGAATTAGAGATAAAGAGATAAAAAACCTTGTCTGGAGAGGGGGCAATAAAGACAAGTTAAACTCATTTTTGTAAGACCAGCTATGAAAGAAAATAAAAGCTTAGGCAGTCATAGAAAAACAAAGAGTTAAGAAGGCAGTTTTTGGTTTTTAAGGACTGGCAAGACCTAAGTATGCTTACAGATTGTGAAGAAAGAGTCAACAGGGAAGAGCCAGTTGGAAACAAAAGAGAGGAAAGAAATAGAGCAAGGTCTTGAAAGCTGGAAGAGGTTTAAGAAGGTGAGACGGATCAAGAAGGTAGAGACTGGCTTTGAACTAAAAGAACTCCTCCTTTTCTACAACTGGATGGTAGAAATGAGAACATATGCTTGTAAGTGTGGGGGCCATTGAAGGCTGAAAGGGTTTGTGCCTGAAGGACTCAGTTTTCCCAATAACATAAATAGCAATGTCATCTCAGCAAGAGTAAGCATGGTTGGACAAGTCCTGAGGAATAAGAAGGAATCCAAGCAATTATGTAAAAGTCAAGCATCATATATTAGTGTAATCTTCCCCTTGCAAAAGGATTTTAAAAACAGATGAACAGACTAAAACTTAAGGATTTCTGAATTAAATGCTGGCAATAATTTGAAGGTCTTCAGTTCCTGGTTGAACTCCAGATCTAGTCTATACCACAGATCAGTAAATGTTTTCTGTCAAGAACTAGACAGTAAAGACTTTAGGCTACGATGATTATTTGGTCTCTTTATTTATTTTATTTTTTATTTTTTTGGGACAGAGTCTCACTCTGTCACCCAGGCACAATCTAGGCTCACTGCAACCTCCACCTCCCGGGTTCAAGTGATTCTTCTGCCTTAGCCTCCTGAGTAGCTGAGATTACAGGCTTGGACTACACCACCTGGCTAATTTTTGTATTTTAATTTATTTTTTATTTTTTAGTAGAGACAGTGTTTCGCCATGTTGGCCAGGCTGCTCTTGAACTCCTGGCCTCAAGTGATCTGCCTGCCTTGGCCTCCCAAAGTGCTGGGATTACAGGCGTGAGCCCTTATTTGGTCTCTTTAGCACTCAATTCTGTCACTGTAGCCAGAAAGTAGCCATACACAGTAAGTAAAGGAAAAGGTGTGGCTGTATTCCAATAAACTGTGTTTATAATAAAACTAGTTTGCCAATTCCTGGTGTGGACTATTAGCAATAACGACACATTTTATGGAAATATCCTTAGGGAGAATTACTGTGAAAGCAGACAGTAAAGACACTGGGCTGAGAGCCTAAAACAGAAACAACTTTGTTATTACTTAACTAGTCTTCCTCTCTTCTCATTGGCATATAATTTAGACATAGAATAATGATAAAGTTTAATAACAGCAATTAACAATAAATAAGTTTATTCCTAAGTCATTAATTATAGTAGCTGCTAAAAATAGCTAGATGCCTACAAGTGTCAGACACTGTGCTAGCAATCTTATGCGATCTCATTAATCTTCAGTAACTCCATGAAGAAATTAATAATCCAGTTTTGCAGGTAAGAGAACAGAAGTTCAGAGGGGTAACATGATTTCACTGATTCATCCCTCTCTCCTGGCCCATCACAAGGCCAGCACACATTTGGGGTAAGACAAACGAACAATCTGGGGTACAACAAACAAAGCTGGATTTGTGGCCATGGAGTAAGCAAAACCAGTAAGCCCATCCAAGCAACAAACCTATGCTCTTTGCATTATAAATACTAGGCTCTAACCAATGAATCTCTGAACAATATCATCAATGGTCCACTATCAGAATTTCAAAGAGATTTAAAACCACATGTGGTTCAGCTGAAAGGAGGTTATGCCATCACAGAAATACATAGAAAATAACCTGAAGATTCCTCTACCATACTAAATCTTACTAAAAACACTGAAAATTCTATGTCTAGATTCTTGCAGATATAGAAAAAAAAACTAGACAGCTTAGAGATATTCAATGTGGACAGGTTCCTCATTATAGTTGATTAATCCTGTTCCACCTTTAATATTATCAATAGCATATACTCAAAACTAAACCTAATGATCAAAGTCAATGAGTTTTTGGCATCAAGGAAACCTCATACAGACAAAGATTTTTACCAGTAATCTGATTTTTCATGTCCTCTAAAGTAGCTCCAAAATACATTTGGATTTTGTGTTTATCGGTACAATTCTCCAAATAATTTGGGAGAATGATAGGATCATCAACATTTTGGAAAAAGATAGGAACCCCTCCCCTCCACAACCTATCATCTGCTATCATCACAATTTCATGAAATAAAGAATACTATAATACTCCCAAACATATCAGACTAAAGGAATAACACTTCTGGTTTAGTCTAAGCTTGAATGGTGGCAGGAAATTTAATATCTCTTTAGGCAGTCCACTTCAGACAACGGTTGTCTTCTTTTTATTGGGTTAAAATCTGCCTCCCAGCCAGGCACAGTGGGTCAGGTCTGTAATTCCAGCACTTTGGGAGGCTGAGGCAGGGGGATCACTTGAGTCCAGGAGTTCTGAACTAGCCTGAGCAACCTAGTGAGACCCCCATTTCTACAAAAAATTAAAAAAAAAATCAGCTGGGCATGGTGGTGCAAGCCGATGGTCCCAGCTACGAGGCAGGCTGAGATGGGAGGAACGTTTGAGCTTGGGAGGCCAAGGCTGCAGTGAGCCGTGATTGTGCTACTGCACCGCACTGGGTGACAGAATGAGACCCTGTCTCAAGAAAACAAACAAACCCACAATCTGCCTATCTTGCATCTACATGCTTTCCAGGTTAAAAACAACAACAACAACAACAACAAGAAAAGCAAAAAAACCCTGCCTCTCCATAATTTTCAGTCACTGGTCTTGGGTTCTCACACCTACAGCAATCCCAAATCATTTTTAAGTGATTGATAAATGCACTGACCTAAGCAGTTAACATATACATTAACATTTAATCCTCATAAGAACCTTATGAAGTAGGTACTATTTTTATATACATTTTATATATGATGAAACTGAGGGCAAGAGAATTAAAAAACTTGCCCAAAGTCTTACAGTTAGTAGATGGCAGAGCCAGGATATGAACCCAGGTAGCCTGGCACCAGAACCTATGCCTTAACCACTGGTGTGCACTGCTTCCCACCACTTCTTGTGCAGGATAATTTTTCAATGATTAATGCTGTGATGTTCCCCTATAAGTCTTTCCTTCCCTAGATTCTGCTTCTGGTTTCCAGGCCTATTATCCTCTTGTTCAAAAGGATAATGTGTCCTCACACAAGAGTGTGAAGACAGGTTGTAGTATATTCAGCTTCCTTCAGATTAAGTCAGATCCAGAAATAAACAAAATCCTTTTGATCAACTCAGAGTAAGAAGAGACTGTTCTCTCCCATATTTTGGACATTATATTTCTATTAAATACAGCTTATGAGGGAAAGTAAGTAAAAAATAAATAAATAAATAAACAAACACAGCTTATAACGGCAGAAGAGACAGAATAAGCTCTCCAAGGATATGAGACATTCACCCAAAAGATGTGGCTTAATTAAGCAGTAAATCCTAGAAAGCCTCAGAAAGTGAGTACAGCACTTTAGACAATTAAAACTCAAGTGGGGTTAAGTTTGTGGCATGAACAATCTGTTAAGGGGAGAAAGCCTAGAGCAACAGAGAATCATGGCCTTAAAAATAGGTACTAGAGGCTGGGCATGGTGGCTCACGCCTGTAATCCCAGTACTCTGGGAGGTCAAGGCAGGTGGATCACCTGAGGTTAGGAGTTTGAGATCAGGCTGACCAACATGGTGAAACACTGTCTCTACTAAAAACACAGGCAGGCAGCTGTAGTCCCAGCTACTTGGGAGGCTGAGACAGGAGAATTGTTTGAACCTGGGGGACGGAGGCTGCAGTGAGCAGGGATCGCACCACTGCACTCCAGCCTAGGCAACAGAGCAAGACTGTCTCAAAAAAAAAAAAAAAAAAAAAAAAGTGCTAGAGCTGAAAGGTGAAGAGTGGCCTCCAAGACCAAGACTATTGCTGATGCATGCTCTACATTTACCCAAGCTCAAGAGGAGCCAGGTTGTTACATCTTCCCATGCTATTAACAAGTATTTCACTGGTCATAATGTACTAAGAGCTGTACCACAGAGTCCTGGCCATTGGCACAATGAAAACTAACATTTCTTTTTAAAGATTTCTCTTACTTTTAACCTATATTTGAAATCACAAGTGCAATGTTAACTTTTACAATGGCCCCAGGAGCCTAGAAAATATTCTTCATTATTTTCTGAATTTCATTCTCTGTACAACCAGCTACCCAACATTACTAAATTAAAAATTGCAGACAAGTCTATTAGAATTGTTTGAGACGGGTCTCATTTTGTCACCCAGGCTGGAGGGCAGTGGCATGATCTCGGCTCACTACACCCCAAGCAATCCTCCTACCTCAGTCTCCTGAGTAGCTGAGACTACAGAGGCATGCCACCACACTTGGCTAATTAAAAACATTTTTTTTGGCCAGGTGAGGTGGCTCATGCCTGTAATCCCAGCACTTTGGGAAATTGAGGCAGGCGGATTACTTGATGTCAGCAGTTCGAAACCAGCTTGGCCAACATGAGACCGTGTCTCTACTAAAAATACAGAAGTTAGCTGGGCATGGTGATGTATACCTGTAATCTCAGCTACTCGGGAGGCAGGAGAATCACTTGAACCTGGGAGGTGGAGGTTGCAGTGAGCTGAGATTGTGCCACTGTATTCCAGCCTGGGTGACAGAGTGGGAAATTTTTTTTTTTTTTTTTGTAGAGACAGGGTCTTACTATGTTACCCAGGCTAGTCACAAATTCCTGGGCTCAAGTGATCCTCCCACCTTGGCCTTCTAAAGTGTTGGGATTATAGGTGTGAGCCACCTCACTTGTCCCCTATTAGGACTTTCTTTTTTTTTTTTTTTGAGACGGAGTCTCGCTCTGTCGCCCAGACTGGAGTACAGTGGCACTATCTCGGCTCAACAAGCTCTGCCTCCCAGGTTCATGCCATTCTCCTGCCTCAGCCTCCCGAGTAGCTGGGACTACAGGGGCCCGCCACCATGCCTGGCTAATTTTGTTTTTGTATTTTCAGTAGAGACGGGGTTTCACCTTATTAGCTAGGATGGTCTCAATCTCCTGACCTTGTGATCCGCCCGCCTGGGCCTCCCAAAGTGTTGGGATTACATGTGTGAGCCACAGCGCCTGGCCTTTTTTTCTTTTTGAGACAGAATTTCCCTCTTATTGCCTAGGCTAGAGTGCAATGGCACGATCTTGGCTTACTGCAACCTCTGCCTCCCAGGTTCAAGTGATTCTCCTGTCTCAGCCTCCCACGTAGCTGAGATTACAGGCATGCATTACCACGCCTGGCTAATTTTTGTATTTTTAGTAGAGATGGGATTTCACCATGTTGCTCAGGCTGGTCTGGACCTCCTGACCTCAGGTGATCCACCCACCTTGGCATCCCAAAGTGCTGGGATTACAGGTGTGGGCCACCGCAGTCAGTGAGGACTTTTGATGTCATTAATTGTAATTCTTTATTAAATATGTTCAGCCTTGATAGCAACAAGTTTTAAGTTGTTATGCCATTTGAGAATGTGACTAGAGGGACAATTATGAATTATTCATAACTATTATATGACATTTATTACAATGATAATGATAAATTATTCTTTAGAGCATTTCTGCCAAATCATATGTTCAGAGTTGTGGCAGGGAGCCCAGAGGCAATGTCCTTATTTTTTCAATGGTCATGCCACTTTCAGCCACATCTGCAGGCACTGCTGACTCCTGTTCTCTCCTTTGGAAACGGACATCTTAGACAAGGTACAGTAGAGAATCGGTTTGGAAATGAAACACTTATCTGTTTATTATGTGTATCCTTTGTCTATTTACTTGCTCACAGTACCTTCTTTGAAGACATGAAGATACAAATGATTGAGTGATATTGCCTTCTCTGAAGTCAGTTACACTCACCAGGATAGCCTTTGAGTCCATAGGCTTGCCACTTGCTGACGGGCTGAAGACCTGCTCTATATGCATTGTGCTCACTGACAGAAGACACATTTAGCTGAGATTTGACCACCTGAAAGGAAGGAAACAGAAGTTAAATCTATTTTGCAGGTCAACCCTGGGAACCTCAAACCTCCAAAGACATTTCTTGTATGAGGCAAAGTTAGGATTCTTGTGTTTTTCTAAGATACAGAACCTTGCTCTATTGCTCAAGCTAGAGTGCAGTGGCATGATCATAGTTCACTGCAGCCTCAAGCTCCTGAGCTCAAGTGATCCTCTTGTGTTGGCCTCCCAAAGTAATGGGATTACAGATGTAAGCCACTGTGCCTGGCCAAAGCAAAGAGTAGTAAGTCTGGGGTTAATCTTAGTTGTACTGCATACTTGATCTAGGCATTTTAGATGAGTAACTTAATGTCTTAGAGCCTCAGTTTCTCATCTATATAGTAATAGGATAGTTACCCAAAATTGAGGCAAGATGGTAATAAGAAAATTTAAGCAGGCTAATTTTGGCTTTCAGAACTACTTTTTCCTATGATATCATACCTTTGCAACTTCTTATGGGACTGAATCACGAAAGGTGCTTGGTGTACTGAAATATCCTGAGTCACAAAGCTATTTACTTCAGTTAGGGCTAACAGTAATGCTTCTGAGACACTTGTATAGAGCTGGTATTTAAACGGAGCTATAAGGAACACCAAGCTGGGCAGGGTGAGAGAATGAAAAGAGAAGGCCAGTCCCAGTGGCTCACACCTGTAATTCCAGCATTTTGGGAAGCTGAGGCAGGCGGATCACGAGGTCGGGAGTTCCAGACCAGCCTGGCCAACATGGTGAAACTCCATCTCTACTAAAAATACAAAAATTAGCTGGGTGTGGTGGCGGGTGCCTAAAATCCCAGTTACTTGAGAGGCTGGGGCACCAGAATTGCCTGAATCCAGGAGGTGGAGGTTGCAGTGAGTTGAGATCGCGCCACTGCACTCCAGCCTGGGAACAGACCAAGACTCTGTCTCAAAAAAAAAAAAAGAACGAGAGTGCTGTAAACAGAAAGAAAAAATGTTTCAATGAGACACTGGGAATCCTCTTTGCTAAAAGTAAAAGCTAAAAAATCCTGTTTGCCCTCTTCTAGATGAAATGTCCAACTGATACTACAACTTCTGCTTCTGTTAATTACTTAGAAATGAATTTAGTATTTCAGGGGCTGAAGTTTTCTTTGTACATGAGTATCTAATGGATGGCTCATTACATTGGTTAAGAGACCCACTATGCAGTCACTGATGTCAAAACATTAACGGAAAAAACCTTTATTCTTCCCTGAATAATAAACCTAGGGTCTGCCTTGCCTTAAAACATATGAAACAGGCTGGGTGTGGTGGCTCAAGCCTATAATTCCAACACTTTGGGAGGCCAAAGCAGGTAGATCACCTGAGGTCAGGAGTTTGGGGCCAGCCTGGCCAACACGGCGAAACCCTGTCTCTACTAAAAATACAAAACTTAGCCAGGCATGGTGGTACGTGCCTGTAGTCCCAGCTACTGGGAAGGCTGAGGCAGAAGAATTGCTTGAACCTAGGAGACGGAGGTTGCAGTGAGCCGAGATCGCGCCACTGCACTTCAGCCTGGGTGACACAGTGAAACACTGTCTCAACCACAACAACAACAAAATGTATATATATCTCACACACACGTATATATAATATGAAACATTCTCTTTCAAAGAGAATGATATTTTATCAACTTCTCCAAGTGTGGAGATTCCTGGACAAAATACCAAAAGTTGGCTGATATATATATAACCAGTCTCAAACCCTCTGAGAGTACTGATCAGCTGAGTTTTCCAGGTACCTAGGGCCTGATAAAACATTTTCAAGCATTTTGTCTTGATTTCTTAAATAGGCCATACTTAATACTGCACTATAATTTAACACACTCTTGGAGGTGATGTTAGTGGACCTATTCTATCATACGCTAAACTGAACCACACTTTTTATATAAGGTTTTTATAAAAGGTTTTCTGCTTCCTCCCTTGCCAGACTGTTAACTACCACTTTCCCCACTAGTCTCATCAGCTGGCTTGTAATAGTTAACCTCTCTTAATTACTACTTTAATGTGCTTTGAGCTGGGGAACAAAACACCCAAGCTTTCATGTACTCAACACATACTGTACTTACTCAGTACTGTTTTAGGTCCTGTAGTAGACACATAATGGTTCATTCTCTGATGGCTGACATTCTAAAAAGCATGTACATATTATGGTAAAATGCGGGTAAAAGAAGCTGAATGAGAGTCTGAAGGGCTCTGGAAAGAAAAGTATATTATTCTTGGGGTGTGGACTTTCTGTATTTTGACAACTCTAAGACCACTGCTTTCCTAACAAATGAAGGTGCTGAAAAGCTGAGCTCAAGTATGCAATCATTAATACTTAACACTGTAGCATCCCAATTTTATCAGAGCTGTTAGGAAGCTTGGAAAGAATGCCTCATCTAGACATCTGTGGACAACACCACGAGCAAATTAAGGGGCTGCATATCCTCAACGTTAAAGTGGATTGTAAAGAAAGAAAATGTATACTGAACTACAGTTTTTGTTCCCAGTTCTCCCTCTTGTCTATTATGTTCCCTAAAAAAAAAAAAAATTTTTTTTAATCTATTTACTTGAGACCAGGTTATGAGACTGGCTAATTTTTTGTATTTTTGGTGGAGACGGGGGTCTTGCCATGTTGCCCAGGCTGGTCTCGAACCCCTAGGTTCAAGCGATCCACCCGCCTTGGCCTCCAAAGTGCTGGGATTACAGTCAGGAGACACCGCTCCCGGGCTGTGTTCCCCTTCTTAATCTCCATGCGGGAAAAGTAGAGAGAAATAACGGTGCCTGTATTCCATATATACTTGTTTGCCATTTATTTTTAACACGAAGAGATTCTCAGAATCCTTCAATGACCTCCTTCTAAAAGGCCCAGAGGAGAAGACAGGGACTAGTTTTACCCACAGCGGCTTAACAAACAGCGCCGCATCTGTCAGTTCTGGGATTCCTCGGGAGTCATTTTTTCAAGCTGCAGAACGCTACCCTACCGTCTATGAAGACTTCTATGGGGTTTTACAAAAACCCAAACAGAAACGTGAGGAGATAGTTACAGTAAGAAACAAACACGGATTCCCAGGCTCTTCTGACCGAGCCCCGCTGCCAGGAAAGGCCGCCTAAAGAAACGAGCATCTCAACGCGTTATTGCTAGTGTGACAGTGGGGAGTTCGACTCTGCCGCCAAAGGAGGACAGGAATCGTTCAACAACAACCGGTCTGGAGGTGAAAAGAAGCGAGGAAAGCATGGAAGTCCCTCCAAGAAGCGGCGCAAGCGATGGAGAGACGCGTGCCGCTCCTTTTTCTGTACCTTTTGGCCACCAGGACCCGTGCCACGGGCTGCATGGGCCGCCGAGAAGTCGATGACCCCTTCCAGGTCTGCGGTCCCGGGCCGGCTCTGACGGTAGAAGCGGAAAAGTTTCCGAAAGGCATCCTCCCCGGGCTCAGTCGCCAGAGTCGCTACACAGCCCACGGCCGCTGCCATCTTCCCCATCTCGCGACCTGTACTCTCTGATCCGGAAGCAGATTCTCTCGTGTTCCGGATCCGGAAATTTTTTCCGGGGCCGCGGCCTCGTTTCAAGGAGGTCCTTTAGTCTAAAGATGGCGGCCTCAGCAGCGAGGCGTGCTGTGGCGCTGCGTAGAAATATCGATCGGTCGGTTGCTTTTGTGAGAAAAATTCCTTGGACTGCGGCGTCGAGTGAGTGATGGAGATATGGGAGTAGCGGAATTTTTAGGTCCAAGCGATCCTCAAAGCTTCTGCTTTTTGCGGGGTACTTAAGTCAGCGTGGTGGCTGAATTAGGAGACTGCTCCTGAGCATGCAAGTGAGCAAAAAGAAATTTTGTTTGCAGTTAACCGTTTAGGGATGTCCCTTGAGCTTTTGGGGTCACGAATGCACCAGCTCTTGCCTTTAGGAGTGATTTGGTGTAAAGATTTATTACTTGGTAACCAAGATTTACAGTTTAGAAGGGATAATTTTGACTGTAGTGTGGAGGATGGATTCAAGGTGGGAAGATTGTAGGCATGGAGAGGAGCTAAAAAGCAGTATCATTAATTTACTTAAAAGGTGAGGACCTGAATTAGGGCGATGGAAGAAGGATGGTGGTCAGATCCATTCATGTTTTAAAAGCAAATTAGATGCCGTTTCGTGATGGCTTAAATGGGGGAAGTGTACGGAATAAAGGAAAGGGAGGAATATTTCTGGGTTTTTAGCATTGGTGAATTGCTTGTTTAGAAGCTAGGAGCAAGCCAAGAGAAGGTGAGTAAAGTTTGAATGTTTTGAGTTTGAGAAACTTGTGAAGTTTCCGTCAGGCAATTAATTGGACAGAAGTTGTCTATCATTGTGGCTGAGAAGTGGACTCCGAAGCTAGACCGTTGAGGTTAAAATTCCAGCTTGGCCATTTAATCGTTGTATCACCTGACTAACTGAAGTTAGTATGGGAAAAGGACTCACAACTGGGCCTCAGTTTACTCATCGATAAAATGTAGTCAATAATACCCAACTCATAGGATTGTTGAGAGGAGTGAGTTTATATGCAAACTTCTTAGACTTGCGTTAGATACAGTGTAAGTACTCAGCAAATGATAGTTATTTTCACGATAACTAAAATGGAAACTTACGGGAGGGGCCTAGTCTTGAGATAAAGGTTGGAATAATTAGTTCTAAAATCTTTCACCACCTTCAATTTTTGTCAGTTGCAGTTTTGAGATGAGGTTTTCATATTTGCTTACCAACATGTAAACATTCGTGGTCACTTTTTTTGTAGATATTCATGTTTCAGGTCAGCCCCTTTAAACAAAATGGAGCAAGATTTAGTTTCTTCTTAGTTTTTTGTGGCTCAGATGTGAGTAGTAGAATGGGAAATAGGTTGGTTTGTGCCTCATCTTTTAAACATGTGGTTGGTGAAGACCAAGCCCAGTAAAGTCTCCCGTAGGCCCTGTGAAACTTGATGGAAAGGCTGAGGAGTTTCATTAGCATCTTGAGGATGTAAGTTTCCAGACAATAAAGGGCTAGTTTAAAACCCTTAAAAAGAGTGAGCATTATGTACAACCTTGAAACAGTTTCTCTTGGTTGTTCCATTGATTCAGCAAATATTTGAGTATCTATTCTGTGGTAGGCATTCTTCTTGGTGCTTGCAGCTGTTTTTCCTTCACCATTTTAGGCAATTTAGGAAGGGGGTTACCTTCCAGAGCTGGTTTGTTTTGAAATCAGTGTCTTCTAGGACTTTAATTATCTGGTATAAAACATATGTTTAACATCATTTTGTTCTCCAGTATCATATTCTGTGAGACCTTGATCTTGCCAGTTGGTTTGACTTAAACATTAGATCCCTTCAAAATTTAGTCTCTGTGGATTGTTGGAAGGATTAGTGGACATTTACTTATTCATTTAGCCAATATTGAGGCCCTACTGTTTATTGGTCACGGTAAACATGGTGGTTTATATGCTGAGGGAGCTTACAGTGTAGTAGTGGTGGGGATGAAGAGACTTAGAACAAATATAGGGCAGTTGTTGAACCAGTGAGGTTTTGGTGAACTAGGAGAACTAAATAGATATTATAAAAAGTAATTCAGTGAAGTACAGGCACTGTAGTTCACAAGAGAAACAGATCATGTAGTTTTTAGTCTTTATATACTCCAAATGTTTGAAGTCCTACAGGGCTAGTACGTTGTCTTGTATTGTGATAGGAGCCCAATAAAATAATACTCAGTGGATGTATTTGGTTTGGGTCTTGAAGAATAGTTATAGTTGTAAGTTAGGCAGGGGGAGATAGGATTACCAACATACGGAGGGGAGAGAACAACATATGCAAAGAGGGTAATCCGCAGGACAGATACAGATAATTCAATTTGTTGTACTAGAGAGTAACTAGGGACCAGCAGTGGGAAATAAGGCAGGAAGGGTAGGTGAGGTCAACTCATTTTACTAAATTGTGAAGGACCAGTAAGTTGGGATTTTATTTGGAAATCTTCGGTATACCTAGATACACACTGGACTGTAATTGGTCTTTTTCTTCTTTGTGATCCGCTCACAGGGATCATAGTCCACATAGCACAGTAACTGATATGATGAAAACACTTGATGTTTGCTGAGGATGGAGACTGCAGCCAACTCAACAACTTGTCTGTCCATCTCCCCTCCTCACCACCAAGTCTTGTACATTGTGACTTTATAGTCAGTACCATAGCTGCTTCCTAAATCTTAAGCCTTTAGGGAAATGCAAAGTAGTTCCTGTCTACAAGAAGTCTGGTGACCCTGGGACCACTGTTAGTTTCTTTCTACAATCTAAGAGAATCGAAAATATAGTAACTGCTTTTAATATGTTTTCTTCTGCCACACAGGTCAGCTGAAAGAATACTTTGCACAGTTTGGCCATGTAAAAAAGTGTATTGTACCTTTTGTAAGTATTAAGAAAAAGTAGGGGGAGGTGGGAATGGCTAATGGGTACAAAAAAAATAGAATGAATAAGACCTATTTAATAGCACAACAGGGTGACTATGGTCAATAGTAATTTTACATTTTAAAATAACTCAAAGAGTGTAATTGGATTATTTTTAACTCAGGATAAATGCCTGAGGGTTTGGATACCCCGTAAGTCAAATGGTAAATGCTTGAGGGGATAGATACCACATTCTCCATGATGTGCTTATTTTACATTGCATGCTTATATCAAAATATCCCATGTGCTCCATAAATATATACACCTACTATACACTCACAAAAATTGTTAAAAAAGAAAAAAAAGCTTAAAGTGTTTTAAAAAACTCTTATTTATCTATCTTGTGACAGGGTCTTGGTCTGTCCCCCTGCAGGAGTGCAGTGGTCTGATCTCACTGCAGCCTCTGCCTCCCAGGCTTAAGTGATCCTTCCACGTCAGCCCCCTGAGTAGCTGGGACTACAGACATGTGCCACCATGCCCAGCTAACTTTTTTGGTATTAGTGGAGACAGGGTTTTGCCATACTGCCCAGGCTGGAAAAATTTTTTCATTTTCTTTTTTTTAAGAGACAGGGTCTTGCTCTATAACCCCAGGTGGAGTGCAGTGATGCGATCATGGCTCACTGCAACCTCTGCCTCCCAGGCTCAGGTGATCCTCCCACCTCAGCCTCCTGAGTAGCTGGGACTACAGGCATGCGCCACCACACCTGGGTAATTTTTGTATTTTTTGTAGAGATGGGGTTTGGCCGTGTTGCTTATGCTGGTCTTGTCAAACTCCTGGGCTCAAGCTATCTGCCCACTTCGGCCTCCCAAATTGTTCAAATTACAGGTGTGAGCCACTGTACTGGCTTATTTTTATGGAGATGGGGGTCTTGCTATGTTGCCCAGGCTGATCTTGAACTCCTGGCTTCAGGCAATCATCCTGCATTGGCCTCCCAAAGTGCTGGGATTACAGGCGTGAGCCACTGTGCCTGTCCTACAGTCCATTGATAACATTTTGAGTGATACTGATTAAAAAGTGAAAAGGCTTTATCATAGGTATTTGTGTTAGTTTTTTTATTGTTGTATAACAAAATACCACAAGCATAATGGCTCAAAACAGCACATATCTCACAGCTGATCACAGTTTAGCTGCGTCCTCTCCTTAGGGTCTCACATAGCTATATATTCCACGTGTCAGCTGGGGCTGTAGTGCATCAAAGGGTCTACTGGGGAAAAAGACTGACTTCCAAGCTCCCTCATGTGGGTGACAAAATTTTTTTTTTTTTTTTTTTTTGAGATGGAGTCTTGCTCTGTTGCCCAAGCTGGAGTGCAGTAGTGCAGTCTCGGCTTACTGCAACGTCTGCTGCCTGGGTTCAAGCCATTCTCCTGCCTCAGCCTCCTGAGTAACTGGTACTACAGCACGTGCTACCACACCCAGCTAATTTTTGTATTTTTAGTAGAGATGGAGTTTCCCTCTGTTGGGCAGGCTGGTCTTGAACTTCTGACCTCAAGTGACCCGCCTGCTGGGCTTCCCAAAATGCTGGCATTACAGGTGTCAGCCACCACGCCTGGCCAGAATTCATCTTTAACTGTAGGACTGAGGTCTGTTTTCTTGCTGACCTTTGGCTCTGAGTTGGGAGCTGCTCTCACCTGGGAACTCCCTGCAGTTCCTTGTTACCTGGTTTATCTGTAGGCTGTCTTACAACATGGCAGCTTGCTTCTTTAAAGCCAGCAAGGGTTTCTCCAGTATGCTAAGATGGCATCTTACATTGAACGTAATCACAGGAGTGACATCCCATTACTTTCGCTGTATTCTTTTGGTTAGAGGCAAGTCAGGTCTTGCCTACACTCAAGGGGAGGGGATTATATAGGGTGTGACATGGAGGAATGCATGGAGATCATAGGGCCTATCTTAGAATTCTGCCTACTACAGTATTCTAATAAGGACTTGAGATTTCTAATAATTGGCAGAGGATATTTTAAGTTTTATCTTCATTGAGTACCATTTTCTTTTTTAGATTTATAACTAATAAAACAGTATTTTTATATTACATTTCCTTTGCTTCCTTGGGAGGGTCTAGAAATCAGCCTATAAATTTATCCTGGACTGTATTTTTCTGGGGCTTTTTTAGGGTGTGATGTGAGTACATAGTTTACACACACTTGACTGAAACCTTTTTTTCTTGCAGCACTGTAAGGGCTGTGGTAAAATAACAACATAAAGGAACTTAAATTCTTAATTCCTGGTTTAATGTTACTTGACTCCCAAAGACTAACAGATTAGTTATATATAGTGCCAGTGAAGGTGTAGGGAATCTGGCACTCAAGTTGTTGAGAAGTTCAACTGATACCTTCAGTTCTGATGTGTAGTTGGCAAAATACCAAAGTTAAGAATTTATATTTGCTTTGATCTAGCAATTACTTTTCTAAGAATTTATCCTACAGAAATATGTGGTCAAGAATATTGCAAAGCAGCATTGCTTAATGTCAAGTAAGAAGAAAAAACCTAAATGTTCATCACTGGGATTGATTAGATATTAAGTCACTGATGCAATGGAATTTTATATATTTGAATAGAAAAGTTGGGCACATGTATTATGGAGATGAAATGTTTTGTATAAGCATGAAAACTTCAATTTTTTCAAGAGCATTTAAATTAAAAGTTCCTTGCAAAAAAAATTAATAGGTTTTTCTTGGTCCATAAATAAAATAGGACCTGGAAAGAATAGATCTTAGATTTAAATAAAAGGCAGCTTTGATGTTGGTAAAACAAAATGAAATATGACAAAAAATAATTTTTTGTTAAATTCTTTGTACTCAAGTTGGAAATCCTGGTTCCTTATTTTGAGACAGGGTCTCACTCTGTCATCAGGCTGGAGTGCAGTGGCACAATCATATTCACTGCAGCCTTGACCTCCTGGGTTCAAGGGATCCTTCCTGCCTCTGCCTCCTGAGTAGCTGGGACTACAGTCATGTGCCACCACACCCAGCTAGTTTTTGTATTCCTTGTAGAAATTGGGCTTCACCATATTGCAACTCCTGGACTCAAGCAGTCTACCCACCTTAGCTCCCAAAGTGCTGTGATTACCGGCATGAGCCACCACACCTGGACTGAGTTATTTTTTTTGAGACAGCCTTGCTCTGTCGCCCAGGCTGGAGTGCGGAGGCGCTATCTTAGCTTACTGCAATCTCTGCCTCCAGAGTTCAAGTGATCCCCTTCCTCAGTCACCCAGGTAGCTGGGACTACAGGCCTGTGCCAGCACACCTGGCTAATTTCTGTATTTTTAGTAGAGATGGAGTTGCACCATGTTGGCCAAGCTGGTCTCGAACTCCTGACTTCAAGCCATCCACCCACCCCAGCCTCCCAAAGTGTTGGGATTGAGCCACTGCACCTGGCCTGTTTTATAAACTTAATGCCTTTGACTGTGGAAGTGGTCACATGACAGTAAAGGAATGCTTTAGAAATTGTCTTATCTACAGTGAATGGATCATTGGGACATCACCAGAAACTTCTCCTGTATTCTAGGTTATTCCTTATAAAGTTATCCTTGAAGTATAGGAGCAATTGTAAGATTTTGATTTTTTTTGGCAAAGCACAGCATAACTTGAATGAGACTAATGAGGACCAGTTTGTCATCTACAGGCACTAGACATCTTAATACCTGTTTTCTGTTGAAGGGCTGGAGGGGCAGGGTACATCCAAGCACTCTAGAATCTGTTTTCTGTATGTGATGTATAGGTTGAAACTTTTGCACAAGGGAAAGTAGCAAAATTGTTTAAATTAACCAGAAGTCTATAACTAGGTTAACCTAAATTATAAATTAGTAAGGGCTAAATACTATCTTTTCTTGTTTTTCATTAGGAACATATGATAGTCGTGGTGGTGATGAGGGTGACTGGATTCAGAAATGAGTGCAACAAGCCTTTGAGACTTAATTTTCTAGTTTACAGAAACGAGGCTTAGAAGAAAAGTACTGATCAAAATTTCCCTTAGCTATTACTGTTAGTATGGTTTGCATCTAGAATGACACAGAAAGCTCATGACCCATATCTTCTCCTAATGGCAGCAAGGAAAACAGGAAGTTTAACAACAGGGATTTAGCTTTGGGTAATCGGGAAGGGTGTAAAGCAAGGTTACTGACACTTATGTCTGTGATCAATTTTTGGCTGGGCATGCTGGCATACGCCTGTAATTCCAGCACTTTGGGAGGCCCAGATGGGAAGACTGCTTGAGCCCAGGAGTTTGAGACCGGCCTGGGTAAGATGGCAAGGCTTTGTCTCTACAAAAAATATAAAAAATGAGCCAGACATGGTGGTATGTACCTGTGATCCCAGCTACTGAAGAGGCTGAGGTGGGAGGATTGCTTGAACCCAGGAAGTTGAGGCTGCAGTGAGTCCGGCTCATACCACTGCACTCCAGCCTGGTGACAAAGCAAGATCCTGCCTAAAAAAAAAAAAAAAAATCTGATTTTTGGCAGATGAAAAAGTTGGTAGTTTGATTTGGAGCTCATGGAAACTTTCTCAAGTTCATGATTAATCTTTTCCTATATTTTGAATTTTTAGGACAAGGAGACTGGCTTTCACAGAGGTTTGGGTTGGGTTCAGTTTTCTTCAGAAGAAGAACTTCAGAATGCACTACAACAGGAATATCATATTATAGATGGAGTAAAGGTAAATTTGTTTTTCTATACCAGATGATATACATGTAGGTACTATTTAATTATGTATCAATTAAATAGGTCATAAATGTGGAATGATGGGGACTTTTGAGAGATTTGTAAGTGAAGCTACCTTAATGCTTGTTAGAATGGTGGGGTGGTAGGCCACGTGCGGTGGTTCACGCCTGTAATCCCAGCACTTTGGGAGGCTGAGGTGGGGGGATCACCAGAGGTTGGGAGTTTGACACCAGCCTGACCAACATGGAAAAACCCCGTCTCTACTAAAAATACAAAAAAAAATTAGCTGGGCATGGTGGCACATGCTTGTAGTCTCAGCTCCTCAGGACACTGAGGCAGAAGAACCCGGGAGACAGATCGTGCCATTGCACTCCAGCTTGGGCAATGAGCGAAATCCATCTCAAAAAAAAAAAAGAAAAAGAATGGGGAGTGGTAGAGTGACCAGTTTATATAACACAGTGGACATAGCAGTCTACTTTTTTCTTTTTGTTTGTTTGAGACAGAGTCTTACTCTTGTTGCCCAGGCTAGAGTGCAATGGTGCGATCTCGGCTCACTGCAACCTCCGCCTCCTGGGTTCAAGTGATTCTCCTGCCTCAGCCTTCCGAGTAGCTGGGATTACAGGCATGTGCCACCACGCACAGCCAATTTTTTTGTATTTTTAGTAGAGATTGGGTTTCACCATGTTGGTCAGGCTGGTCTCGAACTCCTGACCTCAGGCGATCCACCCGCCTTGGCCTCCCAAAGTGCTGGGAGCCACCACGCCCAGCCAGCAGTCTACTTTTCAAGTCAGGCAAGCTGGGGCTGAAATCTTGGCTTTCCCACCATGTGATCTTGGGCCAAATTGATTTACTATTTTATTTTTAAATTTATTTTTAATGAGACAGGGCCTTGCTATGTTGCAGGGTGGTCTTGAACTCCTGGCCTCAAGCAATCCTCTTGCCTCAGCCTGCCAAAATGCTGGGATTATAGGCCTGAGCCACTGCTCCTGGCCTGATTTACAATTTTTAATTGAGGGTTAGGGAGTCATAGTATCAAGATGGTAAAAGGAATTTGAGGAGAAAACAGAAGAACAAGGTACAAATAAAAACTGCCTGATTTATTCATACTGATTCCCTAATAAAAAAGCGATTTTCAGTTTGAATGTTTTTGCAGACATTGCCTTTCCTTCCTTACAGTGCTTATTTTTTTCAGGTCCAGGTTCAAGCTCAAAGGCCAAAAGTTCTGCAAACATCTGATGATGAAGAGAAAGATTTTTGAGACCGCAGCCTATTAATAAAGCTAACATAACTGAGAATTTTGTCTAAATGTTTTTATTTGAAACAAATAGTTGCACCAAGCAAGAGATTACTTTGCCCACTCCAAATTAAAACAGAGCATAACAGGGGCAAAATTTATTTGGCAGGACAGTTCCAGTATGTGAACATCCTCCTCACTGTGGTTGGGTTAACTTTGCTCATATGCAGCTGTTCTTACACAAAATATTAACCCCAAACTACTAGTGTCACACAAAAGGAAGTGGTCTTGACTTTGTATGTGGGGCAGCATGTTCTATAAATGCTGAAAGGTAGGAGAAGCACAAACACAACCCACTCTTTAAAAAAACTAGATAATTCAAAGTAGAATTTTCTATTCCTCCCCCCCATTCTCCGGTAATAAAAAGTAGTGCTGGGATCCGGCACCCAGATTTGTTTTTTATCCTGACCATTTACAAAGTGTTCCCCCATATGACTTGCATCATTAGGGTAATGGGTAAAGTTCATTCACTATGAAGAGACCTGTGTCTACTCCTTCCTCCTCTTCTTGCCTTCATGCTCATGTTCCTTGGGGCGGCTGCTATCTGAGGGTCTTTTAGAGCCACCATGCTGTTTGGCTTCTTCCAAAAACTTGTCCAAACCAAAAGGATCTTCCTCAAACTGAACTGGTCCTTCTCGGCCTCTCTGTCTACGGTCTGAACCAGAAAACTCCTTGTCGGGAACAAATCTAGGGAACAAGAGAAAAGACTATGAACTACTTTGCTTTCACCAGTGTAAACACTGAAACTGAGTTGTATGAATTGGTACCTGTTGGTCTTTATTCTGGCTTCTAGATCATCACCATACATGTCCTTGTCCAGATTTTTACTGGGCCTATAAATACTCTGGGCCATATCTTTACCACCTCTCCAGGCTTGATCATAAACATTATAAATTTCATCTTCTCCACCTGCAAATCCACTGTCCATACCCTGTGGAAAAATGGATGACATTAGAGTGTAAACACTGTTTATCAAAAGCTGAATCATAACATGTTTACAGTAAACCCTTGCTAAACTGTAGCTCACATTTTCAACAATCTGAACTGCAAATTAAAAAAAGGTCTTCATTAAGAAACTGCTAGCACATATTTTTTTTTTCTTCAGACGGAGTCGCGCTTTGTCACCCAGGTTGAAGTGCGGTGGCGTGTTCTTGGCTCACTGCAGCCACTGCCTCCCAGTTCCAACGATTCTCCTGCCTCAGCCTCCCAGGTAGCTGGGATTCCAGGCACGTGCCACCACACCCGGCTAATTTTTGTATTTTTAGTAGAGACAGGGTTTTACCGTGTTGGCCAGGATGGTCCTGAACTGACCTCAGGTGATTGCCTGCCTTGGTCTCACAAAATGCTATATAGCTCACTGGAGCTGCAACCTCCCTGTGCTCAAGTGTTCCTCCCACCTCAGCCTCCCAAGTAGCTAGGAGTACAGGTGTGTGCTGACTTGTCCAGCTAATTTTTTGTACACAGGATTTTGCCATATTGCCCAGGCTGGTCTTAAACTGGGTTCAAGCAATCTGCCTGCCTAGGTCCCACAAAGTGCTAGGATTACAGGTGTGAGCCACAGTGCCCAGCCAGAAATATTTTCATCACAATTTTTAAATGTTTTAAGCTTAAGCTTCTAACAGGTGATTGATTATTTTGAAAATATTTACTTATGTGAAATTTCACCCCTAGATCCCTTTGCTCAGCTGGTAAGCTGCCATTGTATAGTGGTTAAGAAAGCTTTGACATGCGCTGGGCGCAGTGGCCCACGCCTATAATCCCAGCACTTCGGGAGGCCAAGGCGGGAGGATCACAAGATCAGGAGTTCGAGACCAGCCTGACCCAACATGATGAAACCCTGTCTCTACTAAAGATACAAAAATTAGCCAGGCGTGGTGGCATGTGCCTGTGATAATCCCAGCTACTCAGGAGGCTGAGGCAGGAGAATCCCTTGAACCTGGGAGGTGGACGTTGCAGTGAGCCAAGATGGCGCCACAGCACTCCAGCCTGGGTGACAGAGTGAGACTCCATCTCAAAAAAAAAAAAAAAAAGCTTTGAAATCAAGACTTGAATCTTAATTCCATCAATCACAAGGTAAACCTGTGTTTCAATTTCCTCATCTATAACATAAGAGATAATAGTATTATTTCAAAGGATTTTTGTAAGAATTGAGATAATAACAAGACTTAGAACAATGCCAAGAATATAAAATGCACCTAATAAATTATCACTTAGAAGAGCTTAATTAAAACCTCCAAGTCATAAAGTTTCCCACTCCACTTTCCAGTAGAATTTACACCTCTGTATTCTTACCTTGTGTGTGTGTGTGTGTGTGCACGTGCCCACGTTGTGTTTTCCCAGGCTTAAAGTGTCCTAGTTAGCTAATGGCAATTGGTACTAGAAATCAGATTTCCTGACAGCCAGCCTAGTACTTTAATCCAGTTTTACAGCTTCATTTTTAAAAGATTCCCCCAAATTGACAAATTTCTATAGCATTAAAAAAAAAGCCCAAAAATGAACAACAAAAAACCCAAGAGGCACTTCTGTAGGATACTGGCTCTATTTTATTTTTTTGAGATAGAGTCTCAGTCACCCAGGCTAGAGTGTAGTGGCACAATCTTGGCTCACCACAAGCTGAAGCAATTCTCGTGCCTCAGCCTCCCAAGTAGTGGGGATTACAGGCATGTACCACCACACCAGGCTAATTTTCATATTTTTAGTAGAGCTGGGGTTTCACCACAATTGGCCAGGCTGGTCTCAAACTCCTGACGTCAGGTGATCTGCCTGCTTCGGCCTCCAAATGTGTTGGGATTATAGGCAAAAGACACCGTGCCTGGCCTCCCTGATTCTATTTTAAAAACAAAAGATTGACATACCACAGCACCAAGTTTTTAATCACCTAATTTCTTTCTTCTTCTAGTGTCTCAAATTTCAGTCCACTGTAAGAAGTTAAAATCAGAACTGTTTCATCTTTCTTGTCTCAAGTTTCAACATACAACTTCCAATTTTTTTGTCATTATGCTGGCATTTACATCCAAATATGAAGTATGGTAATTTTCGTTTCCCTGAGGATAGGTATTCACATCAACACAACAATACGCTGTTCCTAAACTTGTACCTTGGATTGGTTGAAGAGCCTTTGGTCGTACTGAACTTCATTGGAAGTCCGAGGATTAGGAACACCGAGAGCAATGACTTCACTGATATCCCGATTTTCATTTCTCTGAAGTTTCGACCTATTTTGAAACACGACATCACTAACTGAAAACTCTTTATAGACAAACTGAGTATGTTCAATAGAAATACAACCAATCTCAGAAGCAAAGGACATGAATATGTCACATTCACATCTTGTGAACGTATATTCCTTGATAATACATAATCAAGTTGGCAGCCCTTATAAAGCATTTCAGATTAGAGGGAGAGTTTTACAATTAGGACATCCTGTTAGCTCAAAAGAACATCTAACAGATTCATTGACATGGAATTCTTTAATATAAGCAATCACCTTACAACCACGCTGATATATAAAATTGCTATGGTCTATATTTACCATCATATGATGGTTTGGGGGTTGGGGAAGTGGATACAATTTAGATGTAGCACAGGAATCATTTTAAATAAGCTAGAAACAGCTCTTTTATCTAACTACATTTAGTAATTTTATCCCACTAGAATTTTCAGGAAAACATGTCAATGACTGAATTAGTTAGTATGATTTTTGACATTCAAATTAATTTGGTTTCCTGACTGTTTCATTATACATGCAATCTATATCCCAATGAAACCATGGTAACTGTCATTACTTATTTTACTACAAAGTCAGGTCACAAAATGATTTCCACAGGCTATTTGATTTTCATCCAGTTACAATTTTACAGCTTTTCTGTGTTGTCAATTCTGATAGCCACTTTACTGGTTTTGAGGGCCCAATTTATCCACAGAGCCATTGTAACTTTTACAACTCAGGAACTACTAACCAAGACTGTCATTAATTAAAACACTTTCACACTTTGCTCCTCCTTCTACATGTACATTACCCTCAACTCTCAACTCAAGAGTAAGAGTCTCTACTTCTCTATGACGTCATTTATCCAGGGAGATGAAATATGCCAATTAATACCAGCAGGAATCTTTTTAATGCTTATCTTTATTTTTGAGACACAGCCTCGCTCTCACCCAGGCTGGAGTATAGTGGCACGATCTTGGCTCACTGAAACCTCTGCCTCCAGGGTTCAAATGATTCTCCCACTTCAGCTTCTCGAGTAGCTAGGACTACAGAAACTGGCCACTACACCCAGCTAATTTTTGTATTTTTAGTAGAGATGGGGGTTTCACCATGTTGGCCAGGCTGGTCTTGAACTCCTGACCTCAAGTGATTTGCCTGCCTTGGCCTGCCAAAGTGCTGGGATTATAGGTGTGAGCCACTGTGCCCAGCCTCTTTTTTGTGTTTAAAATATGACTTGAAAAATGTATTAGGCTCATGGGATGATCAGAGCATAGAAAACTGTTCATTTGGGAAGAAAATATTTTATATTTGCATTTAACCCTCACTCAGATTTCCACCTTTGTATTGCAGCATTTTCTCTACTTTTCAGAACTTTAAGTCCTCAGCCTTTGGTGAGCCATAAACTTCCCCAATCCCTACTTTACTCTATGTCCTCGTATATGTATTTAGTTTGTTCCATACATTTATATTTACTAAAAGTGCTTTGCAAATTTTCTCAAATTATTTTATGGATAGCTCTGTCTTTCTGAACTGTAAGTTAAACTTCTGCTAAGAATGAGCTGATTTTCACTTCTTTCAAAACTGCTCTTCTCAATTGTACTAGATGCAGTACTATGCATATAAAATGATCTCAGTAAAAGCATGACAGCTTATTTCCTGTCTAAAGAGGCACATAATCCATTTGTCTCACCATTTAAGGTAGGAAAAGAACCGACTATAACAGTCCAAATTTACTACTACATCCTTTTCAAAAATCTGATCTCAATTCTGTTTTCCATATTCCCATCATTCTCAATTCTGACTTAAGTGATGGAAGATTCATTCCAAAGACAGTCAACTAGAGCTAAGACAAAGTTAAGTATAAGAAAATTAAGTGCTAATGTATTAAGTTATCAAACTGAAGAAGAAAGGGAGAGAAGCAAAACTGATCTTAGTGGACTAAAACTCTGCTCTAAAAGGTACAAAAAGGCCACTCTTCATGATTGGTACCTATCATTTTTTTTTGTGAGACGGAATCTCGCTCTGCCCAGGCTGGAGTGCAGTGGCACCATCTCAGCTCACTGCAAGCTCCGCCTCCCGGGTTCACACCGTTCTTCTGCCTCAGTCTCCCAAGTAGCTGGGACTACAGGCGCCCACCATGACCACGCCCGGCTAATTTTTTGCACTTTTAGTAGACATGGGGTTTCACCATGTTAGCCAGGATGGTCCCCATCTCCTGCCCACATCGGCCTCCCAAAGTGCTGGGATTACAGGGGTGAGCCACCATGCCCAGCCTCCACGATTGGTACGTATCTTAAATAACACCTACCTCTTATCAGGAGCTGCCCTGGAAAGATTCCGGTCATGCTGTCTCTCTTTTCGCCTGTCATGGCGGATTTCATCCCTCTCACGTGCCTCCCCATCCTCTGTTGTGAACAGTTGAAAAGTACTTCACTGGAATATCTATTATATGTGTGCATATGTGTACGTGTGTGTACATATATAATTTTTTAAAAAGAGACAGGGTCTCACTCTGTCACCCAGGCTGGAGTGCAGTAGCATGAACATGGGTTCACTGTAGCCTCTACCTCCTGGATTCAAGTGATCCTCCTGCCTCATCCTCCCAAGTACCTGGGACCACAGGTGTGTGCCACCATGCCTGGCTAATTTTTTAATTTTTTGTAAAGATGAGGTCCCTCTATGTTGTCGATGCTGGTCTCAAACTCCAGGCTCTAGTTATCTTCCCACCTAGGCCTCCCAAAGTGCTGGAGTCGCAGGTGTGAGCCACTGCACTCAGCCCCATTAATTTTTTTTTTTTTTTTTTGAGATGGAGTTTCGCTCTTATTGCCCAGGCTGGAGCACAATGGTGCG
>NW_012116265.1:16072371-16086820 GCF_000951035.1 Colobus angolensis palliatus | reverse complement strand
CAGGATGGTCTCGATCACCTGACCTCGTGATCCGCCCGTCTCGGCCTCCCAAAGTGCTGGGATTACAGGCGTGAGCCACCGCGCCCGGCCGAAGACCCACTTTTTTATTACCTCCTGTTGCTTCAGCTTACTAAGGCAGAGATTACTCTCCATTTCTACACTATATCTGAAGTGTCTAAATTTTGCTTATATGTACCTAACTTTATATGCGGTAGGAAAAAAAAGATTTTCTAAAATAGATGTATTTTGTTCACCAAGTAAAATTCAATTCAGTAATGAGAATGTCATACCTTTTTCCACGTGAGTTTTGATCCCAGCTCGTCTCTCCCTGGCTTTCTGAGCCATTTCTCTAAGTTTCTCTTCGTGTTTTTCCTTTTCTTTCTGAGCCATTTTTCTCTCTACTTGGGCACGCATTTCCACAGCTTCACGAGCCTGTTAGTAAAGTCACATGTTAAACAGGGCACTATCATGGGATAAATATTTATGGCTATCATCCAACTCCCTAAAATCTGGCTGGTAAGAGCAATCATACAGAATTCAGATTTGTTACTGCTAATTAAAACAAAGAATCTTGTCCACTAAAAGATATCCTGCCTGGAAGACACTGCAAGGTCAGCTTTCTCTCTGGGAATATTTTAGTGATTGAAACTATCGTGACCCCAATTAATCTTGTAAATCAAGTGTTTCACTAATGCTTTCTCAGAAACAATCTAAAAAACAAAAGTAAAGCCAGGCATAGTGGCTCTCTCCTGTAATCCTAGCACTTTGGGAAACCAGGGTGGAAGGACTGCTTGAGCTCAGGAGCTTGGGACCAGCCTAGGCAACATAGTGAGATACATCTCAAAAAAATAAATAAATAAAAAGGGACTGGTTACATTTTCAAAATGAATCAAGTCAACTCAAGATAAAATCTTAACTTACATCTGCTAGATAATTTTTATAAGAGTACTCACTGTGATACAGAAGACTTTTTTGTATGTTCTAAACACATGCTATGATGCGTGTGAACTTCAATATCATGTATTAATTTCATAATATTTATATTTATATATATTTTTTGAGATGAAGTGTCTTACTCTGCTGCCCAGCCTGGAGTGCAGTGGTGTGATCTTGGCTTACTGCAATTTCCACCTCCTGGGTTCAAGAGATTCTCCTGCCTCAGCCTCCCAAGTAGCTGGGATTACAGGCATGCGCCACCACGCCCAGCTAATTTTGTATTTTTAGTAGAGACAGGGTTTCTCCATGTTGGTCAGGCTGGTCTCAAACTCCCAATCTCAGGTGATGTGCCCGCCTCGGCCTCCCAAAGTGCTAGGATTACAAGCGTGAGCCACCATGCCCAGCCTGTTTGGGTTTTTGTTTTTGTTTTTGTGAGAAGGAGTCTCACTTTGTTGCCCAGGCTGGAGTGCAGTGGAGTGATCTCAGCTCACTGCAAGCTCTGCTTCTCGGCTGCCTCAACCTCCCAAGTAGCTGGGATTATATGTGTGCACCACCACGCAGGCTAATTTTTTATTTTTAGTAGAGATGGAGTTTCACCAAGCTAGTCTCGAACTCCTGACCTCAAGTGATCCGCCACACCCAGCCAATATTTTGAACAAGAGAATATTCTTTAACCTTAGACAGAAAATTTCAAACTTCTTTGTAATCACATTCAGCCTTTTAAACCTTACTTGCAATTAATTTAAGTCTAATAAATAATATTAGTTTAATTTTTGAATGTGAATTCTAGAATCAAGCATGCAGCTAAAATATTTAAGGTAAAATGTACTGCCGTCTTCAACTTACTTTGAAATGCAATGCAGTAAATTGGACGGATAGATGGACAGATGGGCAAATATGTGATAAAGCAAATTTATCAATGTTAATTGCTTTTAAAATTTATTTTTATTGATATATAATTATACATATTTATGGGGTATATATATTTGATACATCAATAAAATGTGTAATAATCAAATCAGGGTAATTAGGATATCCATCACCTCAAACATTTATTTGAGTTGGGAACATTATAAATCTTCTAGCTATTTTGCAATATATAATACATTATCATTAACTATTCTTCTCTTCTAGCTATTTTGCAATACACAATAAATTATCATTAACTATTCACCCCATTGTACTAGGAACATTAGAACTTACTCTTTCTAACTGTATTTTTGTACCATCAACCAATCTCTCTTCACTCCTTATCCCCAACATCCTTCCCAACCACTGGTAACCACCATTCTACTCTCTACTTTCCTGAGACCAACTTGTTTAGCTCCCACATACAAGTGGGAAGATTCAGTATCTGTCTTTCTGTGCCAGGCTTATTCACTTAATAATCTTCAGTTCCATCCATATTGTTGCAAATTACATTTCATTCTTTTTTAAGGCAGAGTAACTAACATCCCATTGTGTATATAGACCACATTTTCTTTATCCACTTACCCACTGGACATATTCTGTATCTTGGTTATTGCAAAGAGCACTGCAATGAACATGGAGTGCAGATATCCCTTTTTGATTTGATATACTGATTTTCTTTTGGACATATACCCAGCAGTGCATTGCTGGATCGTGTAGCGGTTCTATTTTCAGTTTTTTGATGAACTGCCATATTGTTTTCCACAGTGGCTGTACTAATTTACATTCTTACTAACAATGTACTAGTGGAAGTTCCCCCCGCTTCTGTATCCTCACCAGCATCTGTTATTGTCCTTTTGGTGATAGCCATTTTAACTGGGGTGACATAGTATCTCACCATGGTTTTGATTTGAAGTTTCCTGATGATTGGTGATGCTGAACATTTTTTCATACACCTGTTGGCCGTAAGTATGTCTTCTTGAGACTGTCTATTCAGATCATTTGCCCATTTTAAAATCAGATTATCTGGTTTCTTTGCTAGAGTTCTTGTACATTCTGATTGTTAATTCTTTCTAAAATGCAGTTTGCAACCATTTTCTCCCGTTCTGTAGGTGGCCTCTTCAGTCTGTTGACTGCTGTGCAGAAGCTTTTCAGCTTGACGCAATCCCATTTGTCTATATTTGCTTTTGCTGTCTATGCTTTTGAGATTTTACCCAAAAAATCTTTGCCCAGACCAATGTCCTGAAGCATGTCCCCAATGTTTTCATCTAGTAGTTTCATAGTTCAGGCCTTATGTTTAAGTCTTTAATGCATTTTGATTTGATTCTTATATGTGGTAAGAAATAGAGGTCTATTTTCATTCTTTTGCATGTGAATATTCGGTTTTTACAGCATTATTTATTGAAGAGACTATCCTTTCCCCAGTGTATGCTTTGGGCATCAGTGTTAAAAATCCACGCATTGGCTGGGCATGGTGGTGGTTCATGCCTGTAATGCACTTTGGGAGGCCGAGACGAGTGGATCACTTGAGGCCAGGAGGTTAAGACCACCCTGGGTGTAATGGCAAAACCCTGTCTCTACAAATAATACAAAAATTAGCCAGGTGTGGTGGTGCATGCCTTAGTCCCAGTTACTTGGGAGGCCAAGGCAGGAGGATAGCTTGAGCCTGAGAGGCAGAGGTTGCAGTGAGCTAAGATTACACCACTGCACTCCACGCTGGATGACAGAGTGAGACCTTGTCTCCAAACAATCAAAAATTCCATGCATTTACAGCCAATCCATTTATTTCTGGGTTCTCTATTCTGTTCCACTGATCTAAGTGTCTGTTTTTATGGCAGTACCATGCTGCTTTGGTTACTATAGCCTTGCAGTATACTTTGAAGCCAGGCAGTGTGATGCCTCCAGTTTTTTTTTTCATTCAGGATTGCTTTGGTTGTTTGGGTTTTTTTGTGGTTCTATACAAATTTTAGTATTGTTTTTTCTATTTCTGTGAAGAATGTCATTGGTATTTTGACAGGGATTGCATTGTGTCTATAGCTAGCTTTGGGTAGTATGAACATTTTAACAATACTAATTTTTCCAATTCATGAGCATGGGCTATCTTTCCATTTTTTTGTGTGTCTTCTACAATTTCTGTTCTTAACATTTAATTTTATTTTTCTAAAAAAGAGATTGGGTCTATGTTGCCCAGGGTGGTCTTGAACCCCTGACCTCAAGTAATCCTTCTGCCTTGGCCTCCCAAAGTGTTGGGATTACAGGTGTGAGCCACCATGCTCAGCCTCCTCTTCAGTTACTTTCATCAGTCTTTTATCATTTTCTTTGTGGTGATCTTTCACTTCTTTGGTTAAGTTTATTCCTAGGAGGCCACATGCAGTGACTCGTGCCTGTAATACCAGCACTTTGGGAGGTCAAGGCAGGCAGATCACCTGAGGTCTGAGACCAGCCTGGACAACATGGTGAAATCCCATCTCTACTAAAAATAAAAAAAAAATTAGCCAGGCGTGGTGGTGTGCGCCTGTTGTCCCAGCTACTCGGGAGGCAGAGACACAAGGATTGGTTAAGCCCGGGAAGTGGAGGCTGCAGTGTGCTGAGATCACGCCACTGCATTCCAGCCTGGGCGACAGAGTGAGACTCCGTCTCAAAAAAACCAAAAAAACAAAAAACTTTATTCCTAGGTAGTTTTTTGTAGCTACTATAAATGGGACTGTCTTCTTGTTTTTCAGCTTGGGTATGCTATTTGTATATAGAAATGCTACAGATTTTTGTACGTTGGTTTTGTATCTTGTAATATTACTGAATTTGTTTATCGGTTTTAAGTTTTTTGGTGGTGTCATTAGGTTTTTCTAAATACAGGATTCATACTGTCTCTGACAAAGTTGAATTTGATGTCTTCCTTGTTTTTTTTTTTTTTTTTGGTTTGAGATGGAGTCTTGCTTTGTTGCCCAGGCTGGAGTACAGTGGCGTGATCTCAGCTCGCTGTAACCTCTGCCTCCTGGGCTCAAGCAATTCTTGTGACTCAGTGTCCTGAGTAGCTGGGATTACAGGTGAACGCCACCATACCCAGCTAATTTTTGTATTTTTAGTAGAGACAGGGTTTCACCATGTTGGCCAGGGTGGTCTTGAACCCCTGACCTCAAGTGATTTGCCCATCTCAGCCTCCCAAAGTGCTGGGATTACAGATGTGAGCCACTGTGCCCAACCTTCCTTTCCAATCTGGATGCCCTTTATTTCTTTCTCTTGCCTAAATTCCTCCAGCAAGGACTTCCAGTCCCATGTTGAATTACAGTGGTGAAAATGGGCATCCTTGCCTTGTTCCAGATCTCCGAGTAAAGACTTTCAATGTTTCTTCATTCAGTATAATGTCAGCTGTGGGTTTGTCATATACAGCCTTAAATAGTTTTAGCTTTGTTCCTTCTAAGCTCACTTTGTTGAGAGTTTTTATCGTGAAGGGATGTTGACTTTTTCAAATGCCTTTTCAGTTTCTATTGAAATGACACTAGGGTTCTCATTTTTGGTTCTATTATTGTGATGTATCACACTTACTGATTTGCATATACTGAACCATCCTTGCATCCTTGGGATGAAGGATAGATAGTTCAGCTGATTATGAAGAATGACCTTTTTTAATGTGTTGTTAAATCTTTTTTAATGTATTCTATTTGTTAGAATTTTGTTAAGGATTTTTGCATCTATGACTATCAGGGATGTTAGCCTGTGGTTTTCTTTTTTGTTGTATATTTGTCTAGTTTTGATGTCAGGATAATAATGACCTTGTAGAATGAATTTGGAAGCATTCCCTTCTCTTCAAGTTTTTGGAATAGCTTGAGTAGAACTGGTATTTAGTTCTTTAAATGTTTGGAAGAATTCAGCAGTGAAGCTGTCAAGTCCTAAGCTTTTCTTTCATGGGAGCAATGTTAATTGTTTAAAAAAAAAAATTAAGTGTATAATCTAGGTGGCAGGAGATATGGGTGTTCATCATATAATTCTTTCAGCTTTTCTGTATGTTTGAAAATTTTCATAATAAAATGTCAGGAAAGCCTGGGTACGGTGGCTCATGCCTGTAATCCCAGCACTTTGAGAGGCTGAGGCAGGTGGATCACCTGAGGTCAGGAGTTTGAGACCAGCCTGGCCAATATGGTGAAACCCCATCTCTACTAATAATAGAAAAAATTAGCTGGGCATGGTGATGGGCACCTTTAATCCCAGCTACTCGGAAGGCTTAGGCAGGAGAATCGCTTGAACCCGGGAGGCAGAGGTTGCAGTGAGCTGAGATTGCATCATTGCACTTCAGCCTGGGCAACATGAGCGAAACTCCGTCTCAAAATAATAATAATAATTAAAAAATCAGAAAAAAGAATTATGCATAATGTTTCCCTTGTATTTTTAAAGATTCTATTGAATAAAGAACTGTCTGCTTATTTCCCTTAGGGGCTGGCTGGATCTTGATTTCCACTGCATTTATATCTATCTTCATTTTTTTCTACCCTCGTCTGTCTGAGGGAATGCAGTACAGTTAACAGCATAAGATTTCGAGCAAGCCTGTCTGGATTCAAATCCTGGTTCTATAGCCAATTAACCGTGTGACCTGGGCAGATTACTTAATCACTATGAGAGCCTTAGTTTCCTGCTCTGTAAAACAGTCACAATAATAGTACCACTACATAGGGTTACCCCAGGGATTAAGAGATAATACAAATAAAGTACTCAGAATGGTGCCCACCATAATAAGCACCTGACAAATGTTAGTTTTTACTACTATCTGGCAAGAGATTCATTAACATTTTTAATTTCTCGAGAACCATTCTGTTGTCTTTTTCTTATTAGAGAACTCAGATGCAGTAAGTTTCACTTCTAATTATCTTCTATGGTTAGATATACAACCAGGCAGGTATTTATATCTCACCTTATTAAGTCATTCATATATAACCAAGGGAAGTGGATCACTACTTAAAACTCTGGTTATTTCCCTATGGTTGAACTCTAGACTCCTGTAACCAATTATCTGGCACCTCCATCTTAAACTTAACATATCCTTAACTGTATTAAATTCTTCATCGTTCCCTCCCAAACATGTTCCTCCTGCAGTCTTCCCAATATTAGTAAACAAAAGTAACATTTACTTTTATCTTGAGAAGTTGGCAATTTAATTCCTCCCAACTGCTTAGGATAAAAGTTCTGGAGTCATCCTTAACTCCTACTTCCTTCTCATATCTCCACCTAATCCATAAGCAAATTTTGTCAACTCTACTACCAAAATACGTCCAATATGGGACCATGTTTTTGCTACCTCTTGTTACCATGTCTCTTACAGTTTATTTGGAAGGCATTAGCCCATGCCCATTCCACAGTATTCTATTTTTAACACAGCAGCCAGGGAGGTCTTTTAAAAATATATGTTGGGGAAATGGTCATATGGTACGAAAGCTCATTTATGCAGGATGAGTAACTTCTGGAGATCTAAAATGCTGTATGATAACTATAGTTAACAGTACTGCATTGTATATTTGAAATTTGCTAAGAGAGTAGATCTTAAATGTTCTCACCAAAAAATTTAAAAAGTAACTATAAGAGATGACTGGTAAGTTAATTAGCTTGACAGTGGTGAATATTTCACAGTGTAATTAAAACATCATGTTGTATATTTTATACAATTTTTGTCGATTATAGCTCAATAAAGCTGGAAAACAATATGTCAGGTCACATCACTATGCTCAAAACCCTGCAATTGCTTCCCTTTTCACTTGTCGTAAAAGCTTTAACTTTAGGTTAAAAGGCCATACATGATCTGGCCACTACTCTTTCCACCCTAAATATTCTGACACCTCCTCTCCTACTTATCCCCTTCTTTCTCATACAATCCAGTCATATTGGCCTGCCTGCTCTTCCTTGAGCCACACTAGGCATACTCCCATCTCAGTCGTGTACTTGCTGGCCCTTCTGTGTGGGATGCTCTTCCCCCAGAAATCCACATGGTTTGCTTCCTTACTTCCTTCAAGTATTTCTGCTAACAGTACCATCTCAGAAGTGAGGGCTATTTGACCACTCTCACCTTCCGGCAATTTTATATCCTCCTTCCCTGTATTATTTTTCCTCCATATCAATTATTACCTTTTACTATACTACATCATTAACTTTTGTCTGTCTACACTCACTAGAATGTTGACTGTTATATCCCATCCCCCTACCCACTGTCTAACAAAAACACCCTGTGTCTAAAAGAGAACCTTGCACACAGCAGATGCTCAATATGAACTAAATAGATGAAAGAATGAATAAATGTACCAGGTAAGAATTCAGTAATGAAAAAAAACACCCTCACAGAATTTCTTGAATTATAATTAGGACTCGACTTCCCACTCTAATTGAATACACCAATGTAGACCACTAAGTAAAGTCAGAGAAAATACTGGCAGATTTAATGATGAGAAATGCATTAGAGCCTACAAGGTAGAAAAACTCCGGATTATTTCACCATATAAGGGAGCTGAATTATTCAGTTAGATACCTAATTTCTCTTTTGAGATTAAAATAAGAGAAAATCAAGCCTATCATTTGAGTAATAATGTAATTTTTAAAAGTACATTGCTCAGAAGTTTAAAAACTTCTGGTACAGTCCCAAACTGAAGACCCACTTTTTTTTTTTTTTTTTTTTGAAACGGAGTCTCGCTCTGTCTCCCGGGCTGGAGTGCAGTGGCCAGATCTCAGCTCACTGCAAGCTCCGCCTCCCGGGTTTACGCCATTCTCCTGCCTCAGCCTCCCGAGTAGCTGGGACTACAGGCGCCCGCCACTTTGCCCGGCTAGTTTTTTTTTTTTTTTGTATTTTTTAGTAGAGACGGGGTTTCACCGTGTTAGCCAGGATGGTCTCGATCACCTGACCTCGTGATCCGCCCGTCTCGGCCTCCCAAAGTGCTGGGATTACAGGCGTGAGCCACCGCGCCCGGCCGAAGACCCACTTTTTTATTACCTCCTGTTGCTTCAGCTTACTAAGGCAGAGATTACTCTCCATTTCTACACTATATCTGAAGTGTCTAAATTTTGCTTATATGTACCTAACTTTATATGCGGTAGGAAAAAAAAGATTTTCTAAAATAGATGTATTTTGTTCACCAAGTAAAATTCAATTCAGTAATGAGAATGTCATACCTTTTTCCACGTGAGTTTTGATCCCAGCTCGTCTCTCCCTGGCTTTCTGAGCCATTTCTCTAAGTTTCTCTTCGTGTTTTTCCTTTTCTTTCTGAGCCATTTTTCTCTCTACTTGGGCACGCATTTCCACAGCTTCACGAGCCTGTTAGTAAAGTCACATGTTAAACAGGGCACTATCATGGGATAAATATTTATGGCTATCATCCAACTCCCTAAAATCTGGCTGGTAAGAGCAATCATACAGAATTCAGATTTGTTACTGCTAATTAAAACAAAGAATCTTGTCCACTAAAAGATATCCTGCCTGGAAGACACTGCAAGGTCAGCTTTCTCTCTGGGAATATTTTAGTGATTGAAACTATCGTGACCCCAATTAATCTTGTAAATCAAGTGTTTCACTAATGCTTTCTCAGAAACAATCTAAAAAACAAAAGTAAAGCCAGGCATAGTGGCTCTCTCCTGTAATCCTAGCACTTTGGGAAACCAGGGTGGAAGGACTGCTTGAGCTCAGGAGCTTGGGACCAGCCTAGGCAACATAGTGAGATACATCTCAAAAAAATAAATAAATAAAAAGGGACTGGTTACATTTTCAAAATGAATCAAGTCAACTCAAGATAAAATCTTAACTTACATCTGCTAGATAATTTTTATAAGAGTACTCACTGTGATACAGAAGACTTTTTTGTATGTTCTAAACACATGCTATGATGCGTGTGAACTTCAATATCATGTATTAATTTCATAATATTTATATTTATATATATTTTTTGAGATGAAGTGTCTTACTCTGCTGCCCAGCCTGGAGTGCAGTGGTGTGATCTTGGCTTACTGCAATTTCCACCTCCTGGGTTCAAGAGATTCTCCTGCCTCAGCCTCCCAAGTAGCTGGGATTACAGGTGCACGCCAGCTAATGTTTGTATTTTTAGTAGAGATAGAGTGTCACCACATTGGCCAGGCTTGCCTTGAACTCTCGATCTCAAGGAATCCACCAGCCTTGGCCTCCCCAAAGTGCTGGGATCCCCATGAGCCATTGTGCCTGGCCTAATTCCATAACATTTAATACATTATGTAATATTAATAGACAACCAATGCTATGAACGCCATTTTATGTAGCATTCAATTCATTAGAATGTTTATCTGTCTTTGCCTGCAACTGTCTTTTTGTGGGACATCTACATCTAAAATACAGGAAAATTTGAAATCAAGAATTACGAAACCTAGCAATCTTCATAAAATGGGATCATCCCAGCAAACCATTATTCTGGCATGTTGTGAGGGAGCCGGATCACTACTGTGGGGTGTATGTACACATCTACAAAGGCTGGGAGCATGCAGAGAGCTGCCAACTAGCAGCTGCCATTTCTGACACATGTACCATGGGTGAGACTCTCTCTGGGTGCTTGGTACTATAGTTAAATTATCAGTACCTTAGGTAACCAAGAATGGATTTTAAAAGTAACAAGAGCATTAAACAAATTATAACAAACCAACCTTCCGATCAGCAATGTAGAGGGCTTCTGCCAGTTTGGCGAAATTTTCATTTATGTGTACTGTCTGTAGTCCTCTTCCATCAGCAGCCAGACGTTTGTCTAACGGAATTGTATAACCCTAGGGTGAAAGCAGACAGAAAACCCAGTCACAGAAGTGCTTCAATTAATTATTTGAAGTTAAATTAATTTAATTTTTTTCGAGCTGGAGTCTTGGCTCTGTCACCCCGGCTAGAGTGCAGGGGTGCCATCTTGGCTCACTGCAACTTCTGCCTGCTGGGTTCAAGTGAGTCTCCCACCTCAGCCTCCCGACTAGCTGGGACTACAGGCGTGCGCCACTACACTTAGCTAGTTCTTGTATTTTTAGTAGAGATGGAGTTTCACCATGTTGGCCAGGGTGGTTTTGAATTCTTGACCTCAGGTGATCCACCCTCGGCCTCCCAAAGTGCTGGGATTACAGGCATGAGCCGTCAAGCCTGGCTAAAATAAAATTAAAATATGCCCACATTTTAATACCCACTTAACTGGGGTTCTTTTTCCTTATATCTTTCTTCACAATGATGCAAAATAACAGCAGCTATCAATGAGTGCTTTGTGCAGAAGATCAAACACATCTATGGTCTCATTTAACCTTCATAATAACTCTATAAAGCTTCTAACATTATTGTGTCCATTTCACTGATGCTTTGGTAACATCCCCAAGGTCATACAGTTAATAAGTGGATGACTAGGATTTAAACTCAGACAGTAGGATTTCAGAACCCAAACTCTGGAAAAATAGATACTTGTGCTGATAATTGTGAATTTTAATAAAAGGAAATCAGTGTCAAACAGTTCAACAGTTGCTCCTCAAATAAATGTAACAGTCAAACAAAGGCAGAATAAATCACTATAATCTTAGTATCCATAGGAAGTTAAATCTGCTGTACTGTCTTAATGATCTGTTATATTCTTAAAACCCTGAAGTTTTAGTAAATAGAAAAAAAAAGGCTGGGTGCAGTAGCTCAAGCCTGTAATCCCAACACTTTGGGAGGCCAAGGCAGGTAGATTGCTTGAGCCCAGGAGTTCAAGACCAGCCTGGCAACATGGTGAAACCCTGGCTCTACCAAAAATACAAAAAAGTAGCCAGGCATGGTGGGGCACACTTGTGGTCCCAACTACTTGGGAGGCTGAGGTAGGAGGAATGCCTGAGCCTGGGATGTTGAGGCTGCAGTGAGCCATGATCATACCACTATACTCCAGCCTGGGCAACAGAGCGAGACCCTGTCTCAAAAAAAAAAAAAAAAAAAGAAAGAAAGAAAAGAAAAGGAAAAGAAAAAAGAAAAAAAGTTTGCTAAACCACTGACATTCTACATTCTAAAACTTTGCATCCCATTTCAATAACTCAAGAACTATACTTGAATATCTGTGTAACTTTCAGGCTTAGTTTTATTTTCCAGGTACCTGACTAGTCTCTCAAATGTTGACCTTTAAGTCCATGGTCTCATAAAAATGAAGCGTTACAGAACCAGCTCAAGATACCATCCAGTTACATAATATTCATCAACTCGAATCAGACCAGTCAACAACCTCTTTGTTTAGGGTGAGTACATAAATTCTCTTAAGAAACCTGAAATGGCCTTCTTTATCCATCAAAAATAAAACCATGAACTATGATTCAGGGAAGAGGAAAGAATAATTAGGGAACCTATCCCACAATCAACAGATGTCTTAAGTTCTAGAAACTTTGGCAATTATTAGAGACATATAGCTTAAGCCTTCACTACTACAGAGCCAAGTAGTTGAATATAAAAGCACTTAAAGTATCCAAACATTTACTCTGTTCTTGTCATACAATCTCTTATACCAGTTTACTTTCTTTTGGAAACAATTTTTAGACATAAATTTGAGTTTTCTAAATACCATCTTGTATTTATATGGCACTTTATTATGTTTATTCCTTCTCTATGTGTTTCTGCTAGCTACAATTCACTAAAAGAACTGGTACGGGGCCAGGTGTGGTGGCTCACACCTGCAATCCCAGCCCTTTGGTTGGCCAAGGCCAGTGGATCACAAGGTCAGGAGATCAAGACCATCCTGGCCAACAGGGTGAAACTCCATTTCTACTAAAATACAAAAAATTAGCCGGGTGTGGTGGCATACGCCTGTAGTCCCAGCTACTCAGGAGGCTGGGGCAGGGCAATTGCTACAATCTGGGAGGCGGAGGTTGCAGTGAGCTGAGATCATGCCACTGTACTCCAGCCTAGTGACAAAGCGAGACTCCATCTCAAAAAAAAAAAAGAACTGACACAGTATTCATGTGCCTGGCATACTAACATTTCTATTACATTAAAAAAGTCACCAAATTGGGCATTCCTTTTTGAAAATACTCAGTTAAGCCATGTGTTGTTTCAACTACAGTTACGCAGGCTGTAGTTGTTTTATTGGTGTTTTCCAGTAGGTTATAATACTAACAGAGACTGATTTGACAACTTAATTACCTTTGCATTTTTCCAGTTAGAAATACAAGGAGGAATCTTCCACTCTTGTTGTTCCTTTACAGTCATCTGAGAGAAGAGTGAAAGAACAGACAGGTTTAGATTTATAGTCTACAAAGTAAATCTTAAGTATAATCTTTATCTTCAAAGATAGCTCCATATACACTGACATATGCACAGACATAGTAAAAGGCCAACAGTCCACTTGTTTGCTAGCACTACTTTACCATATAATTCTAGTAATAACTTTGAACTAGTGGGAAAAATGGAAAATAATCTAGAAATTATTCTTGACAGTTATAAATGTTGGCTAGTATTTTTCCATATTTAAAGCGATGCGACTTCTTTTTTCTTTCTTTTTTTTTTTTTATTGAGACAGAGTTTCGCTTTTGTCGCCCAGGCTGGAGTGCAATGGTGCAATCTCAGCTCACCACAACCTCCACCTCCTGGGTTCAAGTGATTCTCCTGCCTCAGCCTCCCAAGTAGCTGGGATTATAGGCATGCGCCACCACGCCCGGCTATTTTTTTTTTTTTTTAAGGAGAGACGGGGTTTCTCCATGTTGGTCAGGCTGGTCTTGAGCTCCTGACCTCAGGTGATCCGTCCGCCTTGGCCTCCCAAAGTGCTGGGATTACAGGCGTGAGCCACCATGCCTGGCCCATGTGACTTCTTTTGGATGAAAAATTGTTCTTTTGATTAACAAAACATATCTTAAAAAGTCACTCAAATTATCAGGGACCTAATAAACCCATATATTCATTTCCAATAACATCCTTTAACTGAAACAGCAGACCCTGTTCATTCCATTAAAAGTAGGGTTTGGGTTACTAATAACAAAACGTATAGCTAACATGTTATATACACTCTCATAAGCATTCTTGAAACTTCATCTTGAAAAATAAAAAAAGAAACTACAAGTCAATGTGGTGACATGCACCTGTACAGGCATAGGGAGGTTATCTATAAAATTAATAACCGTAAGTAGAAAAAAAGATTTTGGACTACAGCAAAGAATACCTTTCGGCTAGGAGAATGCATGACAGGTGCAGGAGGAGAAGGTGGTCCCCGGGGAATTTTCTTATTAATCCTGAAGTATAAATCAAAACACAACCACAGAGTGATACAGTTTCCTCCCTTTTAGCCATCATACCAAGTCTCCCCTCCTTTTTCTTGCATAAAAGTTTCAAACATAGACAAAAACAGAGATTGCATAATGATACACACTTACCACTCCACTTCGACAATGAATAAAACTTGGCCAACTTTGAAATCGTTACTCACCCCACCTCCACAACATTACTATTATTTTGCAGAGTAATATACTTTTTTCCCCTTTAAAAAGCAGCTTGAGGCTGGGTGCGGTGGCTCACACCTGTAATTACAGCACTTAGGGAGGCTGAGGTAGGCAGATCGCCTGAGGTCAGGAGATCGAGACCATCCTGGCTAACATGGTGAAACCCTGTCTCTACTAAATATACAAAAAATTAGCTGGGCATGGT
>NW_012116265.1:16065317-16066006 GCF_000951035.1 Colobus angolensis palliatus | reverse complement strand
CTTTCTATAAGCTACTGATTTCCCAGAAAAAACTATCTCATGGCTATACACTAAAATCTCCAGGTTGTTTTTCTCAGGAATGAGAAGAGGGATCAAGTAAGAAAGCCTAAGATGATTTAGCAAAAAACATGTACTACTGATATGTGAGTTATTAGTGTCACCACACTCTAAGAGTGTTGATTTTGGAAGGGACCATAAAAGCTCACTCTACTGAAAAGAGTGAGGTTCAGTACATTAAGATCATACAGCTACTAACTGCCTCAAAAGTCTTATTTCCTCTCAGCATGGAAAAACCTGTACAACCATATGCTGAAAATTATATAACAATAACTAGAAAAAAATACCAATTCTATGAAGAGTTAATCATGAAGAGTTTATCACTTCTCCACAGCAATCGTTATAGGAAAGGATTCTAAGTAAATGGCTCCCTGGTAGTCATGTGTGTTCAACATAAAGTGTCAATACTAATTTAGCATACAAGAGTCATTTGCTGCTCCTTATTTGGGCATTCCAAAGTTAATAATCCTTCAAATGAACATCAATAAGATTCTAGCATCTCACAAGGCTCAGTGAAGGACATCTGAAGAGCAAGGTTCCTCCGTAGTAATTAATTATAAAACCCACCCCTAATTTTTTTTTCTCTCTTTTTTTGAGACGGAGTCTGGCTCAGCCCAGGCTGGAGTGCAGTA
>NW_012116265.1:16061707-16065085 GCF_000951035.1 Colobus angolensis palliatus | reverse complement strand
CCTCCTGGGTTAAAGCCATTCTTCTGCCTCAGCCTCCCAAGTTGCTGGGATTACAGGCACATGCCACCATGTCCGGCTAATTTTTGTATTTTTAGTAGAGATGGGGTTTCGCCATGTTGGCCAGGCTGGTCTCAAACTCCTGACCTCAGGCGATCCACCCGCCTCAGCCTCCCAAAGTGCTGGGATTACAGGTGTGAGCCACGGCACCTGTACGAAACCCCACATTTTATAGTCTGAGAATTAAATGTGCTGAGGAAACTGAGTACATTCCAGGAGGCAAATGGGCTGGGGAGCATTATCTGAAAAATACAATATACTCTTGAAAGTATCAGAAGCACAAATAAGCTTTGTGAACAAGATAAAGTAGTAACTCATCTGTAAAACAGATATTACAGAAAACAGGCAAATAACTAGACTAAAAGGATAAGCCTGTCAAAACATTCACTATGTGAGGTAGAAAGAAAACGCTATCTAGCTTAGCTACTGTGTGAAATCATACAAACAACATATAATTTATCATGGGGTCAGTTTAAAGTTGTTACAGTTTTTTAGGGGTAATACGTTGAAGGCATTCTTTTGGGTATAGTATATGTGTAACATTTCTTTTCTTTAACAGACAGGGTTTCATTATATTGCCCAGGCTAGTCTCAAACTCCTGGCCTCAAATGATCCTCCAACCTCAAGCTTCCCAAAGTCCTGGGATTACAGGCATGAGCCAATGCACTTGTCCTGTATGTAGTATTTCTTACATAACTATTTCAGAAGGAAAAATACATACACCAAGCCCTTATTTCAAGATTTATCACTTGGCCGGGTGTGGTGGCTCACACCTGTAATCCCAGCACTTTGGGAGGCCAAGGTGGGCGGATCACCTGAGGTCAGGAATTGGAGATCAGCCTGACCAACATGGAGAAACCCCATCTCTACCAAAAATACAAAATTAGTCAGGCATGGTGGTGCAGGCCTGTAATTCCAGCTACTCGGGAGGCTGAGGCAGGAGAATCACTTGAACCCAGGAGGTGGAGCTTGCAGTGAGCTGAGATGGTGCCACTGCACTCTAGCCTGGGTGACAGAGTAAGACTCTGTCTCAAAAAAAAAAAGGCAGGTTTATTGAGATAATTAACATTTACTAGCTATATATATTTAAAGTATATAATTTGATTAAATTTTGACACAAATATGCACCTGTGAAATCATCATCACAAGCAAGATAGTGAACATGTCTATCATCCCCAAAAGTTTCTGCTTGCCCCTTGCCTATTCCTCTTGTCCCGCTCATCTCCTCTCTGTCCCTACCTCCTTCCCCAGAGGCAACCACCGATCTTTCTGTAACTACAGGTTAGTTTGCATTTCCTGGAGTTTTATATAAATGGAATCATACTGCACGTACTTGTTTTCGTCTAGCTTTTTTCACTCAGCATAATCGTTTTGAGATTCATCCATATTATTGTGTGTATTAGTAGCCATTCCTTTTTACTTACTTGAACCTTGGAGGCTCCATTGGATCTTTCTGCATTTCTACCATCCGAATAACCCTCTGTTTAGCTCCAGAGTTGAATGCCACTCCTTGCTGAGATGGTGTATATCTGAAGAAAGCAGATAAAAACTAAAGGTGTAATTAATTCAAGCTTTCAGTAGGTATTTTCCTTCTATTACAATCTTAAGCTAGACTACATTTTCAATTCCTTTTGCAAAGTATTAACAGAAAATTAACACAATATTTAGACAAAGCAGACAGCAAGAGGGATAAAAGAACATAAATTACGAGTTACAGTAAAAACTTGAGTGGTATTAGTTTGCAAATAACCCATCCTCATATGTTTTCCAACATGCAAGGTGCAGTGTTCAGTTTCACAGACAAGCAGTCTAGAAAATAGTACCTATTTGGTATGCCTGCATCTGAGGAAAAAACACTCATAATAATCCCAGCAGGCAACTTACAGTTAGCAGTTTTTAATTAATCATAGGTTATAAAACAGAGAAAAAAATAATGACAGCAGCCCTACCAACTCTGAATTTTCCCTTAATATCTGGATGTGATTCATCTCTCTATGCAGATTTAGTCAAGTGAAACGTCTCAAAATTTACAAGTATTATAAAGATATCTATTACCTATAAATAATAATTGTGACTTAGGTCATATACCACAAGTAAATGTTAATTTCTAAAAATAAAAAATATAATTTGAAAATAGCATAGGGCCAGGCCGGGTGGCTCATGCCTGTAATCCCAGCACTTTGCGAGGGCGAGATGGGCGGATCATCTGAGGTCAGGAGTTTGAGACCAGCCTGGCCAATGTGGTGAAACCCTGTCTCTACTAAAAATACAAAAATTAGCTGAGCATGGTGGTGCAAGCCTGTAATCCCAGCTACTCAGGAGGCTGTGGCAGGAGAATAGCTTGAATCCAGGAAGCAGAGGTTGCAGTGAACTAAGATCGTGCCATTGCATTCCAGCCTACGTGACAGAGCGAGACTGCGTGACAGAGCGAAACTCCATCTCAAAAAAAAAAAAAAGAAAGAAAGAAAGAAAAGAGCATAGGCTAGGCACAGTGGCTCACGCCCATAATCCCGGCACTTTGGGAGGTTGAGGAGGATGGATTATTTGAGGTCAGAAATTCGAGACCAGCCTGGCCAACGTGGTGAAACCCTGTCTCTACTAAAAAAAATACAAAAATTAGCCAGGTATGGTGGTGGATACCTGTAATTTCAGCTACTTGGGAGGCTGAGGCAGAAGACTCTCTTGGGAAGCAGAGGTTACAGTGAGCCAAGATCACACCACTGCACTCCAGCCGGGGCAACAGAGCAAGACTCTGTCTCAAAAAAAAAAAAAAAAAAAAAGCATAGAAAGAGGCTAAGTGTAGTGGCTCAAGTCTGTAATCTCAGCACTTTCGGATGACAAGGCAGGAGGACTGCTTGAGCCCAGGAGTTTGAGAACAGTCTGAGCATCACAGCAAGACCCTGTCTCTACAAAAAATTAAAATATTAGCCAGGCATGGTGGCATCAAGGCAGGAGGATCACTTGAGCCCAGGAGGTGGGGGCTAAAGTGAGCCATGTTGGTGTCACTGTACTCCAGCCTGGGCAAAGGAGAGACCTTATCTCAGAAAACAAACAAAAACCAAAGTGGACACCTTAAAGAATTCTGCTTTCAACTGTCTGCAAAGAGAGTACACAGGCTTCAAGTCATTATTCAAAACAATGCATTCATAATGGTTGCTAAGTGGGTTAGTGAAAGAATACCATGACCCCCCACGCTGAATCAAGTTCAAAATGAAACTAAGTCGGCCAGGCGCGGTGGCTCAAGCCTGTAATCCCAGCACTTTGGGAGGCCGAGACGGGCGGATCACGAGGTCAGGAGATCGAGACCATACTGGCTAACAC
>NW_012116265.1:16049626-16057272 GCF_000951035.1 Colobus angolensis palliatus | reverse complement strand
AAAAATACAAAATTAGTCAGGCATGGTGGTGCAGGCCTGTAATTCCAGCTACTCGGGAGGCTGAGGCAGGAGAATCACTTGAACCCAGGAGGCGGAGGTTGCGGTGAGCTGAGATCACGCCATTGCATCCCAGCCTGGGCAACAAGAGCAAAACTCCATTTCAAAAAAAAAAGAAACAAAAGATGTATCACTCAAATCATAATGAGGAAAAAAAGCATTTGGTTGTATCAAGCTTTACACTAAAAAACTTTTTCATTCCCAATTTTGCATTACTAATAAGTCGTATACACAGTACTCATTTCACATGTAGAGAGATCAATTGCCTTAGACTTGTCCTAGAATATTACGTCTTAGAATCCTCACTGATTCTTCTCACCTCTTATACCTACCACCTAGCATTTTCCATTCTTTCTCATTCACTGTTAATATTTCAGTGAGAACTCCCTGGTTTCTGAAGAATACCAGACTTCTTGGAAGCAAATCAGAAATCTTGGTCCAAATTCAGAAATCCAATAACCTGTTCAGTCTCAAGAATAACAAATTTTTTAAATCCTATTTTATATATTATGCAGCCCATTTCTATTTCTTCTAAAATAGGAAAATCAGTGATTGTCAAACAGGGCATCACTGCCACCTCTAACTCCTCTCTCCCAGTGCCTTTATAAATGTGTGAGGTGTTTCTAGTTAAGACAATGGGGGTAGGATGGGGACACTACTAGGATTTATAGGTAGTGCCACTTATGCTAAACATTGTACAATGCTAAAGACGGTCCCAAACAATCAAGAAGTGCTCCCCCAATGCCAATGGCGTGTAATAATTACTCAATTAATGTTGAATTATTCAATGCATTCCAAACTTCATGCATGAATCTATCCACTTCTAGAAAACAAACAAACAAAGATATAAACCTGAAAGTGGTCCCAGTTTGGGGTTCTAGTGGCTGCATTACAGACAAAAGCAATGATCTGGCCGGGCATAGTGGCTCATGCCTGTAATCCCAACACTTTGGGAGGCCAAGGTGAGTGAATCACCTGAGGTTAAGAGTCCAAGACCAGCCCAGCCAACATGGTGAAACCCTGTCTCTACTAAAAATACAAAAAAATTTGCTGGGCGTGGTGGTACGTGCCTGTAATCCCAGCTATGTGGGATGGTGAGGCAGGAGAATCACTTAAACCTGGGAGGCAGAAGTTGCAGTGAGCCAAGATTGCACCATTGCACTCCAGCCTGGGCAACACCGCAAGCCTCCATCTCAAAAAAATAACAAAATAAATAAATTAAAAAAAAAAGAAAGAAAGAAAAAAAAAAGGAACAATGCTTTGGAGACCTTATTTGGCCAAGATACTAAACTCCAAAAATAAATAGTTCAGTCTGAAGAGTTCTCCTCTATTTCGAATACAAAATAATCACCAATACAGACAGTGATTAAACATCATTCCCTAGAAATCAGATAAAACTCTTGGTTTCTAGTCTTGAAATACAATGTAAAATGGACCAAAGCTCTATTTCCTTCAAAATAACACAACCTGCCAATGCCAAATTGTTGCCCTTAGATGGTGCTTTTTGCTACCAAATGGGACTGGAGAGGTAGCACATACCAATAAAGAAGAGTGATTACCCCCAAGGAGAGATGCACCAAAACAAAGGCAACTGAAGTGAAGTGAAGGCCTCCATGATACAGGGTAAATTTCCAGTATATGTTCTCCATGTATAGGGGCCTAATTTTCCTTTTGCAGGAGGGGACTATACTTCCTCACTGGCTTCAGGAAAGTGGTTTTGTGTCATACAATGAAAACCACTATTATTCGCTGAACAAACACTGGTGGATGCCTTATGTGTCAAACTTTCAGGCAGTAAGGCATCAAAGAGGGAAATACAAATATATAATCCCTGCCCTTAAAAACATTATAGTCAAATGATATAGATTATGAGTGAACATATAATTACAACAAAAGGTGATGACTGCTATGATAAACATTGAGAGTAGAGAAGAGGGACACTCAGTCTAGCCAGGGAAGGTCCAAGACAACACCCTGGAATAGTGAAGAGTGAGTTGAGAATGGAAAGCAATAGAATTAAGTCAGAGAATGAATAAGGGTAGAACTTTCTAGGAAAAAGAATATCCATGGGAAGTCTGAAGAGAGAATGTGTCATATTATGGGAGCTACAAGTAGTTCCTCATGGCAAATATTTATAGGGAATGCCTGAACATTTTTTCTTCTTGGTTGGGCATAGTGTCTCACGCCTGTAATCCCAGCACTTTGGGAGGCTGAGGCAGGTGGAGTGCTTGAGGTCAGGAGTTCAAGACCAGCCTAACCAACATGGTGAAACCCATCTCTACTAAAAATACAAAAACGAGCTGGGCCTAGTGGCAGGTGCCTGTAATTGCAGCTACTCAGAAGGCTGAGGCAGAAGAACTGCTTGAGCCGGACAGGCTGAGGTCGCAGTGAGCTGAGATTGCCCTACTGTACGCCAGTCTGGGTGACAAAGCAAGATTCAGTCTCAGAAAAAAAAGTTTTTTTCTTCTTAACCACCTTGGCTGGGTGCAGTGGCACACAACTGTAATCCCAACACTGTGGGAGGCCAAAGCAGGCAGATCATTTGAGCTCAGGAGTTTGAGACCAGCCTGGGCAACAAGGTGAAAGAAACCCTGTCACTACAAAAAATACAAAAATTAGCCCGGTGTGGTGGTGTGCACCTGTAGTTCCAACTACTCAGAAGGCTTGGGTGGGAGGATCACTTGAGCTCAGGAGTTCAAGGCTGCAGTGAGCCGTTACTGCATCACTGCACTCCAGCCTGGGTGACAGAGCAAGACTGTGTCTTGAAAACAAACAAGAACACCTATAATAGTATTTATTTTATAGTGAAAACAAACAGAATGGCTAAAAGTGAACTGTTTATTTTTGGATTTCAGTATTCTGATGAGAGTCAAAGCTAGGCCAGAAAAGTGAGTAAGGGGTCAAGCATGCCACAGCAGCTTAGTCCTTACCCATGGAAGCCATAGAAAGATTTTAATTGTGCACACTTGCGTGTATGTGTATATACATGATGAGAGAGAAAGAAACAGACATAGATGAATTTGTTTGTTCACGCCAGCAAGACAAATGGCAATGAGATGGTTCCCGGCTGCAATAAATCAAGCAAATGAAAACGGCCTGAACTAAGTAGCGGAGAGGGGAATATACTTGAGAAGTGTTAAGAAAATAAGATAGTTTACAGAGACTAAATAGATGGAAGGTCTGAGGGAAACAAGAACCAGAATGATTGTTAAGCAGAGAGAACATACGGACAGTATGTGTCACATGTGAAATTTGAATAGCCTTTGAGCCAGTAAGTCCACATCTAAGAATTTATTTTAAACAAATAATCATGTTCGACAAGATGGTCGATGTTTGTATGTGGATCTTGAATATATTTGTCTGTAAAACTAAAAACCACCAATGCTTAACAAAACTAGCAGATAACCACATGATGGAATCCTATACAGATTAATTAAAAAAAAAAAAAAGTAGACCTATATGTACTAATAAAAATTGTCAAATATGTTAAGCAACAAAACAAAACAAAACAAAACAAACCAAGTCAAAGGAAGTTATGGGCATTAGAATTCTATTCATGTAAACAAAAGTTTCTAAGTGTGTATGTATATGTAAAATGAGGATATAAATATCTAAATCCATAACAAAAATGTGGAATTATATGCATCACTGTAGTAACAGCAGTTACCTCTAGGAAGTAAAATAGGAGAAAAGTGGGCAGGACTGTATATACTTGTGACATATACTTATCTTTTACCATAATATATTATTTGCATAATTTTTTTTTTTTTTGAGACAGAGTCTTGCTCTGTCACCCAGGCTGGAGTGCAGTCGTGCCATCTCAGCTCACTGCAAGCTCTGCCTCCCGGGTTCGTGCCATTCTCCTGCCTCAGCCTCCCAAGTACCTGGGACTACAGGCGCCCGCCACCACGCCCGGCTAATTTTTTGTATTTTTAGTAGAGACTGGGTTTCGCCGTGTTAGCCAGGATGGTCTCGATCTCCTGACCTGGTGATCCACCCGCCTCAGCCTCCCAAAGTGCTGGGGTTACAGGCATGAGTCACTGCGTCTGGCCTATTTGTATAATTTTTTTTTAATCAATATAATAATAAGAAAAAATGACTCCCAGGCTTTCAGCATAAACAATTACGAAAATACCACTACCATTTACTGAGTTAGAGAAATAGCAGGTAGATTAAGTGGAAAATTATGTATTTAAGTTTGGATTTGATTAAGTAGCACTTTAGGGAAATCTAGATACACTTGCCCTTGTAGACAGTAAGATATAAGGACCTACAGCCCAGCAGAGAATACTGGGCTGGACACAGATTGAACAGTCTATCAGCATATGAGTGGCAAATAAATTACATTAGTTAAAGAGAATGTGCTGTGTTTTTTGGTTAGAGTCACAGAATGATTAAAAGAAAAAAAAAATATATAAAGAGAACGGGCTGTAAAAAAATGTGTTAAGAGACTTTTGCCAGAGAGTACCTCATCAAACTTGTTTAGGTGAGGCCATTTTGTAGTGAATTGAAGAGTGAAAGGAAAGTGAAGAATAGGGCAAAAACAACTCCTGAAAGAAATCTGAAAAAAGTGAAGAAAATAAGGTGGTAGTTAGAGGGAACACTGAGAGTAGGTACTCAGGGAAAAGGTTATCTTTCAAAAGATAAGAAAGGCCAGGCAGCCTCACGCCTGTAATCTCAGCACTTTGGGAGGCCAAGGTGGGCGGATCACAAGGTCAGGAGACTGAGACCATCCTGGCTAACACAGTGAAACCCCGTCTCTACTAAAAAAAAACACAAAAAAACTAGCCGGGCGAGGTGGCGGGCGCCTGTAGTCCCAGCTACTCGGGAGGCTGAGGCAGGAGAATGGCTAAACCCGGGAGGCGGAGCTTGCGGTGAGCTGAGATCCGGCCACTGCACTCCAGCCTGGGCGACAGAGCGAGACTCCGTCTCAAAAAAACAAAACAAAACAAAAAAAATGAAACTAAGTCTTCTAGGCATGATTCATACCGGATATACTGAGCAGGAGCAAGTTTGTCAGCTGCCCGAACTGGCATGGCTGCGGCGACCTTCTGTGATACAGATTTTTCTAAGGCTACTCTTGTCTTTTCTGTTATCTGAAATAGGAAATATCACATTGAGAGTTTGGAAGTTAATCAGGATGTAAACAGTCATCGAATATATCAATTCCCAGTTACCTCTTTAATAGCTTCTTCATCGGGCCTTTGCAGGTCTGGATCATCTGCATTCATAACCTCCTTTGGAACCAGGTCAGTATATTTGCTATAAATGACCTAAAACGTTCAAACACAAGCAGGCTTAAAAAAAGCAAACAATGAAAAGAAACCTCATTAGCTATTTCAGATGTCAACATGTTCTCTCAGCACACTTAAAAATTTAGGACACTCAGATATTATCTTTTAGATTTTAAAACCAAGGAAGTTTAAAATATATACACAAATTGCTACCTTGGCTGTAAGTCAATAATTTTCCCTGGACCTCATGCATTTAAATTATTTGAGATCTTCTAATCAAGTCAGTATCCAAATAAACCATGTCAACAAAATCGTGCATCGATGATCACTAGAACTTGAAATTAATGATAATATAAATTACCTATAGCACCATTATCTTGGATTACAAACTCATCAGAATTTAAGTCAGGTTACCAAATAATTTCCAAATGCACTGGGCCTGGAAAATTTTACTGACCTCATTCTACTTATAATGCTTCTCTTTTTTGTCATCAACTCTATTAGACTAAGAAAATAAACATGTGCCATAGTTAAAAAACCCAGAACGCTTTCTTCCATGAAAAGATAAAAGAAAAAAAAATAAAAGAAAAATATATTCTATATATACAACTTATTTTATATCCATATCCAAATTGAGGCCTGTTACATGACTTCTACTAGGCCCAACATTGTTTCTATTAGGCTGACACTGATGTGACAGGCTCTTAACAAATAGAGTATTGGTTACTTTCAGGTCCATCTATACTTCTTAAATATTTTCATAAAAAGCTACATGGCATATTTTAAAGTAAAAAAGAGATACAGAGGAGCCGGGTGCGGTGGCTCATGCCTGTAATCCCAGCACTTTGGGAGGCTGAGGCGGGTGGATCATGAGGTCAGGAGATCGAAACCATCCTAGCTAACATGGTGAAACCAGGTCTCTACTAAAAATACAAAAAATTAGCCAGGCGTGGTGGCGGGCGCCTGTAGTCCGAGCTACTTGGGAGGCTGAGGCAGCAGAATGGCTTTAACCAGGGAGGTGGTGCTTGCAGTGAGCCAAGAGTGCACCACTCCACTCCAGCCTGGGTGACAGAGGAAGAAACCGTCTCAAAAAAAAAAAAAAAAAGAGAGAGAGATAAAGAAAATTCAATAAATAATAGGCATTCTACCTTTAATGCTTTCATCAGAAATTCTTTGAGGTGCATAAAAAGAAAGGACAACTTATGAATATCAACGAAAATGAAATTCCTAGGCACTTGAGATTTTCAACAAATTTTTTTTTGTAGAACTGTTTACCACTGCCAAAGTCTTACATTAATAAGTCTATCATACATCATTCTTTAAAACAATTTAAAGGAAATGCATGTATTTCTAATTTTCTACTCCAAACAGAGCAAAAAAGTGTGAGCCACTTTATGGTTTATGCAACTTGACCTGACTTTGCCTATGCCTTCAATCTCCCCTTACAACTCTCACTTTCTCACTAATTATGCTTCAGTCACACTAGCTCACCTTCTGTTTCTTGAACATAACATACTTTTCTCCAATTCCAGGTCTTTACAGCGTTCTGTTTATCATTCTTCAAGTAAGCTCTCAATCTGTCCGTCTCAGATCAAAGAAGGTCCTCCTTTACCGAGGCTTCTTCTGATTGCCTTGGTAGCAACCCCTCCCGACCCAACCATTTGCTCCATAGCACTGTTTACTGTGATCAAGACTGTTCACAGCATGAAATTATCTACTTGTTTATTATCTGTCTCCCCTATTAAAACAATAAAAACAGAGCTGGGTGCAGGGGCTCACGCCTGTAATCCCAGCACTTTGGGAGGCCAAAGCGGGTGGATTACCTGAGGTCAGGATTTCAAGACCAGCCTGAACAACACGGTGAAACCCTGTCTCTCCTAAAAATGGCAAAATTAGCTGGGCATGGTGGTGGGTGCCTGTAATCCCAGCTACATGGGAGGCTGAGGCAGGAGAATCGCTCGAACCCAGGCGGCAGAGGTTACCGTGAGCCGAGACATGCCATTACACTCCAGCCTGAGCAACAAGAGCAAAACTCTGTCTCAAAAAAAAAAAGTCTCTCCTGTGCTTATGATGATGACTGGTCCACAGGAGATATTTGATCAATATTTTTTTGTACAAGTGAATAAATAAATGAATTTTAGAGATATTCTGTTACACGCTAAAGGTGTTTATAGGTCGGGAACAGTGACTCACGCCCATAATCACAGCATTTTGGAAGGCCAAGGTAGGAGGATAGCTTGAGCCCAGGAATTCGAGACCAGCCAGGGCAACACGGCAAGACCCAACTCTATTTTAAAGAATGGATAGGTGAATGAATAAATAAATAAGTTTATATTTTAGGCCCTACAGAACTTT
>NW_012116265.1:16035541-16049576 GCF_000951035.1 Colobus angolensis palliatus | reverse complement strand
AAAAAGTAGCCAGGTGTGGTGTGTGCCTATAGTCCCAGTTATCTGGGAGACAGAGGTGAGAGGATTACTTGAGCCCTGGAGGTCAAGGCTTCAGCGAGCCATGATCACACCACTGTACTCTAGCTTGGGAGACAGAGGAAGATCCAATCTCAAATAAATAAAATTAAATTAAAGCCATGATCATTTGTTTAGCAAAGTTATGGCTTTACTGAAGTGGTTGTTATGAAGCAAAAACAAAGCAGAAAACAAAGGCCAGGTATGGTGGCTCACACCTATAATCCCAGTGCTTTGGGAGGCTAAGGAGGCTAAGGAGGGAGGATTGTTTGAGCCCAGGAGTTCACGACCAGCCTGGGCAAAATAGTGAGCCCCCTGCTCTACTAAAAATAAAAAAATTAGCTGGGCATGGTGGTGAGTGTCTGTAGTCCCAGCTACTCAGGAGGCTGAGGTAGGATGATCGCCTGAGCCTGAGAGTTCAAGGTTGCAATGAGCTATGAGGGTGCCATGGTACTACAATCTAAAAAAGAACAAACAAACAAATGACAAGAAAAACAAGCACATTCAAATGCTAACAGGAAGGAGCCATTAGAAGAGGAGAAGTGAAGAACTGTTGAGATTAACTAGTAGGTAAGGTTCCTAAAGGAAGAGGGAAGGGATTGAGATCCAGAACACATATGGCAAGATTAGGTATAGATTGAGGTGCAGCGGCTCATGCCTGTGATCCCAGCACTTTGGGTGGTAGAGGCAGGATTGCTTGAGCCCAAAAGTTCAAGACCAGCTTGAGCAACATAGGGATATCCCACCTCTACAAAAAAATAATAAATTAGCCGGGCATGGTGGTGCATATCTGGGGTCTCAGCCACTCGAGAGGCTGAGGTGGGAGGATTGCTTGAGCCCAGGAAGTTGAGGCTTCAGTGAGCCATGATCATGATCACTGCACTCCAGCCTGGGAAACTGAAGAAGACCCTGTCTCAAAAAAACAAATAAAAAATAAAATAAAAAAAAAGATTAGATTTAGACAGAAGAAGGCATTTCATGCAAAAACGAAAGTAAAAGTCAAGGAAAAAACACAAGTGCAGGGTGAAGAAAACTGACAATTTTCTTCCAACAGTCTTTATATTCAAATAGATGGGGGAGTCACCTGCTAAGAATGAGATGGGATGAGAGGAGTAGGAATTAAAGTTTGGCAGGAGTACCAAGGGAGCTGAGCTGAAACAGTAGATATAAATCTGCATGACTGCATAATTGTCTTCCTCCAAAGCTCAGCAGCCATGATGCAGAAGAAAAGGATGGGTTGTTAGTGTTATTTTAGAGGGTAAATTGAAAAAGTTTGCGGGGGACAGAGAGGCAAACAATAGGTACTGAAAGCTCTCAAGTATTTTTCCAAACATCATCAGTTCTAAAGAAATCTTTCACTTCTATGTTGAGTATTTATTTACAAGAAAAAAAAAAAACAAAAAACTAGGTCTTCTTAAAAATAGTTCCTTGGCCCTGAGTGTAGCTGTTCTGTGATGAGATTATTTTAAGCATTTTATTTTTGGCCTATGGATTACTTCGTAGCAGGGCCATCCTAAATCTGGATAGCAAATGCTAGTTTTGTATTTAATCTAGGGCAAAAGAAGTTTGTGTAATTTATTATATTCAAATGAACTATTAAATATCTAAGTACTCTAAGTACATGGAGGAAATCAGTAAAGACTACAGGAAAAAACTAGAAGAAACTACAGGAGAAATTAAAAGTTGATGGTAAGGCTCTGGGATTGCAGATTTTAAAAAATTTACTGGCAGTTTTAGAATGCTAGTAATATAAAGTAACTGTTTTAAAATGTACTTTTTTCCCCCTTTTAAAACAAGGTATTGCCACCCAAGCAAGAGTGCAGTGGCTCGTTGTATTCTCAAACTCTTGGGCTCAATCAAACCTCCTGCCTCTGCCGCCCAAGTAGCTGGGAATCTAGGTACAAACCACCATGTCCAGCCATTGCTACTTTTAACATAATTCAAACAGCAAGAGATTCATCGTGTTCACAAAATTTAAAATGTTTCCTAAAATATTTATCATTGAGGGAAAACATGAGAGGATTACCTTGTCTTTTGACTGTCCTTGTCGAGCGATTGCATCATATTTAATTTTTCCTTCAGAATCCACCTGAATGGCCAGTGCATTCGACATTTTTTTCTTTCGTCCCATATCCAGTGGATACTGGGCCACATGGATCTCTGGGAAAGCACCTCCATCTCCAAAATCCTACACATTAGAAGTAGTTAAATAAAATAGTTAATCATTTGACATTCAAGATATATTCATTCATTCAACAAGTAATTGTTGAGTCCTTAGTATGCTAGACGCTAGAGATACAGCAGAGGTCCCTGTCTCTTGCGGAGTTTACATTCTAGTAGGCAAAGATAGAAAAAAACACATTCTTTGGCTTGTGATAAGTACCGTGAAGGTAACATAAAGATCAAGACTGGGAAAAGGGGCTACTTTTGATAGGGTGGTTGGGGACAGCCTTTGTGAAGAAGTAACATGTGAGCTAAAGCCTGAATGATTAGAAAGCAGTCATGGGAAGATGTGTGTGTACACACACTCACACACACGGGAAGCATTTTCTAGACGGATCAAATAGCCAATGTGAAGGCTCTGCTGCAAGAATGAGCTTGGCATATTTTAGGAAATGAGAATTCAGTGGGACTAACAGCTTAATAAGGACAGCAGAGCTTGAGGCACAAGTCACATGAGTAAAAAACACCAGATCATGAAGGGACTTACAGAATACAGCAAGACAATGTGGATTTCATATATGCAGGACAAAACTAAGCAAAATGGCTAGGACAAGGCAAAATACATATGCATATATTTTAGCATATATATACATATTTTAGTGAGGAACAGGTAAAGCTATACTTGGGGCAGAAATATAAAAGATTTTTTCTTGGAATCAGATTTTATTAACATATTATTTATTCATTGTTATGTGAGAAGCAAATGAATACAACAGGAAGGATCCAGAAATGAGTTTACTACATTTCTACTAGTGATTATTAGTGATTATACATAATTATTTAGGAGAGAACTGAGACTGCTAAAGTAGAACAAGCTAAATAAAGTTTGCTGATGAAATGCAATATTTTGAAAAGGTTTATCGAGTAAACATGAGGATCAAGTATAATTTTTAAGTAGTTTTAAAAAATTTAGTAGTATTTGCTTAGTACACTTTAAACATGATTCACACTTGTATTATATCATTTAATCCTTGTAACTCTTTAACATCATTGTATTTTAAATGGAAACATTCAGGTTTAGAAAAATTGAGCGATTTTCCTGAGATCTCGCAGGTATTATAATGCAGCACCTGAACCAGATTGTTTGAGACTCCGAAAAGCTTTGTATTTTCTACTACTATGAAATATTTTTCTTTTAGCTCAAAACAGCCAAATGAGTACTATTAAGAAATGATAGAAAACACAAATTAAATTTAATCATTTAGAGGGGGTTTGATGGAAAAAAAAGAAAGAAAATACTCACTTTTACAAGACCTCTTTAAGTAATACTCCATTAGATCTAAGATATATGAGTTCCTAAGTACAATATACTTATTTGCTAAAGAAATATTTGAAGTTTTTGAAAACCAAGAGAATAACGCTGAGAGACATTTTCTTGTAAATGAGAAAGAGTTAAAGCATTCCTAAGAAAAGTGCTTCCCGTACCCAGGCCATCAATCTAACACATGCTTGGATTTGCTAGAGTTTTTCAACTATAATAAGCACTTCAGAACTGTAAGATGTAGCATTATGTGGTCATTAAGATTGCCAGAAAATCATAGCTTTTATTTTGAAAACTAGAATAAAACGCCTTCTTCCACAGAACATTCACTCCCCTCATGCAGCATCCATAGTATTTCCAGATTAGCTGGCCATTTCAACTTGATTTTCAAATAAACTGTTTTGTTCCACCAGGATATATGAAACCACTAATAGTCAAGTAGGAAACTAAAAACCTAATAGCAACCAAGTATCGTAATGCTGAAATGCAAGGATGAGATTTCCATTCTATGTAAGGTGATGCCTGTCACCCTCATTGTGCAACCTATTGACAGACCAAACAATATTTATAACAGAGACACTCAACTCCTCTATTAGATAATGCCAAGCACTACTTTTTTCCCCAGGTAAGACTCCTTGATAATCTTTCATCTTGCTCTGCCTCCCACAAATTACACTATCAGAGAAAACAAAAGCAACAAAAATCCCTTAATAATTGCAGTATGACTGGCCTTCACACACCAGCAGTCATAAGGACCAGAGGAAAGCTGACAAAAAAGCAACAAAAAAACCTACATGTGGGTTTTTTGGAATACATAGGACAAGATATGATCTAGTTGGGTGTTCCTCTTATAAACTCTAATAAAGAGTATGGGCCGGGTGCGGTGGCTCACAGCTGTAATCCCAGCACTTTGGGAGGCCGAGGCAGGTGGATCATGAGGTCAGGAGTTCAAGACCAGCCTGGCCAAGATGGTGAAACCCCGTCTCTACTAAAAGTACAAAAAAATTAGCCGGGCGAGGTGGCGGACGCCTGTAATCCCAGCTACTTGGGAGGCTGAGGCAGAGAACTGCTTGAACCCAGGAGGCGAGGTTGCAGTGAGCTGAGATCGTGCCACTGTACTCCAGTCTGGTGACAGAGCAAGACTCTGTCTCAAAAAAAAAAAAAAGTCTGGTAGCCAGGGGACTGAGACATGGAAGAGATTGAGAATACAGATGGCTTCTGGTAGGACTCTAAGCTACAACTATCAATTCAATGAATACTATGATCACTACTTGAAGGCATGTGAAAAAAGGCATGAGCCCTTCATACTTGCGAAGTAAAAATCATAACCAGTAAGGACAGAACAAAGAAAAGTGATGGGGTGATGGTTGGGCTTGGTGGCTCACACCTGTAATCCCAGGACGTTGGGAGGCCAACCAGGTGGATAGCTTGAGGTCAGGAGCTCGAGACCAGCCTGGCCAACATGGTGAAACTCTGCCTCTATTAAAAACACAAAAATTAGCCAGGTATGGTGATGCGCGCCTATAATCCCAGCTACTTGGGAGGCTGAGGCAGAGGTTGCAGTGAGCTGAGATTGCACCCCTACACTCTAGCCTGGGTGACAGGGTGAGATTTTTATCTTTAAAAAAAAAAAAAAAACAGAAAGAAAGAAAGAAAAGTGACAAAACGAAAATAACTGGGAATGATATAGGCACTCCAGATTTTTAATAGGGCAGATATATTCGTTGGGACATGAAGAAGCAAAATATGCAGGAATCAGAAGGAATACTGGGAGAGACGGAAAAGGCTTATTAAAGTGGAGGGGGTCCTGAGGAGGAAATACATGTCTCAAATGTTTGCTTTTCTCCCTAGTGAAGACAGTGGTCAAGCATGGGAAGGCTGCCCTAGAATCAGGGAAAGGAATATGTATTAAATTAATGTAGGCCAGGTGCGGTGGCTCAGGTCTGTTATCCCAGCACTTCGGGAAGCCGAGGCAGGCAGATCACCTGAAGTCAGGAGTTCAAAACCAGCCTAGCCAACATGGTGAAACCCTGTCTTTACTAAAAATACAGAAAATTAGCTGTGCATGGTGGCCTGTGCCTGTAATCCTGGCTACTTGGGAGGCTGAGGCAGGAGAATTGCTTGAACCTGGGAGGCGGAGGTTGCAGTGAACTGAGATCATACCATTGCACTCCAGCCTAGGAAACAGAGTGAGATTCCATCCCAAAAATAAAACTAATTAATTAATGTAAAGGATCCTGAGTAATTAGAATAGGTGCTGCCAAGGAAGCTTGCTCTTTTTATTTTTATTTTTTATTGAGATGGAGTTTTGCTATTGTTGTCCAGGCTAGAGTGCAATGGTGCAATCTCGGCTCACTGCAACCTCCGCCTCCCAGGTTCAAGCAATTCTCCTGCCTCAGCCTACAGAGTAGCTGGGATTACAGGCACGAGCCACAAAGCCTGGCTAATTTTGTATCTTTAGTAGAGATGGGGTTGCTCCATGTTGGTCAGGCTGCTCTCGAACTCCTGGCCTCAGATGATCCGCCCGCCTCGGCCTCCCAAAGTGCTGGGATTACAGGTGAGAACCGCTGCGCCCGACCGGAGGCTTGTTCTTTGGCAACAAGCTAGAGATAGAAAGCGCTGTTCCAGATGGTTCCTTCTCCCTCATTGCCTTCAAATCAACCAAATTTTGTCTCTTATACCCGCAAAAACATATTTAATCTATATATCAGATATATATTAACATTCTCAAATTAAAGATAAGAAGACAAGTGCTACTGGAGTTTTCCCTGAAGGAAAGTTGTCTCTTCAGGGTTATGTGGTATTACTGGAGGGGAGGAGGAGGAGCCCAAACATGAAATCCACTTTCAACTCTCTTACCTTTTACCTTCCCATTATTTTCCATATGCTATAATTCTTGGATTTACAAAATGTTAGTTTTCTTGTAAATATTTAATAGTTTGATATAGGAATAGACAAATGGTACAATTCTCTAGTGACCACAAAGCAGTGACAGATAATAAGCAAAAAGAAAATGACACATCTTCTGAGGGAAATATACATCTTGAGAGCGCATAACCAGAATTTCTATCACACTGACATTCATAATCAGAGGTTCTAACATTTAAATTTATGTTATAGTGTGCTATAAATTTCAGCACAACTTAATAAATCTAAACTTAAGATCCATATGTACCTCTAATAACCGAGGTATCCAGCCTTTCCGGTATCCGTACGGGGGAGGCTCTCTTCGGGAGGAGACCAGTGAGGTCTGCCGCGATCTTTGGGATCTTGCCTTTTCTTCAGCCTCAAGCTGGTCCTGAGATAGCTGAGTAGGTGCAGGTAAAAAGCTATAAGCAAAGACAATGAAAGTCAGCAATTTAAAAAACGCTTATGTTTAATTTGACCACTGCAACGTGGCCACGGAGACAAATTTTCCTACAATGCTTTTACTTTTCAGCAAAACAGTCGATTTTTCAATGATTTATGGTAGTACTCAATATTAGTCATTTTATAATATGTGGAAGACAGAAGTACTCTAAGATACACAGTAAAAACATCTGACTAGGACAACAGCAAGTGACGTCCAGAATAAAAAATTAACAGATATTTCACATAATAGACAAACTCTTAAGCATTTATGCTTCCGTATTCCTTTTTTTTTTTTGAGAGTCTCACTCTGTTGCCCAGGCTGGAATACAGTGGTACCATCTCCACTCTGTGCAACCTCTGCCTCCTGGGTTCAAGTGATTCTCCTGCCTCAGCCTCCCAAGTAGCTGGGATTACAGGCATGTGTCACCACACGAGGCTAATTTTTGCAATTTTAGTAGAGATGGAGTTTCACCATGTTGGCCAGGCTGGTCTTAAACTTGACCTCAAGTGATCCGCTGACCTTGGCCTCTCAAAGTGCTGGAATTACAGGCGTGACCCACCACATTTGGCCACGCTTCCATATTTGTCTTTTTTTTTTCTTTTTGAGACAGAATCTCTCTGTGTCACCCAGGCTGGAGTGCAGTGGCACCATCTCGGCTCACTGCAGCCTCCACCTCTCGGGTTCAAGTAATTTTCCTGCCTCACCCTCCCAAGTAGCTGGGATTACAGATGTGCAGCATCACACCCGGCTAATATTTGTATTTTCAGTAGAGACAGGGTTTCGCCATGTTGGCCAGGCTGGTCTCGAACTCCTGACCGCAGATGACCTGCCTGCCTTGGCCTCCCAAAGTACTAGGATTACAGGTGTGAGCCACCACACTCAGCCTGTTTCCATATTTCTTATAACAAGCAAGTAAACATTCCTAATAATCCAAGGATAAACTGTCCAGTATATACTTGCTATACTTATATTCCTTTTATTTTTTTTGAGACAGTCTCGTTCTGTTGCCCAGCCTCAAGTGCAGTGGCGCAAACTCAGCTCACTGAAACCTCTGTCTCCTGGATTCATGTGATTCTCATGCCTCAGCCTCCCAAGTAGCTGGGATTACAGGTGCGTGCCACCACATCCCTAATTTTTGTATTTTTAGTAGAGACGGGTTTTTTCCATGTTGGCCCATGTTGGTCAGGCTGGTCTCAAACTCCTGACCTCAAGTGATCCATCAGCCTCACCCTCCCAAAGTACTAGGATTACTGGCATGAGCCACCATGCCTGGCTACTCCTTATTTTTAACATTTTTACCCTTACGCTCCTTAAACTACTTCAGTGTAAATACAAAAGAACTAGGATTAGAACAAAGAGGTGGATAAAATAAACACAAGTTGCATATTTAAGTGCCAAGGGAATCTAGAATGAAATTTAAAACTTAGAGGCCAGGCCAGCCATGGTGGCTCTCACTTGTAATCCCAGCACTTTGGGAGGCCAAGGTGGGTGGATCACCTGAGGTCAGGAGTTCAAGACCAGCCTGACCAACATGGTGAAACCCTGTCTCTACTAAAAATACAAAATTAGCCGGGCGTGCTGGTGCGTGCCTGTAATCCCAGCCACTCGGGAGGCTGAGGCAGGAGAATCACTTGATCCCGGTAGGTGGAGGGTACAGTGAGCCAAGATTGCATCATCGCACTCCAGCCAGGGCAACAACAGCAAAACTCCGTCTAAAACAAACAACAACAAAAAACTTAGAGACCAAAGAATCAAAGCAGAAGCCCTGAAGATGCAGCTTATTCTTTAGTCAAGGTAACCTTTCTACTAAACTGTTCTTAACAACTTTTAAGTATTAAAGTATTATAGTGATACTCTAAAGTACTACAAAAGGATCCTGATGGCTGAATATGGAGAAAACAACCTTAGTTCCTTTGTGATTCTTGGATAGTAAGCATACCTAAGTAGCAGAGCTTATTAATTATTCAAAAATATTTATTATTTGGGTTCAAGCACTATGCTAGGCATGAGACTATAAACGGAGAAAGACAGCTTAGTCTTGCAGAGACAGAGACCAAAAAAAAAAAAAATCACACAAATCTATAATTACACATATTAATTTATGATATAAAGATACAGATGCTATGAGTCTACATGATAGGGATCTAATCCAGTCTGGGGCGGTAAGTGATGGCTAGGCTTAGAATTCAGATCTGACCTATGCCACTTACTAACCTGGATAAGCTACTTACCTCTCTGAATCTGTTTTCTCATCTGTAATAATAGTTCATAAGAGTATCTACTTCATAAGGTTCTTATAAATATTAAATGAGAGAAATCCATGAACCAGTTGGCATAGTATCTAGGCACTTTCAATACAGGTTCCGTATGTTTGATAGTTTTAGGGCTGTTCCATGACTCTTCCAGTTTGGGTTAAATGCCCATCTCTATGCTCCCCCACAACCCTCTATATACCACTACTGCAACATTATCTTACTGTACTGCAATCATCTACTCATTTATCTACTCTGTTTTCACGAGATTGTGAGCAGCTCTGCAGGAATTACGCCTTATACTTCTTTCATCCCTAATGCTCCAAGACTTTTAAGCTCACAGCTGGAGCTCCTTAAATGCTGTAGGAGAAATAAGTACACTCTTCCCTGGCACTCACCATCTTCATTTCGCTATAGCCTTCTCATCTTTCCTTAAGCCATCTCAGGATCTTTACATTGGCTATTCCTTCTGCCATAAAATCTATATATCTGTCTGTCTGTCTCAATCAATCACAATTTTTCGGGCTGGGCGAGGTGGCTCACACCTGTAATCCCAACACTTTGGGAGGCCAAGGCAGGTGGATTACTTGAGGCCAGGAGTTCGAGACCAGCCATGCCAACATAGTGAAGCCCTGTCTCTACTAAAAATACAAAAATTAGCCGGGCATGGTGGCAGACGCCTGTAATACCAGCTGAGGCAGGAAAATCACTTGAACTTGGGAGGTGGAGTTTGGAGTGAGCTGAGATTGCTCCACTGCACTCCAGCCTGGGTGAGAGTGAGACTCCGCCTCAAAAAACAAAACAAAACAAAACAAAACATAACAAAAAAAACAAAAACAAAAACACAGAACAAATTTTCGTATGCTTTTATAGAAAACTCTTCTCGGTCGGGCGCGGTGGCTCAAGCCTGTAATCCCAGCACTTTGGGAGGCCGAGACGGGCGGATCACGAGGTCAGGAGATCGAGACAATCCTGGCTAACACTGTGAAACCCCGTCTCTACTAAAAAATACAAAAAACTAGCCGGGCGAGGTGGCGGGCGCCTGTAGTCCCAGCTACTCGGGAGGCTGAGGCAGGAGAATGGCGTCAACCCGGGAGGCGGAGCTTGCAGTGAGCTGAGATCCGGCCACTGCACTCCAGCCCAGGTGACAGAGTGAGACTCCGTCTCACTGGCCAAAAAAAAAAAAAAAAAAAAAAAACTCTTCTCCAGATCTCTTTTTTGACTGCTCCTTGAGGAGCAGGGCTATCCCATAGGCAGTATGCCTAGAGTAGCCCCAGATCTTTCAACAGCTTGTATCTTAGCACTCATGTCTCTGCTCAGTTACCTCTCTCTAGAGCTGTTTTCTGACCACCTTACCCAAAACAGCCACTTCACCCCAAACTTTGAGTCACTCTCTAACCCTCTTTTATTCCTAGCATGTATTACCTGAAATTGCATTATGATTTTACTCATAGTCTTTCTATCCCAGTAGAATGTAAGCTCCATGTGGATCAAGTATAAAATTAAAACAAATTCAGTTTCTCCTATCATTTCACTCAACAATCAACAACACACAACACTTCTGATACCAGATACGTGATGGTTTTCCCCACGTATCAAGCAAGCTATCAATTGTTTATTGGACACCAGTCAAGTGTCCTCTAATCCAATTCATTTTTGATGTTATCTACCTGGAGATAGTGTCAGATGTCACAGGTTGAGGGCTCAGTCCCATAAGACTGCCCTTACTTCAGATGCCAATAGTAGGTCCAGGCCACTGGCCAACTGACTACAAACCAGGGTTCCCACGACCTCATCCTCAGGTTCAACTAATTTGCTAGGGTAGCTCACAGAACTCAGGGAAATGCGTTTACTGGTTTAAAGGATATTACAAAGAATACTGAGGAACCCCAGATGGTAGGTATGGAAAGCTCTTGAGTCCCCAAGACTGGTCATTTGAATACTGCATTCTGCCATTGCAATTTTAAGCACACAATACCCATGACAGGCCAGACCATGTGGTGGCTGAGACGGGTGGATCAGTTAAGCCCAGTTCAAGAACAGGCTGGGCAACATGGCAAAACCCCACCTCTACTAAAAAACCAAAAATTAACTGGGCATCATGGCAAGTGTCTACAGTCCCAGCTACTCTGAGGCAGGAGGATCACCTGAGCCTTGGGAGGTTGAGGATGCAGTGGGCTGTGATTGGGTCACTGCACTCCAGCCTGGGCAAGAGTGAGACCATGTATCAAAAAATAAAATAAAATAAAAAAATACCCATCACATCTCTAGAAATTTTTCCTGTGTCCATTTCAAATTCCACCTTTTCCACAAACATGAGGGAAAAAAGTTATGAGGGGAAAAAAGTTTCCCCTCATAACTTTACTAGTCTATGACACAGTGTCTCACACCTGGAGGGTACTCAAATGTTTGCTGCCTGTAACATTTACTAAAGAAAAAACTCTTGGCTGGGCACGGTAGCTCATGCCTGCAATCTCAGCACTTTGGGAAGCCTAGGTGAGAAGACTGATGGAGGCTAAGAGTTGGAGACCACTCAGGCCAACGTAGTGACACCCCATTTCTAGCTTTTTATTAAAAAAAAAAATTCAGATGCTGGGCATGGTGGCTCATGCCTGTAATCCTAGCACTTTTGGAGGCTGAGACAGGAGGACTGCTTGAGTCCAAGAGTTAAAGACCAACCTGGCCAACACAGCGAGACCCCATCTCAAAAAAATAGTTTTTTTAAAAAAAAGCAAAAAAATTTTTAGAAAGGAGAGGGGGAAGAAAACTCTCCAGCCCACACAACTTATTCCATCTAATTCTTTTTGCACTAAGGTTAGTATTACACAAATGTGCATTTTGTGTTCTGTGATTGTTTTATGTCTGTATACCTTGTACCCCATCGTCCCTGTTGCCAAAGACAGATTTTCTTCTGTGTACACAATCCCCAGGACAGAGCAAGGCACCAACAATAATTCCCAAAGTAATTTTTTGGATTCATACTGTCATCGGCCAGGAAAACAAAACAAAACAAAACAAAACCATGCGTGAGGAGAACGAAGGGTGTTAAGAGAGCTCAAGTTGATGTCCTAAAGGGACTACTTTCTCTACAACCTTCCTGAACACTAGACTTTTCCTGTTCAGTTCGCATGGAAAGTTTTTCCACTTAAGATGGGGCAGCAAGGTTGGGGACTAGCAGGGGTAGCGTAACTTCTCGGACTCTCCCACTGAAAAGCATCTTTTTCTTAAAGGCGGGGAGCACTTTACCGACAGTTACTAAGGTAACCGGAAACAGCAAAACTCTGAGGTGGTTCTATCTACAGAAGAAATTCTAAGCCCCAAAGTTAAAGCGCGGAGCAGCGGCGCATATCAGCAGACAGCTGCCACTACTGTGGTTCATTTAAATCTCTGTTCAGCTGCAGGTCCCTTCTTTCAGGAATCCTTGTTTCGGGACACAAGCAAACGGCCGGTAAGCCGCGCAGTCGCACCCCGTGCGCTTCACTCCGCCCAAATAAGCCACTACCGTCTCCAACCCCTTCTTGTTCGCCCGAGCCGCGGACCTGAGGGAGCGAACAACGCTCCCCGCAAGATGCTTAAACGAAAAATGCAGTCTTCAGTGTCTGAGGCCACCCCGCGGCTTTCGGCCTTGGTAGAGGGGTGAACTAAACCCGGGAAACCGCTGAAAGACCCCAGCTTCGACTAGGCCTAGTCGTAGCGGCGGCCAGCGGGAGGACGTAGCCGTAGTCTTGGCCCACGTCATTCTGTGCCCCGGGTCAGGTCACCGCCCCAAGAGTATGGGAAGAGAAACGAAAAAGATTGGTACTACCCAGACCCTTCCGTATCGAGGACCCCAATCAACAACCCACCTGGTGAGCGCCATCTTCTTCCGCTTCTTCCAGCGCGAGCGACAGCACCGTGGGGCGGGTCTTTCCAGATGATGAGGAGCGGAAAGGAAGGAGCGCGCGATGCGCAGGCGCTCTGGCCGAAAGGCCTTCTGGGATTTGTAGTTCTTTGTACACGAGTACCATTCTTTTCTATTCTGACCGGATCAAGCGGTTATCAAGGAATAACCTCTTCAGCTAGCAACAAATACATAACTCGATCGCTTATATGCGACATGATAGGGCGTTCCCTAGGCAAAATATCAAAGATAGAGGGAGATGCTGTTTAGGCCGCTTTATTACGTTCCTTACTCAGTCCCATTCCCCCAGAAAGGGTACAAAATCAAAAGCTTCCCCGGGACAGCTACTGTAAGTGCTAAAAAGGGGATACGGAGTTTATACAAAGGGTGATAGGGAGTTTAAAACGATAGGTAATAGTGAGACTGGCTAATGGAGCGCACTTGGACTCTCTGAAAACATTCACACCTAAAACTTTTCTTTAAATCGTATCCTCTCACCACCCACAACACTCTCCTGGGGAGATATTTTGTAATCCTTGGTAATTTACCGAGCTTCTGGGTGCTCTGCCCAGGGTATGACAAGGCTGAAATCTCATAGGAGGCTCTGGAGAAAAATCTATCTCCTAACTCATTCTTGTTTGCAGAAATCAGTTCCTGGCGGTTGTGGGATCGAGTTCCCTGTTTTGTTGTGTGCTGCTAGTGGTGGCCACCCTCAGCTCCTAGGGGTCACTCTCAACTCCTTCCCACATGAACCCTATTTATTGGTAGTTCACAACATGGATGTTTGCTTGCTTCCGGGCCAGCTGAAGCACGTCTTTCTGACTCCTCTTCTGCCACTGTTGGAGAAAAACGCTCTGCTTTTAAAGGGCTCGTGTGATTAGATCAGGCTCACCTGGATAATCTCCCTGTTTTGAGATCAACTCTTGGCCGGGCGCGGTAGCTCACACCTGCAATCCTAGCACTTTGGGAAGCCGGGGCGGGCGGATTGCCTGAACTCAGGAGTTCCACACTAG
>NW_012116265.1:16028308-16034986 GCF_000951035.1 Colobus angolensis palliatus | reverse complement strand
TTTGGTAAATACAGGATTACTCATCACATTGTGTAATATAACATGCATGGCCTGGGAGCCCGAAGATTAGAGTTTAAGATGTAGCTTTGGCCGGGTGTGGTGGCTTATGCCTATAATCCCAGCACTTCGGGAGGCTGAGGCGGGCAGATCACCTGAGGTCGGGAGTTCGAGACCAGCCTGACCAACATGGAGAAACTCCCTCTCTACTAAAAATACAAAATTAGCCGGGCATGGTGGTGCATGCCTGTAATCCCAGTACTCGGGAGGCAGAGGCAGGAGAATCGCTTGAACTCAGGAGGCGGAAGTTGTGGTGAGCTGAGATCACGCCATTACACTCTGGCCTTGGCAACGAGCAAAACTCTGTCTCAAAAAAAAAAAAAGAAAGAAAGATGTAGCTTCAGCACCAATAAATTCTTATAGGGCAAGTCATTTAATTTATTTGGGCCCCAGTTTTATTGAACTTAAAATGCTGATCATGTTATCTGCTTTATATTTGTATAAATGTAAAATAATTATATATAATACAGCAGAGTATGAGCCTTAAATGAGGTAATGTAGGTGGATATGTTTTTACTTAATTCTTAAGTTCTATGTAAATATGTTAGTTATTACAGTTAATATTTTGGTTGACAGTGATCTACTTTAACCTCTGCTCCAGGAATGTATTATTTGTAAAAGGAGAAAAACAGAGAAGCAAATTATAGAACGTCCTGGAAGCCAAGATCAAGGAGCTTAGATTTAATTCAGCAGGTGATTTGCAGCTGAAGAAGGACTTAAGTAGAGGGCCTGGGTCAAAGGAACCGGCAAGAAAGACAATTCTTAAGGCAGAATGGGTCTCTATGGCAATGAGAGACAAAGGAGGCTACTGAGGACAAGGTTAAAATAATTAACAGGGGAAATCAGTAAGACATAGACCAAGACCTATGCAGGATGAAAAGAACAGGGTGGAGAAGAGCTTTTGCAATCCACTCTCACTTTCCACAGAGGCATATCATGCAAGACATTTCCACCGGTCATAGTCCCTTGCTGTTTTGGGGGTGTGTAGAGAATAGAAACTGACTTTAATAGCAATCCTATCAAAACATAATTAAGAAAGCAAATCTACTACAAACGTGATACAATATTATACCCAAAGGCCAAGTGCTTTCTTTTTGGTTTTGTTGGGGAGGGGGTTTGGTGTTCAGCTATGCTGAATCTTCAGTGCCTATCCATCCCTCATTATCATAGGTAATTAGCAGCGGCCTACTCATACAGAGAGCCCAGTGCATGCTGGAATCAGTAATAAGCCAGGTTGCAAGAAGCAATCAATTCACTCCAGTCTTAGAATTCTGGATAGAGAGTAGAATTGTTCTTGGAGAATCTAGGGCCTAATTTGATTCCTAAGTAGGTGTGGCTATGCAGCCGCAAGTAATATAGCTTGTGAGGTGATAGGGAGGACCAGTTAAGCACAGATTCTAGAGTCAGCTTTCCTGACTTCTGAGCCCAGCTCCCTAATTTGTGAGCTGTGGATCCTGAATAAGTCACTTAACTTCTTTCCATCTCAGTTTTCTCACTGGCCAAAAAAAAAAAAAAAAAAAAAAGGTAGGGGGCATGGAATCAGTATAACCTATCCTCAATAATACTATTGGGAGATTAAATGAGTTAATCATGTGAAGTGCTTAGAACAATGCCCAGCATAGAGTAAGCACTCAAAAATTACTTATGCTTTCTGGCCTTAATGAATTGGCCTTAATAAAATTTATTAAGGTTCAGGTTTTGCATCTGCAAAGTGAGGCAATTGAACTCAATTTTATTTCTAGGGTACCTTCCAACTAGCATTTTCTACTATAGGATGTATGTTTAAATGTATTTCAATGCCAGTACTTTATGCTCTGATGCCATTATGCTTTAGTTATTATGGCTATATTATTATAATCATTCTCTGATAAAAAGTAGAGCTGCCCCACCTCACTGTTCTTACTTTTCGGATGTGTTTTGCATGCCCTCTCAATGTTTAAAACACTTTTTGTTTGGCCGGGTGCAGTGGCTCAAGCCTATAATCCCAGCACTTTGGGAGGCCGAGACGGGTGGATCACAAGGTCAGGAGATCGAGACCATCCCGCCTAACACGGTGAAACCCCGTCTCTACTAAAAAAATACAAAAAACTAGCCGGGCGTGATGGCGGGCGCCTGTAGTCCCAGCTAGCCTCTGGAGGCTGAGGCAGGAGAATGGCGTAAACCCGGGAGGCGGAGCTTGCAGTGAGCTGAGATCCGGCCACTGCACTCCAGCCTGGGCAACAGAGCGAGACTCCATCTCAAAAAAAAGAAAACAAAACACTTTTTTAAAATTAAAATATTGGTTTGCATTAAAGTATAGTTAAAAAGGCTAGAGTCAATGATTACTTAGGAACTGTGAAAGAAATAACATACCTTTACGATGGAGAGATCTGGCTGCCATCACTTTTGCTTCACTAACAGTGGAAGAGTCTGACTCTAGGTGCTTCTAATAGGAAGTTCCCCAATTTTCTTTCTTTTTTTTTGAGACTGAGTCTTCCTCTGTTGCCCAGGGTGGAGTACAGTCGTGCGATTTCATCTTACCGCAACCTCTGCCTCCCTGGTTCAAGCGATTCTCCTGCCTCAGCCTTCCAAGTAGCTGGGATTACAGGCGTGAGCAAGCACGCCCAGCTAATTTTTGTATTTTTAGTAGAAATGGGGTTTCACCATGTTGGCCAGGCTAGTCTTGAACTCCTGGCCTCAAGTGATCCGCCCACCTTAGCCTCCCAAAATACTGGGACTACAGGCATGAGCCATTGTCCTTGGCCGGAAGTTCCCCAATTTTCTGATCAAACCAGACCTAGCTTCCAGTTCACAAGAAATTCAGGGGATAGAGTAACAAGTTTAAAAGCATGAGGAAACAATCAGAAAAATCCAGAATGTGAGACATTCTACAAGACAACTGGCTGAGTCTCTACAAAATGTCAATTTCATGGAATGGATGTCAATAGAATAGATGAAAACAGATTGAAAAGACATGCCACATAAAATTAGTAAACCTTGATGGGATTCTGGTTCAGTTGGGGAAAGCTATAAAAAATATTCTTGGAACATTTGGAGAAAGTTGCATATGGAGTAGTGATAGACTACATTATGGAATTTTTGCTACATTTCTTAGGAGTATTAATGACATCGTAGTTAAGTAGAAGAACGTCCTTATTCTTAGGAGATGCATGCCAGAGAGTTTGGGGATGAAATGTGTCAACTTACTTTCTTCTTTTTTGTTTGTTTTTTGTTTTGAGACAGAATTTTGCTCTTGTCACCCAGGTTGGAGTGCAGTGGTGCAATCTTGGCTTACTGCAACCTCTGTCTCCCAGGTTCAAGTGATTCTCCTGCCTCAGCCTCCCGAGTAGCTGGGATTACAGGCGCCTGCCACCATAACTGGCTAATTTTTGCATTTTTAGTAGAGACAAGGTTTTACCATGTTGGCCAGGCTGGTCTCGAACTCCTCACCTCAGGTGCTCCATCCACCCGACCTCCCAAAGTGCTGGGATTGCAGGCATGAGCCAGTATGCCCAGCCTCAACTTACTTTCAAATAGTTTATCTAAACAACAAAAAATGTGTGTGTGTGTGTGTGTGTGTGTGTGTGTGTTTATAGTGAGAGAGTGTGAGAGAGCATGAAAGGGAAAGCAGAATGTTAACAATTGTTTAAGCCTAGATGGGGGAGTATGGACTGTATAGGTGTTTACTGAACTATTGTTTCAACTTTTATATGTATATATGAAAATTAACTCTTTTTTTCTTTGAGGCAGGGTCTCACTCTGTTGCTCAAGCTGGAGTTCAGTGGTATGATCACGGTTCACTACAGCCTGAATCTCCCAGGCTCAAGTGATCCTCCTACCTCAGCCTCCCAAGTAGCTAGGACTATAGGCATGTGCCACCATGCCTGGATAATTTTTTATTTTTTGTAGAGACAGGGTCTCACTATGTTTCCCAGGCTGGTCTTGAACTCCTGGACTGAAGTGATCCTCCTGCCTGGCATCCCAAAGTGACATAAGCCACTGCACCCAGCCCTGAAAGGTTTTGTAATAAAAATTTAAGAAGAGCAAAGGTGTAGAACTCACATTTCCCAATTTCAAAAACCTACTACAAAGCTACAGTAATCAAAGTGTGGTACTGGCATAAGGATAGACTCATAGATCAATGGAATAAAATTGAGAGTCCTGAAATAAACCCATATGTTTATGGTGAGCTGATTTTTAACAAGGGTACCAAGACCAACTAAAACTATTATTGAAATTGTTTTTTCAACAAATGGTGCTGGGAAACTGTATGTCTAAATGCAAAAGAATGCTGTTGGACCCTTGCTTTATGCCCTATACAAAAATTAACTCAAAATAACTCAAAGACCTAAATGTGAAAACTAAAACTGTAAAATTGTTAGAAGAAAACACAGGGGTCAATCTTCATGATCTTGGATTTGGCAAAGAATTCTTAGGTAAGATACCAAAAGCATGAGCCACAAAGGAAAACATAGAGAAATTGGACTAAATAAAAAGTTAAGATTTTGTACTTTGAAGGACATCATCAAGAAAGTGAAAAGTCCCAAGACCTTCAGGCAAACAAAGACATTCCTATTAGACATGACATTTCAGGAGTTTAGAGATTACTTCCAAGAAGTTAAGAACAAAAGCCAGATCTCTCTTTGGACAAGGTTAAATTTGTTATTACAGAAGCCTTGAAAACATTATGCTAAATGAAAGAAGCCTGTCACAAAAGACCAGATATTGTATTATTACCTTTATATAAAATGTTTAGAATAAACAAATCCATAGAGACAAAAAGTATTTACCTAGGGCTGGTGTGGGGGTGTTAGGAAAGGTGAATAATTGTTAATGGGTATGAGTTTCTTTTGGGGGAGGGTTGAAAAATTAGTGGTGATGGTTGTTCAACTTTGAATATACTAAACACCACCAATCTGCATACTTTAATAAGGTGATTTTATGATGTGTGAACTACATTTCAATAAAGCTGTAGAAGCAAAGTTAAGTAAAATACAAAAGTAATAAAATGAATAAGTGAATAAAAAGTATAATATAGTATCTCTTCATTTCTTTCCACATGAAATTTAGAATTATTTTGTTGCATTCTATGAAAAATATCTATAGGCATTTTGATTGGCATTGAATTGTCCATAAATCAATTTTGAGAGAGCCAATATCTTTACAATTTTATGTCTTCTCACTCAAGAACACTGGTTTTTGTTTTTGTGCGATGGAGTCTTGCTCTGTTGCCTGGGCTGGAGTGCAGTTGCATGATCTTGGCTCCCTACAACCTCTGCCTCCTGGGTTCAAACGATTCTCCTGCCTCAGCCTCCTGAGTAGCTGAGATTACAGGCGTGCACCATCACACTTGGCTAATTTTTGTATTTTTAGTAGACATGGGGTTTCACTATGTTGGCCAGGCTGGTTTCGAACCCCTGAACTCAAGTGATCTGCCTGCCTTGGGCTCCCAAACTGTTGGGATTACAGACGTGAGCCACCGCTTTTGGCCAGGAACACTGTTTAGATTTTAACTTATTAAAATCTTCCTTCATATCTTTCAATAACATTTTGAAGTTGTCTTTATGTAGATTGTATACATCTTTCAGGATATTAATTTTGGTATTTCATTATTAAAATCATGAATGCAATCTCTGTTTTTATGTGATTACTAAATAGAACAGTAATTTTTATTTATTAAGTAAGCCAAAAATGTTCTGAAACATGTCAGTCATTTTATAGGCAGAATCAATTTCTTTATTTTTTATTTTTTACAGGCATGATCAACCAGGTACAGAATCAGTTTTTTGGCTGTAGATGATTTAAGAGTTAGGGTCAACTTGTGTTTGGTGAGACGTGCTCCTCTATCTTCTTCTGGAATTAAGCAGTTCTTTGGGTTGATGAGTAGTAGGAAAGCAGTTTTGCTGTCAGCTACTTCCCTCCATGAGTTCTGAGACTCTGTTAAAAGCACTATGAAACCTGCTGACCCCATTTCTTTCCCAATTTAATTATTCTTTTTGAAAGTTGGCTCTAACCTTAAGGGTTGTGAAAACACAAGGATCCAGTGTGGTTGAAGCTTTAGAACGAAGATAACCATTCCTTTTTCTATCAAACAGCCTGGCAGGGGAACAGTTTGCCCCTTGCCCTGAGCCCTGTCATTTGTTTTGATCATTTTCGTTCCTATCAAACATGCTGTTGGCCCAGAAGGCAGCCATCTGATAGCTGAAGTGACTGCCTACATTTCTTCCCTCTCTTCTCTAGTAACAAGATATTCCACCAGAATATGCCTGTTTGTAGGCTAAGGCTGTGATTTAATAACCCTAAGGAGATAAACATTGGGATAATAATAATGGTTATTTATTGATTAGCTCCTCTGTGCCGATTTATCCCATTTATCCCTTGTAACAGCCTTGTGAGTAGTTAACTCTTTTTATCCATATTTTACAGAAAAGAAAATGGAGGCTTAGATATGTAAGTTGCCCAAGATGACAAATAGAAAGTGACTAATCTGGAACTTAAACCCAAAGAACATCATGATCTTTCCTTCCTTCTTTCCTTCTTTCGTTCTTTCTTTCTTTCTCTTTCTTTCTTTCTTTCTTTCTTTCTTTCTTTCTTTCTTTCTTTCTTTCTTTCTTTCTTTCTTTCTTTCTTTCTTTCTTTCCT
>NW_012116265.1:16024443-16028193 GCF_000951035.1 Colobus angolensis palliatus | reverse complement strand
TCCTTCCTTCCTTCCTTCCTTCCTTCCTTCCTTCCTTCCTTCCTCTCTCTCTCTCTTTCTTTCTTTCTTTTCTTTGACAGGGTCTCACTCTGTCACCCAGGCTGGGGTGCAGGGGTGCAATCATGACTCATTGCAGCCTTGACTTGCTAGGCTCAGTCTATCCTCCTGCCTCACCCTCTCAAGTAGCTGGGACTGCAGGTGTGGCCGACCACTCCCAGCTAATTTTCTTATGTTTTGCAGAGATGGGGTCCCACTATTTTGCCCAGGCTGGTCTTGAACTCCTGGGCTCAAGCAATCCTCCTTCCTCAGCCTCCTAAAGTGCTGGGATTACAGGTGTGAGCCACTGTGCCCAGCCCAGAGAACACGATCTTAACCATACTGTCTCCCAAGTGAAAGACTCTACCTTTCTAAGAAATCTGGAGTCAGACAGACTTGAGTTCAAGTCTTGCCTTCCTCCCCACTTTACTGAACCTTCAGTAAGTCTTTCTACCTCAGAAGGCTATGAGGATGCCATGGGGGTAATGAATGTAAAGCGTTTAAGTGCTTGGCTGACAGTGAGTACTAAATAAATGTCAATTTATTCTTCAAAAGTGTATAAAAATGTATCAAGTTCTTCTCTCTGTATTAAACCCTGTACTAATTTGGGGGAATTCAAAGTTAAAGACTGTATAGTCTTGTCCTAAAAATTAGTGGGCTGGGCTGGGTGCAGTGCCTCATACCTGTAATCCCAGCACTTTGGGAGGCCGAGGTGGGCAGATCATGAGATCAGGAGTTCGAGACCAGGGTGGCCAACATATGAAACCCCATCTCTACTAAAAATACAAAAAATTCGCTGGGCATGGTGGTGGGTACCTGTAATCCAGCTACTTGTGAGGCTGAGGCAGGAGAATCGCTTGAACCTGGGAGGCAGAGGTTGCAGCAAGCCAAGATCATGCCATTGCACTCTAGCCTGGGCAACAAGAGCGAAACTCTCCATCTCAAAAAACAAAAACAAAAAACCAAAACCAGTGGGCTGGTAGAGCTGCGACTTGCGGGTTGAATCTGGCCCCCATACATATTCTGTTTGTCCTTCACATGCTTTAAAACTTTTGAATTAGTTCCAGACATTTAAAAGTTGGGAGATTTTGGCCGGGCATGGTGGCTCACACCTCTAATCCCAGCACTTTGGGAGGCCGAGGCAAGTGGATCACTTGAGATCAGTAGTTCAAGACCAGCGTGGGCAACATGGTGAAACCCCGTCTCTACTAAAAATACAAAAATTAGCCAGGCATGGTGGTGGCACCTGTAATCCCAGCTACATGGGAAGCTGAGGCAGGAAAATTGCTTGAACCCAGGAGGTGGAGGTTGCAGTGAGCCGAGATCGTACCACTGTACTCCAGCCTGGGTGACAGAGTGAGACTCTGTCTCAAAAAAATAAAATAAAATATAAAATAAGTTGGGAGATTTTGATCTATTCACTTGACCTTGAACTTCCTACCCAGAGACCCCTTCTCAAGGGAGATGGTGTCTCTGGCAATCTCATCACTGGCAGAGGAAAGATAATTGAACCCAGTCGATGGCCAAGCCTCCATATATTAGCGGCATTCACATCTCTAGGCTCTTGGCTCACCAGACATACATGTACCTTGGGGACCACCCCTCAAAATGCCATCAACACAGGATCCTAAAGTAGGACTTTTTACACCCATCACCCAGTTACGTACCAATGATAACACAGGGCTATTCCTTCAGATGAAGAGCTGAGAATATGTTAGTTTTAAAATAGAAGTCAGAGTCAGTGTGGCGGGTGGAATTTACAGCCCATGTACAAAATGAACCACCCTTAAATGCCTATTTATAACAAAGACCAATTAAAAATTCCTCCCAGGGCAATAAAGAGAAGCCACCATAGGTGAGTGTTTCTCTGGAGGGAATCCAGAAAAGTTGAGGGAGAATGAGTCTAGTTCTTTCCAACACAAGGATAGAAACCTGTCTAAATGGGCAGGGCCAGGCTGAGTTCATAGGAAAAATAATTTCCTTCATAGTGGGTAGATTCTAAGACCCCCACCCTGATTTTTTTTGAGGATATCCCACAGGGGAAAGGGCAGGCCTGGGTCTGACAGGTGGAACTGACTTAAGCCTATCCTTGCTCACAGTCAGAAGCCCATTCCCACCGGGGATCTGAGAGACTTGGCAGAGGCTAGGTGAAGATTGAGGATGAAAGGGACTTTATTTGTGGAGTTCAAGGTAGAAATCCAATCTACAATCATGAACTCTGCTCCAAACCATGAGATACCACTTCTTACCCACTAGGATAGCTATAACCAAATAGACAATAACAAGAGTTAGTGAGGATGTAGAGAAATTGGAATGCTTGTACATTGTAGGTGGGAACGTAAAATGGTGCAGCCACTTTGGAAAACAGTTTGGCAGTTCCTCAAAACTTTAAACAGAGAGTTACCATATGATATGGGTTGGCTCTGTGTCCCCACCCAAATCTCATGTTGAATTGTAATTCCCAATGTTGAGGGAGGGACCTGGCAGGAGGTGATTTGATGACGGGGGTGGATTTCCCCATTCCTGTTCTATGATGGTGAGTTCTGATGTCCTGTGATAGTGAGTGAGATCTGATGGTTTAAAAGTGTGTGGCACTTCCGCCTTTGCTCCCTCTTTCTTCTGCCACCACGTGAAGAAGGTACTTTGCTTCCCCTTTGCCTTCTGCCATGATTGTAAGTTTCCTGAAGCCTCCCAGTCATACTTCCTGTTAAACCTGCAGAACTGTGAGTCAATTAAACCTCATTTCTTAATATACCATATGACCAAGGAATTCTGTTCTTTTTTTTTTTTCAGACAGGGTCTAACTCTGTCACCTAGGCTGGAGTGCAGTGATGCAATCCCAGCACATTGCTGCCTCAACCTCCTGGGCTGGAGCCATCCTCCCACCTCGGCCTTCTGAGTAGTTGGGACTACAGGCCCATGCCACCATGCCTGGCTTTTTAAAATTTTTTTACTTTTTGGTAAAGATGGGATCTCCCTATGTTTCCTGGACTGGTCTCAAACTCTTGGACTCAAGCAATCTTTCAACCTCCACCTCCCAAAGTACTGAGGGGGATTATAGGTGTGAGCCACTGCTCCCAGCCTCTACTCTTAATATTATCAAGAGAAATGAAAACATATGTTCACACAAAAACTTATGCACAAATACTCATAGCAGCATTATTCATAATAGCTGAAATGTGGAAGCAACTCAAATATACCACACACTGATGAATGGATAAACAAAAGGTGGTGTATCCATACACTGAACTATTACTTGGCAATAAGAAGAAATGAAGTACTGATATGGGATACAACTTACATGAACCTTGAAAACATAATGCTAAGTGAAGGAAGCCAGTCACAAAGACCAGATATTATATAATTCCATTTATATGAATTGTTCACGATAGGCATAACCATCAGAACGCAGATTAGCAGTTGCCTGGGGATAGGGCCGGTGAGGTGGGGCAGGAAGCAGGGACTGAGAAAGTGAACAAATAGTGAGTGGATGGGAGTTTCTTTCTGGAGTATTGAAAAGTTCTTAAATTATATAATGGTGATGGTTGTACAACTCTGTGAATAATCATAAAAACCACTGAATTTTACACATTGAAAGAGTGAATTTTATGGTATGTGAATTATATCTTAATACATCTGCTTTTTGGCCAGGCGCAGTGGCTCATGCCTGTAATCCCAGCACTTTGGGAGGCCGAGACAGACAGATCACCTGAG
>NW_012116265.1:16020653-16024322 GCF_000951035.1 Colobus angolensis palliatus | reverse complement strand
GTGTGGTGTTATGCCTGTAATTCCAGCTACTCGGAGCTCGCAGTGAGCTGAGATCCGGCCACTCCACTCCAGCCTGGTAACAAGAGCAAAACTCTGTCTCAAAAAAAAAAAAAAAAAAAATTCGGTTTTTTAAAAATATATCTATCTGTTTCAGGTTTCCTCAGGTTACCCCTAAGATAACCAGGAATCACCATGGACTTTCCCCTCTTTCTCCTCTATTTTAAAAAAATATTCAGCCATGTGTGGTGTTATGCCTGTAATTCCAGCTACTCGGGCAGCTGAGGTGGGAGAATTGCTTGAACCTGGGAGGCAGAGGCTGTAGTGAATCGAGATCGCACCACTGTACTCCAGCCCAGGCAACAGAGCGGGACCCTATCTAAACAACAACAACAGAAATTCATGAGCCTCTCTTTACTTAATTTCTTTAAAATGTTTAATAGTGTGTTAATTAATTTATTTATAAAATTATTATTATTATTATTTGAGACAGAGTCTCACTCTGTTGCCAGGCTGGAGCACCGTGGTGTGATCTTGGCTCACTGCAACTTCTGCCTCCTGGGTTCAAGAGGTTCTCATGCCTTAGCCTCCCGAGTAGCTGGGATTACAGGCGTGTACCCCGATGACCGGCTAATTTTTGTGTTTTTAATAGAGACAGGGTTTCACCATGTTGGCCAGGCTGGTCTCGAACTCCAGTCCTCAAGTGATCTGCCTGCCTCAGCCTCCCAAAGGGCTGGGATAACAGGAATGCGCCACAGTGCCTGGCCAAAAAAAATTTTTTTTCTTTTTTTTCTTTCAGAGACAGGGTCTCGTCGCACTGTGTCACCCAGGCTAAAGTGCAGTGACACCATCATGACACACTGCAGCCTTGATTTCGTGGGCTCAAGTGATCCTCCCACCTCAGCTTCCTAGATAACTGGGACCACAAGCACGTACCACAATGCCCAGCTAGGTGTATTAGTCTGTTCTCATGCTGCTAATAAAGACATTCCGAGACTGGTTCATTTATAAAGGGAAGTGGTTTAACGGACTCACAGTTCCACATGGCTGGCGAGAACTCACAATCATGGTGGAAGGCGAATGAGGCGCAAAGTCACATCTTACATGGCGGCAGGCAAGATAGTGTGTACAGGGGGATTCCCCTTTATAAAACCATCAGAGCTTGTGAAACTTATTTACTATCATGAGAAGAGCACAGGAAATACTCTCCCCCATGATTCAGTTACCTCCCACCCGGTCCCTCCCATGACATGTGGGAATTATGGGAGCTACAATTCAAGATGAGATTTGGGTGAGGACACAGCCAAACCATATCACTAGGGTTTTTTTTTTTCTTTTTTCTTTTTTTTTCGGTAGAGATGGAGTCTTACTATGTTGCCCCAGGCTGGTCTTGAACTCCTGGGCTCAAGCGATTCTCCCACTTTAGCTTCCTAAGGTGCTGGGATTACAAGTGTGAACCATTGCACCTGGCCTCATGGCCTAGTTAACTTCTTCTTTTTTTTTTTTTTTCCCCGAGGCAGAGTCTTGTTCTGTTGCCCAGGCTGGAGTGCAGTGGCACAACTCAGCTCACTGCAACCTTTGCCTCCTGGGTTCAAGCGATTCTCCTGCCTCAGCCTCCAGAGTAAGCTGGGATTACAGGCACCTGCCACTGAGCCCGGCTCATTTTTGTATTTTTAGTAGAGACAGGGTTTCACCAGGTTGGGCAGGCTGGTCTCGAATTCCTGACCTCAGGTAATCTGCCCACCTTGGCCTCCCAAAGTACTGGTATTACAGGCGTAAGCCACCGTGCCCGGCTAGTTAATTTCTTGACCTCAATTTCCTCAGTTGAAAAATGGGGATAATAACAGTCCTTTCATCATAGGTTAAGAGTAAAGCTAAAATGACCACAGACATGAACTATGTTTAGAACAGTACCTAGCACATAGTAAATCCTGTATTAGTATTTGTAATAATTATTTATATATTAATATGTTATACATACTAATAGTCATATATTAAACCCCTAGCATAGTATTTAGCACATAGTAAGTGCCCTATGTAAGTGTTAGCTATTAATATTATTATTATTCACTTATTTTTATTAGAGTTGATAATGGTTAACCTGTCCAAGGCTTTATCTGTTCTGCCCTTAATGAACATTGAGCTGTTTCCAATTTGAGGTTACAAATGCGTAATGCTGCTTGGAATATTTGTGCATCACGTTCTCTAGGGTACACACTTAGGAGTGGATTGCTGAAGCACAGGGTATGTTTACCTGCATATTTACAGATAGGCCAAACCATTTTCCAAAGTGGATGATTCCGTTTACATTCCCACCTCCAGTAAGAACCTCTCCAATACTTGATATGCTCATCTTTTAAACTTTTACCCTGGTATGTAATGACAGCATCAATTTTAAGTTGCATTTTTCTGGTTACTGATAAGGAGGAGCACCTTTGATTTCCTTCTTGTGACATTCCTGTTCAAACCTCTTGTCCATTTACTACTGAGTTATATACGTCTTTTTCTTGTTACGTTGCGAGAATTCTTCACATAGTTTGGGTACTGAGTTGTTCTTTATCTATTTCAATATCTTTCACTACTCTGCTTGACTTTCTACTCTACCAGTGGTATCTTTTGTTTTTGTTTATTTTTGAGATGGAGTTTTGCTTTTGTTGTCCAGGCTGGAGTGCAATGGTGCTATCTCAGTTCACTGCAACCTCTGCCTCCCACGTTCAAGCGATTCTCCTGCCTCAGCCTCTTGAGTAACTGGGATTCCAGGTGCCTGCCACCATGCCTGACAATTTTTTTGTATTTATAGTAGAGATGGGGTTTCACCATGTCAGCTAGGCTGGTCTGGAACTCCAGACCTCAAACGATCCACCCACCTTGGCCTCCCAAAGTGATGGGATTACAGGTGTGAGCCACCGTGCCTGGCCCCAGTAGTATCTTTTGATGAACAAAAAAATTTAATTCAGAAGTAAGCAAATTTATGAATCTTTTCCAATGTAGTTAGTGCTCTTTGTGTCTTGTTTAAGAAATTCTTCCCTGTCCTGAGGTCTTATCTTGTAAAAGCTTTACAGTTTTTCCTTTCCACTTAGGTCACTTCCACCTGGAATTGAATATTGTGCATGATCTGATATAGGACTGAGTGCAATTTCAATTTTTTCTACATAGATGCTCAATTTTATCAGCACCATTTATTAAAAAGCCTGTTCTTTCCTCACTCATCTGCAGACCACCTCTGTCAAGTAGCAAGTGTTAGGCAGCAAATGTCATGTATTGGTATGTTTGAGGGCTCTTTTGTTTTGTTACAGTAAGTCCTCCCACCTTGTTCTCCTTATTCAATAGTGTTTTGTCCTGATCCTTTTTAGAATCAGCTAATTGAGTTCCACCAAAAACAAATGAAGAACAAACAAAACCCTAAGATGGAACAAAACCATTTTCCCAATCAGTAGAAATCTTAACATCTAACTGAATGGTAGTGAGCCAGTACTCTTTCTTTTTCCACCTGGACATGAATAGAAAGCATGTAGATTTAGGTGCTGTCAACAGCTGCATTCTAGGCACATTAGTATAGGGTTGAAAACAACACTCTCGGCCGGGTGCAGGGGCTCATGCCTGTAATCCCTGCACTTTGGGAGGCTGAAGCAGGCGGATCGCCTGAGGTCAGGAGTTCAACACCAGCCTGAC
>NW_012116265.1:16011185-16014445 GCF_000951035.1 Colobus angolensis palliatus | reverse complement strand
AATTTTTTTTAGTCATTAAACATTCTAAAATATTATTATTAATGTTTGCAATGGTATTTTAGCTTCTAACATTTACTTAATCAGTGCTCTATTTTCACTAAAAATTTGTTGCTATACACATTCTTGAAAATCTTTATTTTCAGACAACACTGATTTTTTTTGAAGTAGAATTACTTATTAAAAATAATATAAACATTTGCAGGTGTTTAGTACTACCAAACTGCTCTCCAGAAAGGCTACATCTACTTCTGTTCCTACCAGTAGTGAGGTGGAATTCCTCTTTTCCCAAAAACCTTACTCTTCGGGAAGTTTTTTTTTGTTTTTGTTTTTTTGAGGCATGGTCTTGCTCTGTCACCCAGGCTAGAGTGCAGTGGTGTGACCACAGCTAACTGCAGCCTTGACCTCTTGGGCTCAAGCGATCCTCCCACCTCCTACCTCAGCCTCCTAGGTAGCTGGAACTACAGGTGCACTCCACCATGCCTGGCTAATTTTTTCTTTGTTTGTCTGTTGAGCCCCATGATTCAAATACTTTCACCTGGTTTCTCCCTTGGCACATGGAGAGTGTAGGGATTATGGGGATTTCAATTCAAGGTGAGATTTGGCTGGGGACACAAAACCTAACCATATCAGTGGCCACGGCGGGAGGATTACTTGAGCCCAGGAGTTCAAGACCAGCCTGGGCAACAGAGCAAGACTCTGTCTCTACAAAAAAAAAAGAAAAAGAAATTTTAAAAGGACAAAGAAAACAAAGAATAAAAAGAGTTATAGACAGATGTGGTGGCCCATGCTTGTAGTTCCAGCTACTTGGGAGGCTGAGGTGGGAGGATCACTTGAGCCTGGGAGGTCAAGGCTGCTGTGAGCTGTGATTGCACTACTGCACTCCAGCCTGGGCAACAAGAGTGAAATTCCATCTCAAAAAAAAAAAAAAAAAGAAAAGAAAAAGAAAAAGAAAACAACACTCAGAAGGGCAGAGCCAAGAGAATCACTAGGAACAGAGTCAGAGAATGTCTGAGTCCTTCTTGCCTCCTAAATGCTGCAGCTGTATCAGTTTAACTTCGGTTTTCTGTTATTTGCAACCTCTGAAAGCATCCTAACTTATCCATAAGCTATCTTAAATACTGGCTGGGCTGCAGAAGCAAGTAAAAAGGCCTCTTCATGAAAAGGAAAATAACTGTCACAAAACTATGAATTTTATTCTACGGGGGCCAACAATGATATATTAATATAATAATGGTGTTGTTGACAATTATAGATAACAATTACAAAGCCAGTCCCTGTGCTAAGGCATTTACAGATAATATATCATTATATTAATGATCTTATTCAATGGCCATGATCTCCCAGTGTTACTGTTTTTAGAGATGAGAAAACAGGTCCACAGATCTTAAGTAACTCTCCCAGTATCACACAGTTAACGGAATTCAAAGGTAGCCTTGACTGGCTCCAGCACACTTATCAATTGGTCTTTTAACTTCTTCTTCTTCTTCTTTTTATTATTATTATTTGAGATGGAGTCTCGCTCTGTCACCCAAGCTGGAGTGCAGTGGCACGATCTCGGCTCACTGCAAGCTCTGCCTCCCGGGTTCATGACCTTCTCCTGCCTCAGTCTCCCGAGTACCTGGGACTACAGGTGCTCACCACCACGCCCGGCTAATTTTTTGTATTTTTAGTAGAGATGGGGTTTCACCCTGTTAGCCAAGATGGTCTCGATCTCCTGACCTCATGATCCACCCGCCTTGGCCTCCCAAAGTTCTGGGATTACAGGTGTGAGCCACCGTGCCTGGCCTTAACTTATTATTAAACAGAGCAAACGTAAAACTTCCAGGAGGCTGGGTGTCGTGGCTCATGCCTGTAGTCTCAACACCTTGGGAGGCCAAGGCGGGTGGATCACCTGAGGTCAGAAGTTTGAGACCAGCCTGGCCAACATGGTGAAACTCCCTCTGTACTAAAAATAAAAAATTAGCCAGTTGTAGTGGCACATGCCTGCAATCCCAGCTACTTGGGAGGCTGAATCACTAGAATCACTTGAACCCAGGAGGTGGTGGTTGCAATGAGCTGAGATAGTGCCACTGCACTCCAGCCTGGGAGCGGTTTCAAAAAACCAATAGCAAAGACAAAAACAAAAACTTCCAGGACAGGTGTTGTGGGTCATGCCTTTAATCCCAGCACTTTGGTAGACTGAGGCAGGAGGTTTGTTTGAGCCTAGGAGTTCAAGACTAGCCTAGTCAACATAGTGAGACCCCATCTCTATATAAACAACGTTTCTTCCATGCTGTTCTCATGATAGCGAGTGAGTTCTCACAAGATCTGATGGTTTTATAAAGGGCTCTTCCCCCTTCACTTGGCACTTCTCCTTCCTGTCACCTTATGAAGAAGGTGCCTGACTTCCCCTTTGCCTTCTGCCATGATTGTAAGTTTCCTGAGGCCTCCCCAGCCGTGCCGAACTTCGAGTCAATGTAACTTCTTTCCTTTATAAATTACCCAGTAATTTATAACAACAACTCAGGCAGTTGTTGATAGCAGCATGAAATCGGAGTAATACAGCCCCCCAAAGTGCTGGGATTACAGGCATGAACCACCACACGCAGTCTGAATTTTTTCATAAATAAAATGTTCTACAAGTTTTCGATTGACACTTGGAATTTTCAGGAAAGTACAAGAAGAAAATTTAAATTATCCATAATCCTACTCTGCAGGGATAATCACTATTATCATTTTGCAGTATATCCTTTGAGCCTTTTAAATAATATGTACAATAGAAATCCAGCTGTGAATATTGTTTTGTAATCTGCTTTTTTTTTCTTTTTTTTAGATGGAGTTTCTCTGTTGCCCAGGTTGGAGTGCAGTGGCTCAATCTTGGCTCATTGCAGCCTCCACCTCCTAGGTTCAAGCGATTCTCCTGCCTCAGCCTCCCAAGAAGCTGGGATTATAGGCGCCCAGCACCACACTTGGCTAATTTTTGTATTTTTGGTGGAGACAAGGTTTCACAATGTTGGCCAGGCTGGTCTCGAACTCCTGACCTCAAGTGATCTGCTGACTTTGGCCTCCCAAAGTGCTGAGATTACAGGTGTGAGTCACTGCGCCTGGCCTGCTTTCTTAAGATAATATTTTTTTTCCCAGCACTTTGGGAGGCTGAGACGGGCGGATCACGAGGTCAGGAAATCGAGACCATCCTGGCTAATACGGTGAAACCCTGTCTCTACTAAAAAAATACAAAAAACGAGCCGGGCGAGGTGGTGGGCGCCTAGTCCCAGCTACTC
>NW_012116265.1:16008533-16010220 GCF_000951035.1 Colobus angolensis palliatus | reverse complement strand
ACTCCGTCTCAAAAAAAAAAAAAAAAAAAAAAAAGATAAAAAGAAAGAAGGAAAGAAAATTCAAACATTTTCAAAGGTAGAGAAAACAGAAAAATGAGATGAACTTGCCCCAGCTTTAATTATTGTCAACACAAAGCCAGTCTTGCCTGTCATGTTCCTTCTCCCTCACATTATTTTAAAGCAAATATCAAACATCATATTTCATTTGTAAATATTTTGGCATGTTTCTCTAACCAGTAAAGGCTCCTTTTTATTTATTTATTTTTTTGAGACAGGGTTTCACTCTGTTGCTTAGGGTAGAATGGAGTGGTGCGATCATAGCTCACTGCAGCCTTGAGCTCCTGGGCTCAAGTAATCCTCCCGCTTTGGCCTCTCAAGTAGCTGGGACTACAGGGTCATGCCACCACGTCTGGCTAATTTTTAATTTTTTGTTGAGATAGGATCTTGCTATGTTGCCCAGGCTGGTCTCAAACTCCTGAGCTCAAGCAGTCCTCCTGCCTCGACCTCGCACCATGTTAGGATTACAAGCATGAGCCACTGCACCTGCCCAAGGACTCCTTTTTTTAAAACCACAACCACAGTACCACGATCATACCTAAATTTAAAATAGTTAATTCTTTAATATCATCAAATGTCCAAATAATATTCACATTGCCCTGTGTTTTTATGTGTTTTATATATTTTATCTCTTTTACTTATAGGCTCCCCCTCCATCTCTTTTTTTTCATGTAATATTTTGTTGAAGAAATCAGATCATTTGCCTGTGAGTTTGCCATAGCCTTGGTTTTGTTATTGCAGCTCATGATGTTGTTTAGCATGTCCCTCGTCTGTTTCCTGTAAATTCTTCATTGGACCTAGAGGCTTGATTAGACTCGGAGTTCTTTATTTTGTCTGTGCAGTACGGTGGGAGAAGAGATGAAGAAACTTCTCGGGGGTGGTATTTACTGCTATCTGAAGGATCCAGTGTCTGATAGTCTTTCTTGTGATGTTAGCAACTGTTTATGATCATTGCCACGCCCATAAATCATTATGGATTATAAATCGGTGATGTTCTCATTCTATCGTTTCTTTTCCATTTAGTAGTTAGAACACTTCATATTCCAAGAGAACTTTTCCCTCAACTATTTAGGTACCCTTTGGAACAGATCACAAAGGGAAGAGAAAATAAATACCTGATTCTTTCTCTTTAATGACCAGTTTTTAAAAATAATTAGGTGCTTTCCTAGCATGCTTCAGTGGTGACTGATAAAATCTTTTTTAGTAACATTATAAACTCACGGAGTTAAATACACTTAATATACTTTCATCCATTGATGTTTTTAGCCTATTGATGCTCAAATTATCCTTTTAGCAAGTAGGAGGTTCTCCATGTTAGCTTCTGAGTCCTTTTTTAACCAACCCCAGTAGTCTTTTATAGCTTCCCTGCTTTCTGGTATAAAAGGTATTCCAGGCTGGGTGTGATGACTCATGCCTGTAATCCCAGCAATTTGGGAGGCCGAGGCTGGTGGATCACCTGAGGTCAGGAGTTCGAGACCAGCCCGGCCAACATGGTGAAACCCCGTCCCTGCTAAAAATACAAAAAATTAGCTGGGCATGGTGGTGGGAGGTTGTAATCCCAGCTACTCAGGAGGCTGAGGCAGGAGAATTGCTTGAACCCAGGAGGCGGAGGTGGCAGTGAGCTGAGATT
>NW_012116265.1:15987516-16007875 GCF_000951035.1 Colobus angolensis palliatus | reverse complement strand
CTCCTGACCTCGTGATCCGCCCGTCTCGGCCTCCCAAAGTGCTGGGATTACAGGCTTGAGCCATCGCGCCCGGCCAGAAAATCTTAAACTCTATTTAGCAAACTTATTTTAGAGGTATGTGTAAAATATTTTTTGAAGTTTCGTATGTGGGAGACTTAGCTGTCTGGAAAATTAGTGTAAATAGAATGCTTCATTTGCTCAGGGCTTATGGTGCAGAAAAGAATCATTTACAGAGCATATTAAAATACAGGTTTCTGGGCCGGGCAATGGTGACTCATGCCTGTAATCCCAGCACTTTGGGAGGCCAAGGCAGGAGGATCACCTGAGGTCAGGAGTTCAAGACCAGCCTGGACAACACAGGGAGACCCCATCTTTACAAAAAAATAAACAAAATTAGCTAGGTGGCACACCCCTGTGGTCCCAGCTACTTGGGAAACTGAGGTAGGAGTTTGAGGATGGGGTTTGAGGCTTAAGTGAGCTGTGATGGTGTGATGGTACCACCGCACTCCAGCCTGGGCGACAGAGCAACCCTGTCTCAAACAAACAAACAAACAAACAAACAAACGAAAAACAGATTTCTGGGTCCTACTCCGGACAACTTGAATCTGGGTGTAGGGCTTGGAATTTGAATTTTAGTAAGCTTTCCAGATGATATTGAAGTAGGTAGTCCTAAAAACTAACCATTGAAGAACATTGCCAAATAGACTGATAGAAAGAGAGAGAGTGAATAGGGGAAGAGGAGGGAAAACGCTTTAAAAGAGCGTATCCTTGGCTGGGCATGGTGGCTCCTGCCTGTAATCCTGGCTCTTTGGGAGGCTGAGGCGGGTGGATCACTTGAGGCCAGGAGGTTAGACCAGCCTGGCCAACATGGAGAAATCTCTATTAAAAGTATTAAAAAAAAAAAGAAAAAGGAAAAAGGAAAAAGAAAAATAAAGAGTATCTTGCAGTATATTTCTGAGAATTAAGCCATGTTTTAGAAATTTAGTGATTATCAGCCGGGCCCGGTGGCTCACACCTGTAATCCCAGCATATTCAGAGGCTCAGGAGGGTGGATCACTTGAGGTCAGGAGTTTGAGACCAGCCTGGCCAACATGGCAAAACCCTGTCTCTATGAAAAATACAAGAATTAGCTGGGTGTGGTGGCGTGTGCCTTTAATCTGAGCTACTTGGGAGGTTGAGGCAGGAGAATTGCTTGAACCCGGAAGGCAGAGGTTGCAGTGAGCCGAGATCTCGCCACTACCCTCCAGCCTGGGTGACAGAGTGATACTCTGTCTCAAAGGAAAAAAAAAATTAGTCATTCTCTTTTTCTGATTTCAAAGGATTTTATTCTTCCATGGAAAACTTTAAAAATAGAAGCAGGCAAAAGAAAATAAAAAAAAATCTGTAATCCTACCACTCAGAGACAATGTTCATTTTAAGTTGGTGTATATTCTTCTAGACTTCTAAAAGGAATTGCAATTGCTTCTTTTGCAGCAGACACCATCAGAGACTTGCCTGGGGTTCTCCTCTAGCAAGTGGGAGAGTCCACACTGGAACCCAGCTGCTGAATCCTGAGTTTCATTGTGCTTCATTGTATTTTTCATTTTTATTTTAAAAATTAATTATTTATTTTTGAGACAAGGCTCTGTTGCCCAGACTGTGTAGTGCAGTGGCATGATCACAGCTCACGGTAGCCTCCATCTCCCAGGCTCAAGCGATCCTCCCACCTTGGCCTCCCAAAGTGCTGGTATTACAGGTATGAGCCACCACCTTCCATTGTGCTTTATTGTAACAGGAACAGAGGGGCTCACCCCCACTCCTAACATTACTTTACACACATGTCTACCGTTAAAAGACAAAATTACAACAAATTTAGTTTAAAGATCTTAATTGGTTTTTATTTGCAATTCTAGAATCAGCCAATACCTCATGCTAGAAAATACAATGAGTGTTCTGATGAGCTGAGCAGGGGAGTCTGGCTTTATAGGTAGAAAAGGGCTGAAGAAAAAAAAAATGGGCTGGGCGTCGTGGCTCACACCTGTAATCCCAGCACTCTGGGAGGCCAGGGCGGGCGGATCACTTGAGTTCAGGAGTTCGAGACCAACCTGACCAACACGGCGAAACCCCATCTCTACCAAAAATACAAAAATTAGCTGGGCATGATGGTGCATGCCTGTAGTCCCAGCTACTCAGGAGGCTGAGGCAGGAGAACTGCCTGAACCTGGGAGATGGAAGTTGCAGTGAGCTGACATTTTGCCAATGCACTCCAGGCTGGGTGACAGAGTGAGACTCTGTCTCAAACAAAAAAAAAAAGAGAGAAAGCAAAAACAGAGAATAAAATGTAGATTGGTTGTTTTCAAGTTACTTTCCTTAAAGAGTTAAAACAGAGGTGATTACTTTATTATGCTGACTCAGGTTGACTGGAATCTTCTGTTTTGTTTTGTTTTGTTTTAAAAGAGAGATGGAGTCTTGCCTGTTGGCCAGGCTGGTCATTGAAGAACAATGACCTCAAGCAAGTCCCCAACCTTGGCCTTCCAAAATGCTGGGATTACAGAAATGAACCACCGTACCCAGCTGGACCCTCCTATTTTGTTTTGTTTTTTAGGAAAACTGGCCTGTTTCAGTTTCATTGTGTGGCACTTAGCACATGTGACTCCATTCTGCTTTGGTCTGGTCTGATGGGGCCCAGTGCAGGAGGCTAGTCCAAATGATGGCCTCCCATTAACTTTGCTTCACACTACACATCACTTGTTAAATTAATTGCACAATTACAACAAAAACTAATGTGCCTACTACTGAACTATGGGCTTCTCAGTAGGGCAGGAACATCATCTTATTTATATTGGTATCCTTGAAACACAGTCTGATGCTTAACTGTGGCTTAATACCTGGAACATAGTAAATACGCAATAAATGATCCTTCTGGGCAGGGGGCAATGGAGTGAAAACAACTAGTCTCCATTGCCTCTCACAGAACTCAACTGCAGGCATCCTAGACTTCAAAACTGATCTGGTTTTCTCCCCAAAAAACAGTTTGCAGCACTCCAATGTCCAAGAAATAGAATATCCTAAGCAAATTAGGGCAGGAACAAAAAACCAAATACCACGTATTCTCACTTAAAAGTGGGAGCTAAACATCAGATATTCATGGACATTAGGATGACAATGGTAGCCATGGGAGACTACTAGAGTTGGGGAGGAGGGAAGGGCAAGGGTTGAAAAACTGTTGGGTACCTGGGTGATGGGATCATTCTACCCCATACCTCAGCGTCACGCAGTATACCCAGGTAACAAACCTGCATATGTACCTCCTAAAACTAAAATCCAGGTTGGAAAAAGAAGGAAAGAAAAGAAGAAACAGAATATCTTCCTGAAAGCCTTAGTGGAAATGTGCAGGAGAAAGCAAAACCTCTCAGCATCTTACCTCCTTATCTAAGCAACAGGGCCCCTGACATAAATGGGATGACCCGCCTCCAGGGTTGGATTGGAAAGCCAGCACATCATGCTGCAATAAAGCTCACCAGGTTTAGAAACAAAAGCCTGGCTGTCTCCTTTTCTCTCTTAACCTCACAAACAGCTACTACTTGGATTCTGAATGTTTGAAACAAAAGCATACAGGAGGAATAAAGGTGGATTTAATTGACAGTCTTTTGGAATGTAAATACCAATCAAAATGAAGAAATAAGTTTTTCAGTTTCAATACAACTACTTTGGTTTATGAGAGTGAAAAGTCTGATGAAATACATAGTTATAAAAATGTGAAAACTCCTAAGGAAATAAATCTGTATAGAAGGAGAATTGGGGAGCTGAAATATTTCCCGATTTTTACTGTCTTCTTTTTCTCCCAGGAAACATCTTATTGGATGTGTTCATTTACGTATGCATGCATGTATTCTTCCAAAGGGTTGTTTTCCTGGAACCAACTTCACGTGTGGGTAGCACTGTGCTAGGTACTAGCTGCATAATAAATGAATGTGAAAGTTGTTGACATACAGGACTGATTTTTACTATTCATTGACCCCTTCGAACATATATTTGGCTGCTATGATTCTATGCTTAGAAAGATACATCTAAACAAACACATATAATTTTGAGGAGTTCATGATCCCTAGGAAGCCCCCAAGGGGTCAACCAACCAGAACTGGCTGGGCGCAGTGACTCACGCCTATAATCAGTACTCCAGAGGTGGGAGGATCGCTGGAGCCTAGGAGTTCAAGACCAGCCTGGACAACATTGGGAGATTCCATCTCTACACAAAGAAAATTAGCTGGGTGTGGTGATGCTGTCCTGTAGTACCAGTTACTTGGGAGGCTGAGGCTGGAGGACCTCTTCAACCTGGAAGGTCAAGGCTGCAGGGAGCCATGATTGTGCCACTGCACTCCAGCCAGGGAAACAGTGAGACTCTGTTTCTAAAAAGAAACCCAAAAACAAACAAACAAAACCCCAACAGAATCCTTCTCTAAGAACTTACAGTTAAAAAAGCAGCAGTTTAGGTTGGGCACGGTGGCTCATGCCTGTTATCTCAGCACTTAGGGAGGCTGAGGCAGGAGAATCGCTTGAACCCGGGAGGCAGAGGTTGCAGTGAGCCAAAATTGTGCCACTGCATTCCAGGCTGGGAGACAGCGAGACTCCATCTCAAAAAAAAAAAAAGGGCTTTGATCAATGCAAGATCAGTGTGTGCTAGAGTGGCTAGAAGAAAGTCACAAAGTTGACCTTAAAGGCTGGGCAAGATTTGGGGTGTGCAGTAGACGGAAGGGAGCAGCGGGAGGGCCAGCAAAGGAGCAAGGAGGCAGACAGCATGGAATAGGTGAGGGGCCAGCTGGAAGGAAGTCATGTTCATGACAAGTCTGGGTTTGGACTTCACCCGATAGATTGACCAGGGTTTCTCCACAGTGACGCTGTCAACATTGGGAGCTGGACAGTTTTTTGTTGTGAAGGCCAGTTCTGTGCATTGTAATATGTCCAGCAACACTCTTGACCTCTGCCCACTAGAAACCAGTAGCATCTCCCAAGTCATGACAATCACAAATGTCTCCAGACATTGTCAAAGGTCCCCTGGGGGACAAAGATACCCTATTTGAGTATGACTTCACAGCATATTTGAGTTCGGCAATGTTTTCCAAAGTTTAGTCATACACGTAACACCTTCATGAATTTTGCCAGATCTTGGTCCTTTCTGCTTGGCTATCTCCTTCATTTATTTATTTATTTATTTATATGAGACAGACTCTTGCCCTGTCACCCAGGCTGGAGTGCAGTGGCGTGATCTTGGCTCACTGCAACCTCCACCTCCCAGGTTCAAGTGATTCTCCTGCCTCAGCCTCCTGAGTAGCTGGGATTACTGGTGTGTGCCACCACACCCAGCTAATTTTTGTATTTTTTAGTAGAGATGTTGTCCAGGCTGGTCTCAGACTCCTGGCCTCAAGCAATCCACCTGCTTTGGCCTCCCAAAATGCTAGGATTATAGGCATGAGCCACCGTGCTGGCCTATTTTTTTTTAAACCAACCTTCTTTTCACTTTTTTACCTAAGCAAATTTAATCACAGCCTAATAAATAGTATACCTGATATCTTGAGTGAGATGTGCTAATTACAATTTTTCTAGTGCTTATTTAAATACCTAATAAAAAGAGTTCGCCCACTTGCCATTACCACCTGTGTTAGAAATAGGGATTCTTTTTTTTTTTTTTTGAGATGGGGTCTCACCCCATTGCCCTCAGCTGGAGTGCAGTGTGGCACCATCACGGCTCACTGCAGCCTCAACTTCCCTAGGCTCAGGTGATCCTCCCACCTCAGTTTTTGTATTTTTTAGTAGAGATGGGGTTTTGCCATGTTGCCCAGCCTGGTCTCCAACTCCTGAGTTCAAGTGACCTGCCCGCCTTGACCTCCCAAAGTGCTAGGATTACAGACATGAGCCACCGCACCCAGCTGAAACAGGGATTCTTGCCCTAGTGACTTACTGGTGCTGGCAGGAGGAAGTAGGGAAAACAGGACAGTGAAAGAGAAGACACCAAGCAACGATATGGTTTCAGGAAAACCTTTTCCCGCAGGGAGCTTGATCATGAATAGTGCCATAAAAACATCCTACCTCTAGGTGACAGGGCATTTGTCCATCATTGGCTGTAGGAGCCAGGGTGTAACCTTCCAGGCATTTCCTGGTGAGGCAGCTCCCTTCAGCCTCACCAATTTTTTTGGAGAACGGGGCAGCTGTGAGCTATTAGCAGGCAACACTCAGCAGCCAAGTGATGGGGTGTATTGGCCCGGACACCTGGGCAGGATACCAGTCGTGTGTACCACACCTCCTAAAATTATCTTGAGTACCACCAGTGGGACTTGTACGATAGTTTAGAAAATTCTGGTATAGAGAACGGCACAGTGAATGTAGCATTTTGGGAAACCCGTCTGATGGTGTTTTGTGGAATGTCTATGAAAGGGAGGAGTCTGAAAGAAGGGGCACCAGATGGAAGTCTGCAGAAAAGTCTAGGCTGGGAATGTGTGGGGAGCTTGACAATGCTTGTGATGGTAGAAACCGAGAGGAGAAGAAAGGTGAGAAGGGTATATGGAAAGAAGTGTCAAGAGGCTGAGTTCGTGATGAGGAATTGAGGAGAGTGAAAAGAGAAGATGATCCACTTGGGAACCTGGAGCCCAGATAGGAATAAAAGTCTGGGGCAAAGAAGCTAGTTTGCTCCTGGTATCAAGACCAAGACGGCAATTCTCTGGCAGTAATGTTTGTGGGACTTTCCTCTCCTTTGCTTTTGTCTGGAAAATCCATTGTTAAAAGTAAGGATTTTGGCTGGGCGCGGTGGCTCACACCGGTAATCCCAGCACTTTGGGAGGCCGAGGCAGGCAGATCACTTGAGGTCAGGAGTTCTAGACTAGCCTGGCCAACATGGTGAACCACCTCCCCATCTCTACTAAAAATGCAAAAATTAGCTGGACGTGGTGCTGGGTGCCTGTAATCCCAGCTACTTGGAAGGCTGAGGTAGGAGAATCGCTTGAGGCCGGGAGGCGGAGGTTGCAGTGAGCCGAGATCAGGCCACTGCACTTTCAGCCTGGGTGACAGAGTGAGACTCTCTCTCCAAAAAAAGTAAAAAAAAAAAAAAAGTAAGGATTTCCTTCTCCTCAGATGTTGGCAAAAAGGTGGATGCCAAAGACGATTTGCCTCTTCCTCCTACAGAGATGCCAACCCATTCCCTGCGCCATCATCATGTTAGTAGCTCTCGGGGCAGATTGTAAGACCCCTCCTCTTTCAGGATTGAATTCACCCTTGGCACGTGTCATATCTTCAATTGCCTTTCTTTTCTGATGAGAGGGTCCTCTCCGCTTCCTGATCTCCTTTCTTGGCAACAGAAGGGTGATGTGAGATTTAATTTCTCAAACAAACTAAAAAAGATGCCAAGATCCCCAGACTCTGTCTCACGTGGGCCAAGATCTTCTTTGGGTGCAGAGGGTCAGTGCAGACAAAGGCACTTGGATCGCTTGTGATGGTTCCTCTCTCTCTAATTATAGAAAGCATTTAGCTATTGTTCCCTAATTGCTCACTGCAGTTGGGTTTGAGTATTTTTTTTTTTTTTTTTCTGACAAAAGGCTGGTTTCTGATGAGTTGTTCTTTTCTTCCGCCTTGGTTCACTGCCATACCAGTGCCTGGCTCTTCTGCTGGAAAACTGCAGGAGGCGGTATGGTATTTCTGGGGAAGCCACTTAACCGCATCCAATTGCTCTCATGGCTTCCCAGTTGCCTAATAGGAAGGGAATTAACATTTACTGGGCATCTTGAACTCCTGACCTCAGGTGATCCACCTGCCTCGGCCTCCCAAAGTGCTGGGATTACCGGGCGTGAGCCACAGTGCCCGGCCTTACTGGGCATCTATTTAGTATGTGCCAGGCACTGTGCTAAGCGCTCACGTAGGTTGTCTTATTCAATCCTTGCAGCAAGCTTGAGAGGCAGATATAATTATTCCCAATTTACAGATGAAGAATCTAAGGTGAAGTAAGTCTCAGTCAGTATGTGGCTGAGTCAGAATTAAAACCCAGGTTTTTGTGTTAATCTTGTTTTATTTTTCGATGAGACGGGCTCTCACCATGTTGCCCAGGCTGGTCTTGAATTTCTGGGCTCAAGCAATTCTGCTGGAGTCAGTCTGGGCACAGTGGCTGAGGCTTGTAATCCCCTCCAAAAATGCTGGGATTGTCAGCTACCGTGCCCAGAATGACTCCATGTTTTCCTCTCTCAAAAGTTTTCCTAGACTTCTGGCTGATATGACATTGATGTTGGAGACTTCCGCTCTCTTGCCCTAAAAGAGCTTATTTCTAGGTCCTCTGCTAGTGGTAGGGCTTGGTAAGGATGCCTATAGGACTCTTAAAGGAGCCCTAGGTTTCCTGTTTTGGCTCATGACACACGAAGGAATTTCCAGTGTCACAGTAGCAAGGACAAGGAGGAAAGCCATCCCTCCTGGGGCTGTAGCAGTGAGGATCCTATGGGAAACAGATGGCACATTCAAGGGTTTACATGCAGAATAGAACATTCAATGAATTGACTGCTTAGCAGAGTTATGGGCAGTTAAGGGAACCAACAAGCAATGGGGAAGGTACCGGGGACGAGCAGCAGCAGGAAGCCATCACCACCCCTAGGTTTAAAGGGACGTGGTGTGAGAATGGTGTTCCTGAAGCCCAGTGAGAGCTGGGGGTATGGCAGAAGCATCCAGACAGGAGCTGTGACAGGAGGGGAACCCAGCTACTGCCCCAATGCCAGCAGGAAGGGCAGCAGCAGCTGGTGTGTGAGTATGTGAGTATATGTACAGACATCCAGGTCTCTCTCTCTTCTGCCTTCCCATTTCCTGCTCATGCTACCACTGGCCAAACCCAGCTAGAAGACAGAGAGTAAGGGAGCCCAGAGATGCAGCTCTTGCAGGTCAGCCTCCTGCCCTCCTTGCAGGGCAGGAAGGAAGGGTGGAGAGAGCACCTGGGAAGATACAAAGAGTGTTCAGCACAGAGGCTGACTCACCTGTGCCCTCCACAGCAGTGTCTTTTTTTTTTGAGACACAGTCTCTCTCTATCGCCCGGGTTGGAGTGCAGTGATGCAATCTCAGCTCACTGAAACCTTCGCCTTCCCGGTTCAAGTGATTCTCCTGCCTCAGCCTCCCGAGTAGCTGGGACTACATATGTGCACCACCACACCCAGATAATTTTTGTATTTTTAGTAGAGACGGGGTTTCGCTATGTTGCCCAGGCTGGTCTCAAACTCCTAGCCTCAAGTGATCCACCCTCCTTGGCCTCCCAAAGCGCTAAGATTACAGGTTTGAGTCACCACAACTGGCCCCAGTGTCATGTTTTTGGTGAGTGGAGACTTACTCTATAGGAAGTGGGACATTGTTTATGGGCTCAAATAATCATGGAATGTGAGAGTGGGAAGAGCCCTTAGAGCTCTACCTGTAAAATTCCTTTACTTTATAAAGAGGATCCTGAGGCCCAGAAAGGGGAATGGACTGGTCCAAGGTCAGTTACTAATTCATGGCATGGGCAGGACTGGAAGCCAGCTTGCCTAACTTCCAGTCCATACTGCCTTTTAGTTTTGAGCTGTAGTCAATTAATAGTTGGTAATAAAGGATTGCTGCTGAGCCACTTGGCCTATTTCCTGTTAAGACCTCAGGGTATAGCTTACTTTGGCCCCAGACATTTGCCTCAAATGATTCTTTCTCTAATGTATCTATGATCAGAGTGGGCTGCCGATTTCACAGTGTGGGCTCTGGAGTCAGGCTCATGGGGCTGAATCCCAGACCTATCCTTACAGAATGGTCTTGGACAAGTTATTTAACCCTCCACCTTATTTTGCTCAACTGTAAAATGAGGATAATAATGATGTCTGTCTCATATCTCATGAGGATCATATAAGAAAATAGATTTAAAGCACTTAGACTAGCATCTGCCAATAACGAGTGCTTGATAAATAATAGTATACATGTGGTGTGTGTGTGTATATATATGATGTAAACAAATATGTGTGTGCATGTATGTTTATATATGCATTATGTATATATATACACATATATATGCATGTATGTATACATATATTCTACCCTCCCAAATTAGTTTAGAATTCTGGTTAAGAATTCATGTGGTTTGGCTGGGTGTGGTGGCTCATGCCTGTAATCCCAGCACTTTGGGAGGCCAAGGTGGGCAGATCACTTGAGGTCAGGAGTTTGAGACCAGCCTGGCCAACATGGTGAAACCCTGTCTCCACTAAAAGTACAAAAACTAGCCAGGCGTGGTGGTGCGTGCCTGTAGTCCCAGCTACTTGGGAGGCTGAGGCAGGAGAAACACTTGAACCTGGGAGGTGGAGATTGCAGTGAGCTGACATCGCACACTGCACTCCAGCCTGGATGACAAAGCGAGATTCCATCTAAAAAAAATAAAAAATAAAAAAATTTATGTGGTTGGCTGGGCAAGGTGGTTTATGCCTGTAATCCTAGCACTTAGGGAGGCCAAGGCGGATGGATTGCTTGAGCTCAGGAGTTTGAGACCTGCCTGGGAAACTTGATGAAATCCCATCTCTATCAAAAATATATATATATGTATAAATTAGCTGGGCATTGTGGTGTGTGTATGTGGTCCTAGCTACTTGGGAGGCTGAGGTGGGAGAATCACTTGAGCCCAGGAGGTGGAGGTTGCAGTGAACTGAGATTGTGCCACTGCACTCCAGCCTGGGTGACAGAGTGAGACCCCATCTAAAAACAACAAAAAAAAAGAATTCATGTGGTTGTGATTGGGGTCAGGCATGGTGGCTCATGCCTGCACTTTAGGAGGCTGAGTAGGGAGGATGGCTTGAGCTCAGGGGTTTGAGATCAGTCTAGGCAACATAGGGAGATGCTGTCTCCACAAAAAATACAAAAATTATCTGGGCATGATGCACCACACCTGTAGTCCCAGCTACTTGGGAGGCTGAGGTGGGAGGATTACTTGAGCCTGGGAGGTCAAGGCTATAGTGAGCATGGCATGATCGCACCACTGCATTTTAGCCTGGGCAATACAACAGGACTCTGTCTCAAAAAACAAACAAACAAACAAACAAACCATATTTTTTACCGTTATTGAGATATATCAGCTGTTCTTTTAAACTCTTTTTTCTTTTAATTTTTTTTTTTAGTAGAGACAAGGTCTCACCTACGTTGCCCAGGCTGGTCTCAAACTCCTAAGCTCAAGCTAACCTTACACCTCTGCTTCCCAAAGTGCTGGGATTACAGGCATGAGCCATGGCTCCTGGCCTTATCAGCTGTTTTTCCCATGGAATTTTTCCTTTTCCTATGACAGATAAGAACGCTGAAGGGCCCAGGTGATGTACCTTTTTTGGGATTCCTCAGCAGTCAGAGGCAGATAAATCCTTGTTCTCAGGCTAGGCGCAGTGGCTCACACCTGTAATCCCAGCACTTTGGGAGGCCGAGGTTGGTGGATCACCTGAGGTGAGGAGTTTGAGACCAGCCTGGCCAACATGGTGAAACCCCATCTCTACTAAAATACAAAAATTAGCCAGGCATGGTGGTGCATGCCTGTAATCCCAGTTACTCAGGAGGCTGAGGCAGAGGAATTACTTGAACTTGGGAGGCGGAAGTTGCAGTGAGCCAAGTTTGTGCCAATGCATTCCAGCAGCCTGGGCAACACAGTGAGATTCCATCTCCAAAAAAAAAGAAAATACAAGTCTGACTTTCCACATCATAAGCCAGCTGTGGTGGCTCACGCCTGTAATCCCAGCACTTTGGGAGGCCAAGGAGGGTGGATCATTTGAGGCCAGGAGTTTGAGACCAGCCTGGCCAACATGGGGAAACCCTGTCTCTACTAAAAACACAAAAAATTAGCCAGGCGTGGTGGCAGGTGTCTGCAATCCCAGCTACTTGGGAGGCTGAGGCAGGAGAATTGCTTGAACTGGGGAGGCAGAGGTTGCAGTGAGCTGAGATGGTACCATAGAACTCCAGCCTGCATGACAGAGTGAGGCTTAGTCTCAAAAACAACAACAATAACAAAAAGCAATAAAAACAACAACAAAGCAAGTTTGACTCTTCACATTGAGCCTGTGTCACTGTTGTAACATGCGAAGACATGAAGAAGAAATGATCTGAGCTTTAATCATTTATATTTGGACATAAGGTCCACCAAAATAAAGAACATCTGTACCAAACTGCCCCATCCCCGCAAACTTCAAGTATTAATAAGTGATTTTAAGTAAATTTAATAAATAAAACAGTGTAAGGAGGTAGAGTGTGTCTCAGGGAATGTGGGGATGGGTGGGGAGATAAGGGTAATGGGGCATGGCCTCTCTGGAGGGTAACATTAGCACAGAGAACAAACTACCAGGACGGAGCAGACCATTGAAGATATGGGGGAATAGCAAGTGTAATGGCTGCCCACACAGCAGCCAGCTTGGCAGACTGGGAACAGAAAGGAAGCTGATGTGGCTGGAGTGGAGTGAGCCAGGGAAGAGAAGGGTGGGAAATGAGGTTGGAGAGAGGGAGTGGAGCCAGGCCCTGGGGAGCCAGGAGGGTCAGGCAAAGAGTTTGGATTTTCTTCTCGGTGTCATGACACTCCTCTGAACAGCAACATTCAGCTTCCAAAGCACTCACACCATCGCACTTGATCCTCACAAGCACCTTTGAGGTACGTAGGACTGACAATAGTATTAACTCCATTTTATCAAGACAGAAACTAAAGCTCTGCCAAAATTAGAAAACCTGCTGTGAGTCACCCAGTTCAAATAAGATTCTTTGACTCTAAATCAGGGGTTTTTAACCTCAGCTGTGCATTGAAATCCTACAGGGAGCTCTACAAAGTATGACTCAGTCCCATTCCCCGTAGTTGAAGGGGTGCCAGTGTCCGATATGGCCCAGGAGGACTTTTAAAGCTCTCCAGGTGATTTTTTTTTTTTAGACTGGCTTTTTCTCTGTCACCCAGGCTGGAATGTGGTAGTGCAATCATGGCTCACTGTACCCTTGACCTTCTGGGCTCAAGCTATCTTCCCACCTGAGCCTCCTGAGTGGCTGGGATTATAGACATGAGCCACTGTTCCTGGCCCTTATTATTATTTTATTTTTAATTTATTATTTTTTTTTGAGATGGAGTCTTGCTCTGTCGCCCAGGCTGGAGTGCAGTGGCATGATCTCAGCTCACTGCAACTTCTGCCTCCTGGGTTCAAGTGATTATCCTGCCTCAGCCTCCCAAGCCTCTGGGACTACAGGCACGACACCACGCCCAGCTAATTTTTGTATTTTTAGTAGAGACAGGGTTTCACCATGTTGGCCAGGCTAGGCTGGAATTCCCGACCTCAAGTGATCTGCCTGCCTTGGCCTCCCCGAGTACTGGAATTACAGCCGTGAGTCACTGCACCTGGCCTAATGCTCCCTGTTTTTCTGTTCCTAAGCCACTTTGTTCATACCTCAATTTTAACACTTCTCACATTATTTGGAAGTTATTAATCTTATTATCTTAATGCCTATACATTGCAAACTTTAGATGGTGGGGGCTGTTATTTAACTCTATACTACTGCTACCTCTGTGCTGCTGCAATTATCTTTTTTTTTCTTTTTTAGTGACTGGGTTTAGCTCTCTCTCTGTTGCCCAGGCTGGAGTGCAGTGGTAAGATCCATCATAACTCACTGCAGCCTCGAACTCCTGGGCTCAAGAGATCCTCCGTCCTTTGGTCTCCAGAGTAGCTGGGACTACAGGCATGTGCCACCATGCCCAGCTAATTTTTAAATTTTTTGTAGTCTCATAGGGTCTGGCTATGTTGCTCAGGCTGGTCTCTAACTCCCAGCTTCAGGCAATTCTCCTGCCTTGGCCTCCCAAAGTGTCGTGGTTACAGGGATAAGATGCTGTGCTCAGCCTATGCTGCCTTTCAATAAAGACAAGTGCTTAAATTTAATGTAGTTTAAGTGTATCAAACTTTTCTTTACAGTTCATGCTCATGGCACTTAATAAACCCTATCCTGAGATCATAGGGTTGTTTTCTTTTAAAAGTTGTAATTTTGGGGAATGATAGTAAGAAGAAAAAAAAGTTGTGATTTTAAAATGCTTTAATTTCCCCTATAAGTCTTTAATCTACCTTGAATTAGTTTTTGCATAGGGGATCCAACAGATAACTGGTTGTTCTAGATCATGAACTGAATACTCTATCTTCCCTCATTGAACTACCATTCCAGCCATACCTCGTTTCATAGATGCCTGCATCTGTTTGTGGGCTCTGTAGGTGGTTCCATTTCCTCCTCTGCTTTTCCCTATTCCAATATCACATGATCTTAATTTGTATAGCTTTATAAAAATGTTGATATGGAAGGTTGAGTCCTTAAAACACATTTTTCTTCTTCAAGAGTGTTTTGGCCATGCTTTGCCCTAAAGTGGTGGGTTTTGTTGTTGTTGTTGTTGTTCTTTTTAGACGAAGTCTCACTGTCACCCAGGCTGGAGTTCAGTGGCCCAAACTCAGCTCACTGCAATCTCCGCCTCCCGGGTTCAAGCGATTCTCCTGCCTCAGCCTCCTCAGTAGTTGGGATAACAGGTGCCCGCCACTATGCCTGGCTAATTTTTCTTTTCTTTTTCTTTCTTTCTTTTTTTTTTTTTGAGACAGACACTCACTCTGTCGCCCAGGCTGGAGTGCAGTGGTGTGATCTGGGCTCACTGCAACCTCCGCCTCCTGGGTTCAAGCGATTCTCCCGCCTCAGCTTCCTGAGTAGCTGGTATTCCAGACGTACACCACCACGCCAGGCTAATTTTTTTTTTTTTAAATTTTATTTTAGTACCGACAGGTTTTACCATGTTGGCCAGGCTGGTCTCAAACTTCCGGCCTCAAGTGATCCGCTGCCTTGGCCTCCCAAAGTGCTGGGATTACAGGAATGACTCACTGCACCTGGCTTAATTTTTCTATTTTTAGTAGAAACAGGGTTTCACTATGTTGGCCTGGCTGGTCTCCAACCCCTAACCTCAAGTGAGCCGCCCGCCTCAGCCTCCCAAAGTGCTGGGATTACTGGTGTGAGCTACAGCATCGTGCCCAGCCAGCATTATTATTATTTTTTTGAGACAGAGTTTCGCTCCTGTTGCCCAGGCTGGAGTGCAATGGCCTGATCTCAGCTCATCGCAACTTCCGCCTCCCGGTTCAAGCGATTCTAGTGCCTCAGCCTCCCGAATAGCTGGGATTACAGGCAAGCGCCACTATGCCTGGCTAATTTTTGTTATTATTGGTAGAGACGGGGTTTCTCCATATTGGTCAGGTTGGTCTCAAACTCCCGACCTCAGGTGATCTCGCTTTGGCCTGATGGGATTACAGGCGTCAGCCACCGCGTCCGACCAGGGTATTCTTATCATTCATCAATTGTCAGTAAATTTCTTCTTCACCTACTAGTTAAAATATCTTACTTAAAATCTACGGCCGGGTGCGGTGGCTCAGGCTTGTAATCCCAGCACTTTGGGAGGCTGGGGCAGGTAGACTGCCTGAGTTCAGGAGCAGCCTGGGCAAAATGGCGAAACCCCCTCTAATAAAAATACAAAAATTAGCTGTACTACTTGGGCGACAGAGTGAGACTTGGTCTCAAAAAAAAAAAAAAATCTACAAATCCACTCCATCATTTATTAAACACGAACCTAGGACCTAGTTAGAATGTCTTGAAGAAAATATTTCAGTAAGATTCCAAGTCCGTTGCCCTGGCAAAGCAACAGGGCCACCTGATGGAGTAAGGGCCCGAGACCCCTGGGCTGCCTCCACAGTGCTGCCGCTGGATCGCGGCGTGGGGAACCAGGAACTACAAGTCCCGGCAGGCCGCGCGCGCCTCGGCTTTACCAAGCGCAGTCAGGTGGCTGTCCTGGCACGGTTCCCAGCTAATTCCCAGCTACCGGGTTGCGGCGGGAAGCCGGGCGCTGCGGCTCTGCTTCCCTCGGGGTGAGTAGGGGCAGCTCGCCGGAGACCGGCGCAGAGCTCGGGCCTGTCAGGCTGGCAGGGCCGCACCGCACGTGGAGCGCGAGGGAACCGGTGTGGACACGCCGGGAACGGGCCTCTGCTCCGGCTGTGCAGCCGCCCTGGGCGCCGGGAGGGACAGCCCCATGACCTTGTCACCTGGGCCCGGCGCGCGGCCACGTGACTCGCACTGCCCCGCCCCCCTGCAGTGACTTCTCCAGCTTGGCACGCCAGTGGGCTTTCATGTGGCCTGTCCACTTCAGTCTTGCAGGCATCCGAGTGGGCAGAGCTGGAGGAGGGCAGGAAGTGGCTCACCCAGACGCCTTCACCCCCTGGTGGCCCTGTGAGTTCCGAGGCAGAAGCAGCTGGAGCTGGAGGGTGGTCTGGGGAAGAGCAGGCGGCGATGCACTTATCCTGGCCCTCCACCCCGCCTTGCGACGTGCCCCAGACCGCTGCTTATCTCCAGCATCTTACAGGGCCCTGGGCTTCCGGATCACACAGTAGATATGTGCTAACAGCAGCCAGTGTGTGTGGAGAGCAACCTTTAGATAGGACACCTATAACAGCCCTCTCCCAGGGTTAAGTGGCATTTACTTTCTCCTAACAAGAAAGTCATTCAACAAGTATTTATTAACTACCTCCATGATACTTGGCACTTAGTGGGTGCTCAAGAAATATTTGCAGAGTTGAAGTGAATTAGACTTTATCTGTGGCTTCATGTTTTATTTAATAATTGGGGCTGGGTGTGGTGGCTGATGCCTGTAATCCCAGCACTTTGGGAGGCCAAGATGGGAGGATTGCTTGAGGCCAGGAGTTCAACACTAGGCTGGGCAATATAGCGAGACCCCTGTCTGTATTAAAAAAAAAAAAAAGGAAAATGAAATAATTTTCTTACTATGGTGGTTCTCAAACTTTAGCATGCACCAGAGTCGCCTGGAGATCTTGTAACAACACACAATACTGGACCCCATCCCTAAAGTTTCTGATTCTGTAAGTCTGGTATGAGGACCAAGAATTGGTGTTTCTAGCATGTACCTAAGTGATGCAGTTGCTGTTGGTCTGGGGACCATACATTGAGTACCACTGGTTTATAGGAAAAAAAATCCTGTGAACTTAAAGCACTATCTCTTCACAACTGGTTATGGGTCTTTCTGTATTTGCCAGTTTTACTTTTTTGGTGATTGTAAATATGTGCATATTACTTTTACACTGTTAATTCCCTCCATATTAATTTATGTACAGATTTGAATGTAGTCTATACTTGTCATTTTTCCTGGTTACATCATATTCTACCTTATTGGGTCATTCTTTGGCCATTTCTCAACCGGCCTCAGGGATGTGTGATTTGATCTGTACTAGGAGAGTGTGCATATTCTTACTTTCTGATATACAGTCATTTTCTTGTCAGATGAAGGACCTATAAAAATATTAGTTGGGGCCGGGCCTGGTGCCGGGCATGGTGGCTCATGCCTGTAATTCCAGCACTTTGGGAGGCTGAGGTGGGCGAATCACTTGAGGTCAGGAGTTCAATACCAGCCTGGCCAACGTGGTGAAACCCCATCTCTACTAAAAATACAAAAAAATTAGCTGGGCGTAGTGGTATGTGCCTGTAGTCCCAGCTATTTGGGAGGTTGAGGAGGAGAATAGCTTGAACCCGGGAGACAGAGGCTGCAGTGAGCCGAGATCGCATCACTACATTCCAGCCTGGGCGACTGAGCAAGACTCTGTCTCAAAAAAAAAAAAAAATTAGTTGGGTCAGCCATCCATTTCTTCACCAGGGTAGCTCACTAAGTACGCCTCCTGGGTTAAGGTTTCCATGTTGCAGGGACTCCAGTGGCCTATTTCAGGGCCCAGCAAGCTGCTTGTTCTTGTGTACTTTTTGCTCTCTTGGTGGGAATAGTCATACAGGATTCAAGTTGTGGCTCCATCACTTACCAGCTCCTTGGCTAAGTTTTCTACCTTTTCTAAAACACCACTTCCTTATCCATAGATTGAAACTCTAATAGCATGCATCTTGGAATCTAGTTGTGTGAGTTGCATGAGCTAATAAGTGCTTGGCACTGTAGCTCTCCTGTTGGAAGCTCGCTCTCTTCTCTTACCTGCTGCTTGCTCTTTGCATCTGGCTTTGCTCTGTTCTCCCTCAGTGTGCCTTCCCTAGGATGGACTGAATGGAGAATTTCTATTCCTTGCCTGGGTGAGACTTATTTTTGTTGTCTACTCTGGGACCTTGGCATCAGTCAGGGATTCCTTTATTTTATTTTATTTTTATTTTTTGAGATGGCGTCTTGCTCTGTCACCCAGGCTGGAGTGTAGTGGCATGATCTTGGCTCACTGCAACCTCCGCCTCCCAGATTCAAGCAATTCTCCTGTCTCAGCCTCCCGGGATTCCTTTATTTAATCAACATTGATTTAAGGACCTTGAGTGCTTGGGCATCAAATACTAGGAAAGGGAGTTTGATTAAAATTTGGTTCCTGCACTGGACTACATTACTATCTTAGGGAGAGCAGACTGTAAACCTGCTCAGGCCAACTTCACACAGTCCCTTGCTATTGACTTGGTGTCTTTGGCGTCTTTCCAGACTTGAGGCATCATGGTATCATCCACTTTGTATGCTTTCTATCCATATCAGGTACCAGGTTCTTCTGAAGACCCGATCACTCTCTCCAAGGGTTTTTTTGGGTCTTTTTTCAGTTTGGGGGCAGACTAGAAGAAATAATACTCCTTGGTCTAATAGTCTCTCTAAGAAATGGAAGGAGGCCATGGTCACTTTTCATGGAACTAGAGACCTAAGTGCCTTTTCTCTGTGGTAATTCTCATTTGTGCACCAAACAGGGAGAGGTGATCCAGGCCTTTAGTCCTGAAATGTGGCATAGGGAGAGGGCTGCCAATGGATGGAAACTGAAAAGGCCTAGCCACTCATTGACTCCAATGATCAGTAAGTGCTTGGTTTCCCATTTAGTTCTGTCGAGGGGATGAACATTTCGTGTGACCATCAACTTCCCATTTGTACATCCCAGACTCTCCTGTTGCTTCTTTTCATAACCCACTGGGGTGTTTCCTGTGGTCCAGCGAGATGGATTCCATTGTTGTCATTGATTTGACAATAAAATAGCCATGTCAGCTTTGCAGCTCTCCGAAACATTTGATAGACTGAAATGGCTTGTTTCCAGTGGGAGGCATTCGTTGATCTTGTGACATAGAGGCATTGGTTGATCTTGATTTTGGGGGCTCCAAACAGTACCTCCTGCATGCCTGGCACTGGGTCAGAAATCATGGTCTCTGCCCACGGCAACAATTGCATCTCCTTGAGAACAGCAGTAATAACGTTAGCGAACAGGGGTCCAGGTGTTCCTATCAGGTTACCTGTCATAAAGAGAAGGGCTGAATACTTGGAATGAGTGGGAAGGCTCTGCTCAAGCTCTTAGCCATTTTACTAGCTGAGCCACCTGGGACAAATCGCGCGCCCTCTCTGCTCCTTGGTTTCCTCATTTATACCTGGGGATGGTAATAGTATTTGTCTCTTCTCACTGGATTGTGTGGAATATCTAATGAGTTGAGTGTAAAGGGCTCTATTTTAATATAAAGGCTAGTTACTGCTAGTGTTATTATCTAGTGATTAGGTTTAAGGGTTTTGGTGACCTCAGACCCCCTGTAAGGTATGTACTGTTAGGAGAAGTGACTCAGGTGAAAGTCAAAAAGGCGAGTAAGCAGAGCAGGGCAGGTGATTCATTAACAAAGGGTTTAATAATGAAAGGTGTTTTTCATTGACAGACATATTTCACGCCTGACAGGGTCTTTTAAAATACCCCGAGGGAAGCAACTCATTTGCATGTTAAAGACTCAGGGACACCTTATGGAAAACTCCAGCTCCAGTCTATTCAGATGCCATTAGGCTCCTGTATCATCTATTTTATGTATTTCAATTTCCATCTCTTTTATTACTGAGGACATTTGCACGAAAACAGGGTTTTGAGCGTTGTGTCTGCTTTGCTGTCACTTCCTACCCAGAGGTGGTCTCAAGGGTAGGGGTGGCCTCGTTGCATGCAGGGGACAGGAAGAGGGGGTTCAGAGGAGGCAGGGGCTGAAAGGTGGTGTTGGGGTGGGATGGGGTGTTGGTGATGAATTGTCAGCCCAGGGCATGTGGTTTTCACCTGGGGACCTGCATTGTTCCTTGCTCTGCACAGGCCTCAGGCCTCACTGGGTATAGTTTATCCATTCATTGATTCATTCGTTCAGTAAATGCTTTTGGAGCCCCCACTATGTGCTAGGCCAGGGTTTGGCAAATGACAGCCTGAGGGTCAATTTTGGCCACACCTATTACTTTATACTTTCTTTGTGGTTGCTTTGTGCCACAATGCAGAGTTGAGTGGTTGTGTCAGAGATGTTACAGAATGCAAAACCAAGGCGGGGCACTGGGGCTCATGACTGTCATCCCAGAACTTTGGGAGGCCGGGGTGGG
>NW_012116265.1:15980431-15987241 GCF_000951035.1 Colobus angolensis palliatus | reverse complement strand
AGTGCAGTGGCATGATCTCAGCTCACCGCAACCTCTGCCTCCTGGGTTTAAGTGATTCTCCTGCCTCAGCCTCCTGAGTAGCTGGGATTACAGGCACCCGCCACCACGCTTGGCTAATTTTTGTATTTTTAGTAGAGACGGGGCTTCATCATGTTGCCCAGGCTGGTCTCAAACTCCTAACCTCAAGTGATCCACCTGCCTTGACCTCCCAAAGTGCTGTGATTACAGACATGAGCCACCATGCCTGGCCCCAAAATTGTTCTTATATGGCTCTTTATAGAAAAATATTTGTCATCCTCTGTTCTACACGGAGAACAGCAAGTGCAAAAGCTCTGGGAGGTCAGAATATGCCTGGCATGTTTGAGGAATGGCGCAGAAGCCAGTGTGTTTGGAGTGGAATGAATGAAGGGGAAAGTGGCAGGGCCTGAGACCCTAGAGGAAATTGAGAGTTAGACCATGTAAGACCTTGTCCAGGGAGCTCATTCTGAAAAAAATCTCAAAACACCTCCCAATCTTAGGTTCTACAATAGTGCTGTCTATACATTCTATGGGAACAATTAGGAAAGTCACAAACCTTGTGACCTCTGATCATATGACTCCTGAGCAGTAAGGGATTATAGAAACTATGCTACATTTTAGCAGAGTTCTGGTTCCTCCCATAACCCTATTCTTATGGCTTTTTTTTTTTTCCTTTTTTTAGGGATGAGGTCTTGTTGCTGGGTGCAGTGGCTCACATCTGTAATCCCAGCACTCTGGGAAGCTGAGGTGGGCAGATTGCTTGAGGTCAGGAGTTTGAGAGATGAGGTCTCACTATGTTGCCCAGGCTGGTCTGAACTCCTGAGCTCAAGCGATCAGCCTCCCAAAGTGTTGGGATTACAGGTGTAAGCCACTCACTGCACCTGGCCGCATGAGTTTTACAAAGGTGGCTTTAGGTCTCTGAGCAAGAGGGATTAGTTTTAGGGAGGGATGGTTATCATCCTTGCTTTCAAATTAACTCCTAAACTAGATTCCTCCCAAAGTTAGCTTGGTCTGCACCCAGGAGTGACCTAGGACAGGTTGGACGTCAGAAACAAGATGGAGTCAACTACGGCAGGTTTTTCTTACTGTCATACTTTTGTGAAGGTGGTTTCAATTATCAGTGGTATTATTGTTGTATTTGCTTTTAATTTGGTATTGAGGTCTCTCTCCGGAGAGATCTAGCTCTGCCCTGCCTGGAATCCAAGGGCTTTGGTCGTGGACTTTTACAGTGTGCCTTTCGTGGAGTACTTCTTTATCCTGCTGGACAGCCTAATGCCTGTGTCTGTCTCATGCCTACGTGTCTCTCCCACAGTAAACTTGTTTAAACTGGCAGATGCCCTGTGGCTCATCTGACCTGTGTCCAGGTTATTCCCCCCCAGATAGCCCCTTTTTTTTTTTTTTTAGACAGAGTCTCACTGTCACCCAGGCTGGAGTGCAGTGGCATGGTCTCAGCTCACTGCAACCTCGTCCTGGGTTCAAGCGATTCTCGTGCCTCAGCCTCCTGAGTAGCTGGGACTACAGGTGCATGCCATCACACCCAGCTAATTTTTATATTTTTAGTAGAGGTGGTGTTTCACCATGTTGTCCAGGCTGATCTCGAACTCCTGACCTCAAATGATCCACCCGTCTCAGCCTCCCAAAGTGTTGGGATTATAGGCATGAGCCACTGCACCCAGCCTGAGATAGCCACTCTCTCTCTCTCTTTTTTTTTTTCTTTTTGAGACAGAGTCTTGCTCTGTCACCCCAGGTTGGAGTACAATGGTGTGATCTCGGCTCACTGCAACCTCCACCTCCCGGGTTCAAGTGATTCTCCTGCCTTAGCCTCCTGAGGAGCTGGGATTACAGCCATACACCACCATGTCCAGCTAATTTTTGTATTTTTATTTTTATTTTTTGAGATGGAGTTTCACTCTTGTTGCCCAGGCTGGAGTGTGATGGTATGATCTTGGCTCACCGCAACCTCCGCCTCTGGGGTTCAGGCAGTTCTCCTGCCTCGGTATCCCGAGTAACTGGGATTACAGGCGTGTGCCACCACGCCCGGCTAATTTTGTATTTTTAGTAGAGATGGGGTTTCTCCATGTTGGTTAGGCTGGTCTTGAACTCCTGACCTCAAGTGATCCACCCGCCTCAGCCTCTCAAAGTGCTGGGATTACAGACATGAGCCACCGCTCCTGGCCTAAGATAGTCACTCTCTAAGAGAGACCTGACCAAGATAGAAATTGGCTTCAGGAGTGTTGGTCAAGTGACATGCAGACACAGGCAGTGCAACAAAACACACGAAATAACAGAAGCCTTCCCTGACAGATCCACTGAAGAAATGAGTGCCCATGAGGGCAAATGGGAAGCCTGGAGGCAGCAGGGAGTTCAACCAGCAGGTGGGTGGGAGCAAGGAGAGAGAGATCAAGAGAGGAGACCTGTGCACCAAAGCCTTTTTTGGGGTCCAGAGTGTTAAGCCAGGCAGATTTCTCATGGGGAGTTCTAATTGGTGGGTTTACAATAAGCAGGCGTGAGTTCTGTGGAGTCACACAGTGACTGAGGGGTGATCACTGTGGTATATCTGCACAGACCATGCTGGGTGTGCAGGTTGGGGGGGTGATTAAAGTAGGTTGTAGATAGCTATCCCATAGTGGGGTGGTCACCAGGAGGCATTGTCTAAGGCAGATTTCTGGATCAATCACATTGAGGAACTGGAAGGAGGTAGAGAACTGAAATTGTCAAGGGTTTGACATGCCTCTGGCCTTAGAAAGTTAAAGCTATGTTCCAAATGGATGCAAAGGCAATGTAAAATTATAGACATTCACTACATTTATTTATTTATTAATTTATTTTGAGACAGGGTTTCATTCTTGTTGCCCAGGCTGGAGTGCAATGGTGTGATCTTGGCTCACTACAACCTCTGCCTCCCGGGTTTAAGCAATTCTCCTGCCTAAGCCTCCTGAGTAGCTGGGATTACAGGTGCCCACCACCACACCTGGTTAATTTTTGTATTTTTAGTAGAGATGGAGTTTCACTATGTTGGCCGGGCTTGTCTTGAACTCATGACCTCAGGTAATCCACCTGCCTTGGCCTCCCAAAATGTTGAGATTACAGGCGTGAGCCACTGCACCCAGCCCACTACAATTATTTATTCATTTATTGGTTAACAGATTCTTCCTTTTGGATCTAGTGGAGAGGGCAGATATAAGACCCAATCATTATCCATAAACGCAGTATATAATTAGACTACTGAGGAATGAATGAGGAATTCTGAGTGATTGGCTCACAAAAAGCTTCATGGAAGTATAATGAGAGATTGAGTGTGGAGGTATATTTTGGGAGATAAAGGCTGGAAAGGTAAGTTGGGATAAGAATTTGGTGGACCTTGAGTGTCTTGCAAGGAGTTTGGGCTTTGTGGTAGGTGGAGAGGTGATAGGAATGGTATAAATACACTTGAGGATGACCATGATAACTTGAGTGGCAGAGTGAAGATTAGATGGGATGTGGGGAAGTAAGTTTGGAATGGGGAATGGTTGAGTAGTTCAGGCAAGATATGATGGCCTACTTCCCCTGTTTACGTTTTATTTTTTAATTAAAAACATTTTTTTTTTGAGATGGAGTTTAGCTCTTGTTGCCCAGGCTAGAGTGCAGTGGCGCGATCTCTGCTCACTACAACTACCACCTCCCGGGTTCAAGCGATTCTCCTGCCTCAGCCTCCTGAGTAGCTGGGATTACAGACGCTCACCACCACACCTGGCTAATTTTTGCATTTTTAGCAGATACATCGTTTCACCATGTTGGCCAGGCTGGTCTTGAACTCCTGACCTCAGGTGATCTGCCTGCTAGCCTCCCAAAGTGCTGGGATTGCAGGCATGAGCCCCTGTGCCTGGCCTCCCTGTTTATTAATTATTTGAGGTTATGCCAAATCCTGGTTCCTTAGGTGCTAGGAGTTTTTCATAAGCTCTTTGACTTTTCAGAAACAAAGAAATGATGTTTAAAATCACAAGGGAGGCTGGGTGTGGTGGTTCATGCCTGTAATCCCAGCACTTTGGGAGGCCAAGGTGGGAGTATCACCTGAGGCCAGGAGTTTGAGACCAGCCTGACCAACATGGTGAAACTTCTTCTCTAATAAAAATACAAAAAAAATTAGCTGGGCATGGTGGCACCTGCCTGTAGTCCCAGCTACTCAGGAGGCTGAGGCAGGAGAATCACTTGAACCCAGGAGGCGAAGGCTGCAGTGAGCTGAGATCACACCAATGCACTCCAGCCTGGGTAACAGAGTGAGACTGTGTCTCAAAAAAAAAAAAAAAAAAAAAAAAAAAAAAAAATTACAAGAGACTCTCATTTACTGGGTATATCAGTCATTGCCTTAAAGTAGCATTCAGTTAATTCCTTTTTTTTTTTTCTTGAATCTTGCTCTGTTGCCTAGGGTAAGTGCAGTGGCACTCACCACTACACTCACTACAGCCTTGACCTTCCAGGCTCAAGTGATCCTCCTACCTCAGCCTCCCAAGTAGCTGGGTGTTCAGGGACACACCACCATGTCCAGCTAACTTTTTTATTGTTTGTAGAGATGAGGTCTTGCTGTGTTCTTCAGGCTAGTCTTGAACTCCTGGACTCAAGCAACCTTCCCACCTTGGCCTCCCAAAGTGCTGGGCTTAATGGCATGAGCCACTGTGCCTGGCCAGTTAATTCTTACAATGACCCTAGAAGGTGGGTACTCTCAAGAGCTCCCCTTCATAGATAATTATGCAGAGGCTGCAAGAAGTTGTGACTTACTCAAGGTGATCAGGGGCTGGGTTCTTTACCCACGGTCACTTCATACTGCCTTCTTAATGTGGGCTTCTCTGGATGCCCATAGGAAGGGTCCCTGGATCACCCTCATGATCTTGACTGAAGAAGGAAGCTGTGTAAGGAGCTGAAGTCACTCAGTCTAATTTAAGGTCGGCTTCTGGGTCTGATTAGGGACCTGTGTCTTGGTGGAAACAAAGTAGAGGGTGAGCCTGTTGCCCCTTTCAGCAGAAAATACTCCAGGCTGAGGCTGTTGAGAGCAAGGAGAAAGGGTAGGGTTAAGTAGGGGCCACCTAGAATGTTGGAAGTAGGGTGTGCAGAATTCCTCTGGGAGCTGATAGGCAGGGGAGCATTTGTTAAAGCCTGGCACTGGCTGAGGAGATAATAATAAATGATAATAATACTAATGCTAATAATGGAGGATAATAGCATCTGCCACTCTTGAGTTCTTACTGTGAAGGTGGCACCTTGCTAAGCATTTTACATGATTTATCTCATTTCCCACCACTCCATCAAGCAGGTATTGCTGTTTTCCCCATTTTTGGACAAGATCACGAGGTTCAGAGAGATTTAGCAGCTTGCCTATGGTCACCTAGTTCACAAGTGGCCATGCCAGGACTCAAACCTGGGCTGATTAGACTCCAGAGTTCATGATCTCAGTCACTCTGCTCTCCTGTCCAAAAAGAATCCTTGCCTAGGTGCAGTGGCTCAACGCCTGTAATCCTAGCATTTTGGGAGACTGAGGTGGGAAGATTGCTTGAGTCCAGGCTTTCAAGACCAACTTGAGCAACATAGACCATGTCACTACAAAACTGATACAAAAAAAATATTAGCTGGACATGGTGGTTTGTGCCTATGGTCCCAGCACCTTGGGGGACTGAGGTGGGAGGATTGCCTGAGCCCAGGAGGTTGAGGCTGCAGTAAGCTGTGATTCCGCCACTGCACTCCAGCCTGGGTGGCAGAGTAAACCCCTGTCTCAACAACAACAACAACAACAATGACAATGACAACACCCAAAAAGAATCCTTGGCTTATTAAAATATTGGCATAATAAAATGGGGACAGGGAAATTTTCATAAAATAAAGAGAAATGTCAAGGAAATAAAGAACATGCTAGAAAGCAAGGTTTTAATTTATTCTTTTAATTTATTATTTTCCAGCTTTATTCAGGTGTAATTGACAAAGAATTGTACCTATTCAAGGTGTACAACTTGATGATTTGATATATGTGTACTGTGTAATGATGACCACAATCAATCAACATATCTGTCACCTCAGATAGTTACCCTTTTGTGTGTGTGTCTGTTGAGGACACTTAAGATCTGCTCTCTTAGGAAATTTCAAGTAAACGATACAGTAGTATTAACTATAGTTTCCATATTATACATTGATTCCTCAGAACTTATTCATCTTATAACTGAAACTTTGTACCTTTTGACCAATATTGCCTCATTTCCCTCAAACCCCCAGCCCCTGGTAACCACCGTTCTAATCTCTACCTCTAAGAGTTTGACTTCTTTAGATTCCACATAAGAGTGAGATCATGCAGTATTTGTCTTTCCATGTCTGGCTTATTTCACTTAGCAAAATATTCTCTAGGTTGATCCACGTTGTCACCAATGGTAGGCTTCCTTCCTTTTTATGGCTGGATAATATTCCATTGTGTGTGTGTGTGTGTGTGTGTGTGTGTGCGTATTTCACAATTTCTTCATTTGTGGATGGACACTTAGATTGTTTCTGTATCTTGGCTATTGTACATACTACTGCATATTCTTTTTTTGAGACAGAGTTTCATTCTTTCACCCAGGCTGGAGTGCAGTAGTGTGATCTTAGCTTACTGCAACTTCTGCCTCCTGGGTTCAAGCAATTCTCGTGCTTTAGCCACCTGGGTAGCTGGGATTACAGGGGCGAACCACCACGCCTGGCTAGTTTTTGTATTTTTAGTAGAGATAGAGTTTCGCCATGTTGGCCAGGCTGGTCTCGAACTCCTGGGCTCAAGTGATCTGCCCGCCTCGGCTCCCAAAG
>NW_012116265.1:15978808-15979301 GCF_000951035.1 Colobus angolensis palliatus | reverse complement strand
CTGGTCTCGAACTCATGACCTTGTGATCCACCCGCCTTGGCCTCCCAAAGTGCTGGGATTACAGGTATGAGCCACCGTGCCCAGTCTGAGTTTCTTAAATTATTTCCTTAAAAATCATTGCTTGCAGTTCCCCTCATAGAGTGAATGCAGTCATCTGGTGTTGGGGAAGGGGAGGCATGTTTTTGGGGAATATACATTAATGAACTTAAACACTAAATTTCAGCAAAGCCTCTCTTTGTTTTTCTTTTTTTTTTTTTTTGGGAGTATCATCCTGTCACCCAGGCTGGAGTGTGCAGTGGTGTGATCTTGGCTCACTGCAACCTCTGCCTCCTGTTCAAGTGATTTTCCTGCCACAGCCTCTCGAGTAGCTGAAACTACAAGTGCATGCCACAATACCTGGCTAGCTTTTGTATTTTTAGTAGAGACAGGGTTTTGCCATGTTGGCCAGGCTGGTCTCAAACTCCTGACCTCAGGTGATCCGCCTGCCTCGGCC
>NW_012116265.1:15969135-15974408 GCF_000951035.1 Colobus angolensis palliatus | reverse complement strand
GTCTTGAATTCTTGACCTGCATGCCTTGGCCTCCCAAAGTGCTGGAATTACAGGTGTGAGCCCCCAAGCCTGGCCCAGGAATCTACATTTTAAAAAACGTTTTAAAAGTTTGTTTTGTCTTTTTTTTTCTTTAAAACAGGGTTTTGCTCTGTTGCCCAGGCTAGAATGCAGTGGCATGATCATGGCTCATTTCAGCCTCGACCTCCTGGGCTCAAGGGATCCTTCCACTTCAGCATTTTGAGTAGCTGGGACTTGTAGGCATATGGTGTCACTCCAGGCTAATGTTTACATTTTTCGTAGAGATGGGGTTTCCCTTTTTTTCTTCCCCAGGCTGATCTTGAATTCCTAGGCCCAAACAGTCCTCCCATTGTGGCCTCCTGAAGTGCTGGGATTACAGACATGAGTCACTGCCCCCAGCTAGGCACTTGCATTTCTTTTGTTTTCTCTTCTTTCTTTCTTTTTTTTGAGTTGGAGTCTCTTTCTGTGGCCCTGACTGGAGTGCAGTGGTATGATCTTGGCTCACTGCAACCTCCGCCTCCTGGGTTCAGTGATTCTCCTGCCCCTGCCTCCCGAGTAGCTGGGACTACAGGTGCACACCACCATGCCTGGCTAATTTTTGTATTTTTAGTAGAGACAGAATTTCACCATATTGGCCAGGCTGGTCTCAAACTCCTGACTTCGTGATCCACCCGCCTCGGCCTCCCAAAGTGTTAGGATTACAGGTGTGAGCCACCGCACCTGGCTTTTTTCTTTTCTTTTCTTTTCTTTTTGAGATGGAGTCTCCTGCTGCTGCCCAGGCTGGAGTGCAGTGATGTGATCTCAGCTCACTGCGACCTCTGCCTCTTGGGTTCAAGTGATTCTCCTGTCTTAGCCTCCCAAGTAGCTGGGACTACAGGTGTGTACTACCACACCCAGCTAATGTTAATAGAGATGGGGTTTGACCATGTTGGCCAGGCTGGTCTGGAACTCCTGACGTCAAGAGATCCGCCTGCCTGGGCCTCCCAGAGTGCTGGAATTACAGGCGTGAGCTACCTCTCTTGGCCCAGGAATCTGCATTTTTGAAATGGCATCTAGGCTAATATTTTTCCAGGTGTTCCTCTGATTATACTTTAGGAATACTAGATTAGGAAATGAAGGTTCCAAAGGGAAGAGCAATGGAATTATAAAAAAGGACTATTGTGGTGTTATTATATATATTGGTTTTTGTCCGCTGTTCCTGGTTCATAACTCCCATAGCCCTTGTTACAGTTTTTGTGGTAATGTTGGGTGTGTTAGGCCTCAGGGCCAGGCCTCAGGAATCAGAATCTCTTTCCTGCCCTCCTCTCACCTGCCCCAAGGCAGGGTTGTGGTCTTTCCCCACCTTTCTGATTGTGGGTCTTTTTTTTTTTTTTTTTTTTTTTGAGGCGGAGTCTCGCTCTGTCGCCCGGGCTGGAGTACTGTGGCCGGATCTCAGCTCACTGCAAGCTCTGCCTGCTGGGTTCACGCCATTCTCCTGCCTCAGCCTCCCGAGTAGCTGGGACTACAGGCGCCTGCCACCTCGCCTGGCTAGTTTTTTGTATTTTTTAGTAGAGACAGGGTTTCACTGTGTTAGCCAGGATGGTCTCGATCTCCTGACCTCGTGATCCGCCCGTCTCGGCCTCCCAAAGTGCTGGGATTACAGGCTTGAGCCACCGCGCCCGGCCTGATTGTGGGTCTTAAGGCCCTCCCTAGAGTAGCTTCTGCCCTATACACCGAGGGAAGGAATGCTGACATCATGAAGCTTCATAAAAACCCAAGAACCCAAGAGGGCTGGTAGCTGAGCACTTGGAGATTTGCGGAGTGGGGTGCGCCTAGCCAAGTCCTGGAAGCTTCACGCCCTTTCCCTGTAACTGACCCTGCACATCTGTTCATCAGTATCTTTTGCAGTCTCCTTTATAATAAGCCAGCAAATGTAAGTGTGTACCTGAGTTCTGTGAGTTGCTGCAGTAGCTTAATCGAACCCAAAGAAGGGGTTGTGGGAACCCCAACTTGAAGCTGGTTGGTCAGAAGTTCTAGAGACCTGGACTTGTGACTAATGTTGTAGGGGGATGTGGGGGATGCAGTCTTGGGGACGGGGCCCTCAACCAATGGGATCTGACACCATCTCCAGGTAGTAGATGGTAAATATATATGTATATAAATTTAAAAAAATGTGACTATATTATGAGGCATGAGTCAAAGTAGACTTTAAAGAAAATGAGTTGGCGTGGTGGCTCATGCCTGTAATCCCGGCACTTTGGGAGGCTGAGGCAGGTGAATTCCCTGAGGTTGGGAGTTTGAGACCAGCCTAGGCAACATGGCGAAACCCCGTCTCTGCTAAAAATACAAAAATTAACTGGGCATGGTGGTGGCAACCTGTAATCCCAGCTACTCGGGAGGCTGAGGCAGGAGAAACACTCGAACCTGGAAGGTGGAGGTTGCAGTGAGCTGAGATCGTGGCACTGCACTCCAGCCTGGGCGACAGAGACCTTGTTTCCAAGACAAATAAAATGAAGATAAGCTTGTTTGTAATGATAGTTTCCACACAAAAGGGAAACAGGCACAGAGCAGGAAGGTGACAGGCACAGACTCATTCCAGAGCAGAGGGATGAGGGTACAAGGTGTGCAAGGCTGGCGCCTGCAGGTGGCTTGGTGGTGTGCTGCTGCTCTCGTGTGGCACCTCTCTCCTGGCAGCTGCAACTGTGGTCGTGGACTTTAGTCTGATATAAATTGCTCGGGAATTGAAGGGGAAGTACTCTGTTGGGTGCACTGACCCCAAAGAATGACTGTGCAGCCACCTGGTGGACTGAGCAGGTACAAATAGGGTGGGGAAAGGTCACATTGACTAGGAGTATGAATTTGAATAGATCAGATCAGCAGGTAGGTATTAAGCCTCTAACTGTAAAACACTCTCTAGGACTGTGAGTGGGCAGAGTTGTGACAGTCATGGTGTTTGCCCTCAAGGAGCCTCCATTCAAGACAAGGGGTAGTCTTCTCTAACCAAAGTAAATGTTTTGAAAATCAGCCATACACAGAGGGCTCACCTGGCTGCTCCTGAGCAGCTGCCATTTTGGCTGTGGCCTGATCACTTTTGACCTGGGCATAGAGGGCTAGTGATGCCTCTATGTGCACTGTGATATCATGATAGACACAGTAGCGACGGTTTACCTGCTCTTCTGCTTTGCTTCTAAAGTAACAATCTTCCTCTCTCCGGATCCCTTTGCCCTCTCTGCTTGTTTTTTTTGAGACAGGGTCTGGCTCTCTTACCCAGGCTATAGTGTGGTGGCATGATTTCAGCTCACTGTAGTCTCCTCCTCCCGGGCTCAAACCATCCTCCCACCTCAGCCTCCTGAGTAGCTGGGACCACAGGCACGTGCCACGACGCCTGGCTAATTTTTGTATTTTTTGTAGAGACGGGGTTTCATTTTGTTGCCCAGGCAGGTCTGGAACTCCTGGACTCGAGCGATCTGCGCACCTCAGCCTCCTAAAATGTTAGTATTACAGACGTGAGCCACTGTGCTCGGCCTCTCTCTGCTTTTCTTGTGCATTTATACCAGCTCTGATATTCTATAGTGATCTATCTGTGTAAGCTCCAAGTGGGCAAGAACTTTATTTTGTTTACTGTCTCTCCCTGTATCTAGAACAGTGCCTGGCACTGTTGAAGGAAGGACTTTGAGGACTGACTTGCCCCAGGTACTATGCTAAGGATTTTATGTGCATTATTTCATTTTATCCCAACTACTTTTGAGTTAGTTATTATCCTATTTTATACACGAAGAAACTAAGGCTCAGTGAGATTAACGAAATGACCCAAGGTCATATAATCTAAGTGGTAGATCTGAGATTTGAACTTCAGTTTGACTAACTATGAAACTCTTAACTGCTGTTCTTTCTCAACTTTCCTTTTTTCTGCAGGAAAAAAGGGGACATGGCCAGAAAGGCTCTCAAGCTTGCTTCATGGACCAGCATGGCTCTTGCTGCCTCTGGCATCTACCTCTACAGTAACAAGTACTTGGACCCTAATGACTTTGGCGCTGTCAGAGTGGGCAGAGCAGTTGCTACGGTAGGTTTTTCCCATTTGGGGGTAGCAGAGAAGCTGCAGGATTACTTGCAGGTGTTCATACATGTAGCAGATAGACATGCCTGTTATACATATGTGGAGATACTTGTGTATCCTTACATGTGCAAAAGCTCCAGCTGCACAGGTGTACACATATGGGTATGTGTCCTCATATTCCTTTATTCCTGTACCACAGGGTTTCCTGTCATTCCAAGGTAACATAGAATGGGACTGCACTGGGTCTGTGTTCTGAAGCCTTTATATTTTAGGTTCTGTATCTTATTTTAGCAACATACCAAGAGGGGCCGTGCTCTTCAGCAAATGCATGTGCAAGGAGGACTTTGCAGTTTTGGTTAAATTCTGCTAGAAAACTTGATCTCTCTGCAGTGAACAAGGATGAATGGTTCCTGATGCAGGACTCATACCCAGATGGTCTAGGCCTCAGAGAACTTTGTGGGATCCCCTCCAATCTCCAAACTGACAGAGAACCTGAGATGAATATTTTATGTTTAGAGGTTTTCTCCAGTGGCTAAACAGGATCATCATCCTGGTGTGATCATGTCCTCCTAACTCTGCTGACAGCAACTCTCTCAGACATTCCTGTAGAATTGTCCCATTGGTGGGTAGATGGCCACATGCCTCATGCTAGCTTTCCTCCTTTATCTGCTGCAGGAGGAGCTCATGCTTTCTTCCCCTTGATGTAGATTCAGTCTGATGCACCGTCTGTTGTGGTTGTCATCTCACCATCTCCTTAATACTCGGTATTGTCAGGTGTCCTTCGAGTCCTGGCTCAGAGGGGAGGGCACTGCTGTGCCTGTCCTTAAGGCTGAGCCGAGTCATAGAACCAATACCGACAAATAGACTTTGGATAATCAGGCTACGGAATATGAAACAATTCCCAAGTGTTTACCGAGTGCCTTTTTTTGGTCGAGCATTGTCTTACGTGCTTTGAGGGACAGAAACAAACTGTCCTACCTAGACCCAGCTACGAAGTAGCTTCTGGGTGAGGATTGCCTACATGAATAGGTTAAAAAACAAGCTAAATCCATGCATTGTGCCAAGATGGGTGATTCAGATGCCTGCTACTATGGTCAGACACTGGAGTGAGTGCTGTGACCTGGGAGTCAGGATTGGTATCCTAGGGGTAGCAGGTTTTATTTTATGTAATATATATGTATATGTATATATATAAAAAGAAAATTTATGTATATATAAT
>NW_012116265.1:15964398-15969038 GCF_000951035.1 Colobus angolensis palliatus | reverse complement strand
CCAGGCTGGGATGCAGTGGTGTGATATTGGGTTACTGCAACCTCCACCTCCTAGAATCAAGAGATCCTCCCACCTCAGCCTCTCGAGTAGCTGGGACCACAGATGCCTGACACCACACCTGGCCAATTTCTGTATTTTTTTATAGAGATAGGGTTTCACTATGTTGCCTGGGATGGTCTTGAACTCCTGGGCTCAAGCAGTCTGTCCACCTTGGTCTCCCAAAATGCTGGGATTACGGATGTGAGCCACTGTGCCAGGCCAATTTTATGCGCGCGTGCGTGTGTGTGTGTACACGCATATATGGTTGAGTAATGCCTGCAAGAATAGGTTAAAAAACAATCCAAATCCATGCATCCAAATCCATATATATATATATATATTTTTTTTTTGAGACAGAGTCTCACTTTGTTGCCCAGGCTGGAGTGCAGTGGCACGATCTCATCTCGGCTCACTGCAGCCTTCACCTTCTGGGTTCAAGTGAGCACATCTGGCTAATTTCTGTATTTTTAGTAGAGAGGGGGTTTCACCATGTTGGCCAGGCTGGTCTCGAACTCCTTACCTCAAGTGATCTGCCTGCCTTGGCCTCCCAAAGTGCTGGGATTACAGGTGTGAGCCACCATGCTCGGCCTGTATATATATATTTTTAGACTAGTCAAGTGCAATAGTGAGAAGGGAGGAATGAGTAGAACAAGGAGTATGATCTGTGACTGACTGTGAACAATCAACTGAGATAACTCAATACCTTCAGGCCAGCCAGAAGCAGGTTTTAAATGGAATCTTAGAGATTTGAATAGTTGGAAAGTAGGGAGGAAGATATGGATCAGTGCTTTATAAACCAGGCACAAAGCTATCCAATTTTTAAAGGCCAGTGCTCTGGTCTGGATTGTCCTTGAACGCTGCTCAGTGACCCAGTCTTGCTTGTAGTTGGTGTTCAACAAGTATATGTCGAATAGAATAAAGCTTTGTAGAGTGCAAAGGAAGAAACTCTTCTTAATATCAATTTTGTAAATCCCTGAACTTCTAGGGTCCCAGTTACTCAATTCTATAAAGGAAGTTTTGGGGTAGATAATCCCCAAGGCCCTTCCATGCCTAGGATATCTTGGAGACGAATTTTCTGATTCACTCTGGATAAGGGGACACGGAATCAAGACTTATGCTATTAGGGCCAGGCACAGTGGCTCATGCCTGTTATCCCAGCACTTTGGGAGGCTGAGGTGGGAGGATCACCTGAGGTCAGGAGTTCGAGACCAGCCTGGCCATCATGGCAAAATCCTATCTCTACTAAAAATACAAAAATTAGCCGGGTGTGGTTGTGCGTGCATGTAATTTCAGCTACTTGGGAGACTGAGGCAGGAGAATTGCTTGAACCTGGAAGGCAGAGGTTGCAGTGAGCCAAGATCGCTGAGATCATGCCAGTGCACTCCAGCCTGGGTGACAGAGCAAGACTCTGTCTCAAAAAAGAAAAAAAAAAAAAAAAGACATGCTATTAGAGCAAACATACATATATGTTTATTTGTGATGTGGAGAAGTGGGCCAAGTTTATGTAACAGCTTTATTCAACTAGCTTTGATTGAGCATTTACTCAATGTACCTGGCAGTGTAAAAGGTGCTGGGGTATAGTGATGGAGAGGAAGGACAAGCCCCTGTGCTTCTAGAGCTTAGAGTTTAAGCTTACAGGAAGAGACAGTTCATAAACAAGGAAACAAATGAGCAAGGTAATGTTGGATGGTGGTTTTTTTTTTTTTTTTTTTTTTTTTGAGACGGAGTCTTGCTCTGTCGCCCGGGCTGGAGTGCAGTGGCCGGGTCTCAGCTCACTGGAAGCTCCGCCTCCCGGGTTTACGCCATTCTCCTGCCTCAGCCTCCCGAGTAGCTGGGACCACAGGCGCCCGCCACCTCGCCCAGCTAGTTTTTTGTATTTTTTAGTAGAGACGGGGTTTCACAGTGTTAGCCAGGATGGTCTCGATCTCCTGACCTCGTGATCCGCCCGTCTCGGCCTCCCAAAGTGCTGGGATTACAGGCTTGAGCCACCGCGCCCGGCCGGATGGTGGTTTGTTGTGATAAATAATTGAATGTTTGTGGTAAGAGGGGTAATTTTAGAGTGGGCCTCTGCATAGGTGGCATTTGCACAGAGTCCTGAATGACAGGAGGAAGCTAGCTAGAATAAGATCCAGGGGCTGGGCATCTTAGGGGTGGGACTGGCCGCTTCCCCAGACATAGCGGCTGTGTCAGGGACCTGTACTGCAAGGTTTAGGTAGAGTAGTAGTACTTAATGTCCAGGTGCTAAGCTTTTCCCCACCGCCTTGGTTCACAGACGGCTGTCATCAGTTATGACTACCTCACTTCCCTGAAGAGTGTCCCCTATGGCTCAGAGGAGTACTTGCAGCTGAGATCTAAGGTAAGTAACCCATGGGACCCTTCTGAACCAGGCCAGGACTGGATAACCCTTGAACTGCTACGCTCAAGTGATCCTCCCACCTCAGCCCCCCAAAGTGCTGGGATTACAGGTGTGAGCCACTGCACCTGGCCTAGGATTGAATAAATCCTGAAGCAGCTGCCTAGCCAAGAAGCTTCCTGTGTACAGCTGGAGTTGGGCAGAGGGCAGTGTAGGGGATTGAGGCTGGGGGCATTGGCCACTGAATTTTTGGAAGAAAGAGGGGAGGACCGCTTTCTCCTTCATGTAGAGGTTTCAGTGCTGCTGAGGGGTGCTGTCAGACCGTCATCAAGCTGGATGCCATGGTACTGAGTTACCAATCTGCAAGGTGCTGTGGGGGAGGCCAGTGTGTGTTTCTGGGGAGTGCAGGTGTCTGGGATGACTCAAGAGGGATGTAGGCTCTGTCCTGCAGATAACTCAGCTGGCTTCTAAACTGTTCTGTCAGGCAAAACCCAATTGAAAGAGGTTAATTGCTTTCCTATCCTCTGAGGGCTACTCTGGGGCCTCTTGTAGGCCTGTGAATCGAGCTGTCAACCCCAGACTCTCTGTCGTCACTTGAACGGGGTAGTAGATGTTGATATATGGTTAAATATCCCGGAGACTTGGGAGATCAAACAAGAGGGCACTTTTTGTGGATGTAGGTTGAGTTTGGGGTCAAGTGTAGATACCTTTGGCTCCTCCAGAGATGGTGATAGATTGGCATGTCTGTGCGCAGGCAGTCCCCTCAGCCAGGAATGCCCTTTGCCCCTTAGAAAATTCCTCGTCATCCTTCTGGACTCAGCTTAAGCTCCCCTCGGTGGTACTTGCCTTCTCAGTTTTCCTATGTGGATGGAATAATTAATTTCTAAATTTTTATTTAAACTTTTTATTATGGCAATTTCAACCATCCACAAGAATAGAGAGAATAGTAGAATGAACTCTGGTGGAACTGTCATATAGCTTCAGAAACTATCAACATTTTGCCCATCTTGTTAGTCATCTTTCCCCCCTTTAGTTATTCATTCTTTTATTTCTATATTTATTGAGACAGAGTCTCACTCCGTCACCCGGTCTGGGGTGCAGTGGGGCGATCTTGGCTCATTGCAACATCTGCTTCCTAGGTTCAAGTGATTCTCCTGCCTCAACCTCCTGAGTGGCTGGGATTACATATGTACACCACCATGCTTGGCTAATTTTTGTATTTTTAGTAGAGACTGGATTTCATCGTGTTGGCCAGGCTGGTCTCCAACCCCTGACCTCAAGTGATCCACTCACCTCCGCCTTCCAAAATACTGGGATTACAGGCGTGAGCCACCATGCCAAGCCCCCAAATGCCTTTTTATAGTTAGTTTGTTCAAATCTGGATCAAAATATCCAAATAAGGTAGATATATTAAGGTTGATGTTTTCTACATCTTTAAAAATCTATAACATTTCCTCGCTCTCCCTCTTTTTTGAGTTACTTGTTTGTTGAAATAACCAGCTAATTTATCCTGTAGAATTTTCTACCTTTAGGATTTCGCTGATTGCATCTTCAAAGTGTTATTTAATGGGAAATACATTCAAATGGTACATAAATCAAAATATACAGTATTTGAAACATACAAAATGACCCTCCTACCCTTGTTCCTCAGGTACCCAATTTTCTTGCCTGGAGGCAATTATTATTTTTCGTGCATCTTTCCAGAGACGTCTTCCTATTTGAATTTAATCATTTTGTCTTTATTCTTGCTGCAGACGATAGTTGGTTACATGCCTTTCTTTTTAGACTATCTGTTCCTTTAGATCAGGGATTCAGTCTTTGTTTTTTTGATCTTGCATCTCTAGCAATGATGCGTAGGCCTGCATTGATTTAATGTCTATTTCAATGCCAGCCTGTACCCTGCCACCTCCCTACCTTGGGGGAGGTCCCAGACAGAGCACGAGGTTAATAGTTAGAAGACCCGAGTTTGTGGCTTGGCTTTGGGAAATTCATTTAGCCTTTTGGAGATGCCATTTTTCTATAAATTAGAGATGGTTATGCCACTTCCTCAGGATTATGTAGATAATATCTCAGTGCCTTGTGAAATAGAAAGCAGGTATCAAAAACAAGTCAAATGTCTCCTACACGGCATGTTCCATGAGGACAGAGATTTGGTCTGTGCTATGAATTTCCATGTCTGCAGCATCCATCACCAGGATGTGACAGGTCCTGAATAAAGGTTTGTTGAATGAATGAATGAATGAATGAA